>NC_141096.1:27334452-27821952 GCF_041138505.1 Cibotium barometz | reverse complement strand
GTATACACATACTCACTTTTTTGGTTAGAAATAGATAATATTTTCCACGCACGCACGTGCACACACACACATAACCTCAGGGTCAGGGGGACAAGAGGGACACACAGACACAAATATGCACACGCACACACATTACCCTAGGGGGAAGAGAGAGGAATTTTGTGGTTAGGGAGGGGGATCTAGGAGGGAGGGAAGCACAAGGTTGGAAGGAGAGTGGGGAAGTGGGAGGGGGAGCACACAATATATACATACATACATACATACATACATATATAATATATATGTATGTGTGTATATATATATATGTGTGTGTGTGTGTGTATATATATATATGTGTGTGTGTGTGCATACATTCAGACATACATATGTATATATATGTGTGCGTGTGTATATATATGTGTGTGTGTGTGTGTATGTATATACATGTGTGTATATATATGCCTATGTATGTATTTATATATATATATGTATGTATGTATGTATGCATGTATGTATGTATGTATGTATGTATATACATATATGCAGCTCCGAATATATAATTTCAACTCACAAATTTATAGTTTTAGAGGGGGTTGAAGATAGATAGATAAATAGATAGATCGAGAGAGAGAGAGAGCACCACAATATACATAAGCATACAAATACACACTAATCTATACACACACACACACACATATACACACATACATTCCCTATATAATATTTATAAATCTTTTCTCTCTCCCTCACATACACACACACACACACACAAATATTTATATACACACTCTCTCTCTCTCTCCCCCTCATGCACACACACACACACACACACACAAATACACATAAAAATATACCCTACTCAAAAGCCAGCACATGTATAAAAACATGCAAATGTAGATGTATTTGATATAAAGATTTATATGTGCGTGCATGTATGTGTGAACGTGTCATGATGTGTCAAAGATGTACTGTTGCACATGCATGTGTGCGTGTGTGGGGGGGTGGGTGTGTGTGTGAGGTGGATCATATTTATGAACTTTAGATATATATATCTATTATGTGTGTGTGTGTATGTATTTATATATGTATATAAATACATACGCACACTTGCAATCATGCATGCACACATATTCACGCATACATGCATAAACACACTTGAGTGTATGTGTGTACACACATATTTTTAGAGAAACATACCCTCACATATGCATGCACAGACACATAAGTGCTCACACATACACATATGAATGCAAGCAAAAACTTTATATCCTAGGTTTCTTGTTACATGTATTTGCATGATTAGATTCTAAGCCTTGGGAGGTTGAAACATAAGCCTTGTGCATGACCTTGTTTGATGGGAAATTAGTTGGAGAATTTAGAAATAGTTTTTGCACTTCTACAAGGTCTTCTATTTTTTACGGCTAGTTTTGATGGTACCTGCATCGTCAAAATGAGCGACGAAATAAATGTTGAAATAAGCATCAAAATGAGGGTCGAAAATAGCTTCGAAAAGAACGTTGAAACTTTTTTTTGTGTTTTTGTTGTGTGATTTCAAAAAAAATTGAAGTGTTTTTAGTTCTTATAGTCCTTATTATGAGCCTAGCTTTTAGTTACATTTCAAATAAATACAGGGATATGTAACAATATCAATAAAAATTAATAAGCCAATATTTGTTTTCCAAATCTTCTACTAATGTGAGTACAGTAGACATGTTTAAATAGATTTGTGGAAACACATGTTTAATTATAAAAACTTTATAGAAAACTTCAAAAGCAAAAAATCTAGATAAGTGGGTGGTTTCATACAGTCTGCATGTGGAAACGCAAGTTTAATTACAAAAGACTTTCTACAAATCTGCATGTATAAGCACATGCAAATGTAGAGGTATTTGATATAAAGATTTATATGTGCGTGCATGTATGTGTGAACGTGGCATGATGTGTCAAAGATGTACTGTTGCTTATGAACTTTAATTATATATATCTATTATGTGTGTGTGTGTATGTATTTATATATCTATATAAATACACACACACACTTGCAATCACGCATGCACACATATTCACACGTACATGCACAAACACACTTGAGTGTATGTGTGTACACACATATTTTTAGAGAAACATACCCTCACATGTGCATGCACAGACACAAATAGACACACAAATGCTCACACATACACATATGAATGCAAGCAAAAACTTTATGTCCTAGGTTTCTTGTTACATGTATTTGCATGAATAGATTCTAAGCCTTGGGAGGTTGAAAAATAAGCCTTGTGCATGACCTTGTTTGATGGGAAATTAGTTGGGGCATTTAGAAATAGTTTTTGCACTTCTACAAGGTCTTCTATTTTCGACAGCTAGTTTTGATGGTACCTGCATCGTCAAAATGAGCGACGAAATAAATGTCAAAAAAATCATCCATGCTTATGTTAAAATAAGCATCAAAATGAGGGTCGAAAATAGCGTCGAAAAGAATGTTGGATTTTTTTTTGTGATTTCAAAATAAAAATAAAGTGTTTTTAGTTCTTATAGTCCTTATGAACCTAGCTTTTAGTTACGTTTCAAATAAATACAGGGATATGTAACAATATCAATAAAAATTAATAAGCCAATATTTGTTTTCCAAATGTTCTACTAATGAGTACAGTAGACATGTTTAAATAGATTTGTGGAAACACGTGTTTAATTATAAAAACTTTATAGAAAACTTCAAAAGCAAAAAATCTAGATAAGTGGGTGGTTTCATGACCCTCTAACCAACCCGCAGACCTCCACCTCAGAATAGGGGAAGGCAAAGAAAGATATTTCCAAATCGACCGTCCACTTTCAAGGCAGTAACGGTGGAAGTAATTGAAGAAGAAGAAGATGAAAGAGATCATACTCCACCTGCGAGATGAGGACATCTCGCATTTTTCAAGTGGGAGAGAATGTAAGATTCCTCTCCTAAGCCCCTCAAGATGTCCTATTTCTTCCCCTGTAATCAATCCCCTTTTCAAAATAATAAAAGATCTTGTTTCTACCTGTTTTGGCCTAGAGAGAGAAAACATTCTAGAGAGAGATAACTCAGTTTTTAGCTATCTTTGGATGGAAAAATATCCTTTCTTATTAAACTAGACTCCCCCGAAACAGTATTTTAAAAAGAATTTCCTAAGGTGCATTTATGTTATTCAAAAAAGAATAATTCCCACCGTTTATGCATTCTAAAAGAAATTCTGTTTATTTTAAAAGTATTATTCATATTTTATGCATAAATAGATGTATAAAAGGATTTTCTTTTATTATAAAAGTGTTATTTTCATTAGATTCAATTTCTATGCATAAAAAGATGCATATTGGATATTTTTTAATTATAAAAGTGTTATTTTCATTAGATTCAATTTCTATGCATAGAAAGATGCATATTGGAAATTTTTTTATTATAAAAGTGTTATTTTCATTAGATTCAATTTATATGCATAGAAAGATGCATATTGGATATTTCTTTATTATAAAAGTGTTATTTTCATTAGATTCAATTTCTAAGCATAGAAAGATGCATATTGAATATTTCTTGATTATAAAAGTGTTATTTTCATTAGATTCAATTTCTATGCATATTGGATATTTTTTTATTATAAAAGTATTATTTTCAATTAGATTCAAATTCTATGCATGGAAAGATGCATAATAGAAATATTTTTATTATAAAAGTGTCATTTTCATCAGATTCAAATTCTATGCATGGAAAGATGCATAATGGAAATATTTTTATTACAAAAGTGTTATTTTCATCAGATTCAATTTCTATGCATAGAAAGATGCATATTGGAAATCTTTTTATTTTAAAAGTGTTATTCCTATTAAATTGATTTTATGCATAAATAGATGCATAAAGATTTTTTATATCAAAATTAGATTCTCTTTAATTCTATGTTTAATTTTCATGAATATTTGATAAATGAATAAGTAAATACTCTGAGAGGGAAAATTCTATCGTTTCATATTCACTCGGTTTGTAAAGAGAAAATTCAAGAAATCTATTGAAGTCGAAATATTCAGATAAATGATTAATTTATTCTTTATCAAAATTCGTGATTAATTTAGAAATCAGTTAAGTGAATATTCAATGAATGAAATTCAGTAAATTAGTAATTAAAATATCACCCCCTTTTTGAGAAATATAATTCAGGAAGAAAAAGAGATGTGAGGTAAATAGAAGTGATGAGATGTGTGATGTGAATCAGATAGATGTGAATGAAGGGATGAATAGATGTGATGTGAATAGAGGTGATGAGATGTGAGGTAAATAGATGTGATGAGATGTGTGATGTGAATCAGATAGATGTGAATTAAGGGATGAATAGATGTCATGAGAATAGAGGTGATGAGATGTGAGGTGAATAGATGTGATGAGATGTGTGATGTGAATCAGATAGATGTGCATGAATGGATGGATGTGATGTGATGTGAATAGGGGTGAAGAGATGTGAGGTGAATAGATGTGATGTCATGTGAATCAGGATGTAAATGAATGATATGGGATGTGAGTGGATGTATGTGAAAGAATGGATGTGAATGTATGTAAAAGAATGTGATGTGGATGTGTATGCGAAGGAATGTGATGTGATGAAAAATGATGTGATGTGACATGAATATATGTGGATGTGAAGTGATAGATATGAATGTATGAATAGATGTGGGTAGTCGTATGGGTGAACGATTGGATGGATGTGTATGAATGAGATATGGTGTGGACAGAAGTGATGTGATATAATGTGAATAGAATGTATGTGATGGGATGGTTATGAGAATATATGTGGTGGTATGAATGAACGAATGTGATGGATATGAATGAATGAGATGTGATGGGTGTAAATGGATGTGATTTAATTGAATGTGATGGACGAGAATTGATGTGGTGTCATGTGAATGATTATGATGTGATGAGAAACGGAATACAAATGAAATAAATGAGAAATGATGTGCAACAATGTGGAAAGACGAGAGTTTGCTATAGAAACTATATTTATAACCTATTTTTTTAAAATGACTATTTTATGTCAAGAATGCTGCGGAAGCATTTTGACCGTCTTGTGAATGAGGTCGTGGAGACCTAATCTGATCAAGTTGCAACAGCTGACGGAGAGTCAATGGAGGACGTCTCGCATAGCAAGGTCTTGACCAGCCTCGGTTCGATTAAAATGCTGAGCTTCCAGTGTACGGTGGATGAGGGACCAAGGAAAGCGGCCTATGTGTGAAGCGCTAGGTGACCGTGAAGGATCCTAGATGGAGCTGACCATACGGTGCTCCAGCTCTGGGTCGTCGAGATACCCACACGTGCATCGTGGAAGATATTGGAACAAGGAGTAAGAGTTTTTTTCTGAATTCGGGCATGGATCTAGTTGATTGACCTTGCTGGTCCTCAATGCATGAGTCCATAGCTCTTTTATATGGATCCGTTGATTGGTCTTGCTAATCTTTAACGGAGATTCCATTGTTGATATGTGAATATATTGCCGATTACTATGAGCTAGGAACTATGGAAAAGGCCCCTCAGTGGACAAGTGGTCGTTATGGTTGCCTATGATGCCATAGATATATCGATGAAGGAATGATTGGAAATAAAGATTCAAACGGAGATTTTGAGGATTATGACCAGTGATACTATGGTTTTATTAAATGATTGTTTTAGAGACAATTGATTCTGTGAAAAAGGCAATTTCATATTGGGTGTGTAAGTGGTGACTAGTTTTAAGTTTGCATGGAACTCTTTTCCCTGGTACCTGGGACAAAACCTAACCAAATTCTTAATTGGATCCCATCACTACAGTGGTTGGGCGGTTGGCTAACCCATGGGATTGGATGGGATTAGGCTGGACAGATGGATCCCTAAATTAAGAATCAATTCTGTTATGGTACGATAGATGAAGGAAATCCCGGACAAAAATTGTTCTATGGAAAAGAATCAATGGCTGTGCCTCTCAATGAGGAAAAAAGCATTGGTCTCTATGATCCAAGTGCAATCTTTCCCTGATCTGACTCTGGGACTTATGGGTTCGGTCAGATTAGTTCAGTTAGTTAAGACTTTTTGACTATGTTAGAGAAAATTTATCCTGGAGGTATCACCTGTGCTTTCCGGGCAATGGGAAGTTTTTCCGAGTTCGGTTTTGGAAGAACTGATGAATTAGTCTTTGGTCCAGATATCCGTGGGCGAGGCCCCAAGTGAGGGACCCTCGCCCATGCAAGAAGTGCTACTTCCGCTGCTAGCAGCCCTAAATTCGTGGCGTGGTGGGGATAGGGACCCGACACCCTTCTTGTTAGTGCAATAGCCCTCCTTGGCAATGCTGGTGCCATGTTTGGTTGCCCTTTACCTAGAGCAGCAACGCACCTCCATTTTTGTGCTGGATTTGGGCATTAATCAAATGCAAGCCCATGCCCTTTACCTAGAGCAGCCTGTGGTACAAATAGAGCAGCATCTCTGCTCTCGTGCTCACCTATCCCAACGGACCCCTCTCTCAACCTCTCATTACATGTTTAATTGCAAAGAAGTAGTTGGTCGCAATTAACGGTCACAATTAACGTTAATTGTTGACGTGGAAATTAACATTGCTGGTGGGAATGACTTGGACGCGAACGCTAGACGACAAATCGGGGAGCTTGAAATGTATCCTAAGCCCCGCATGTGCACCATATTCTACATGTCTTGCAAAGCTAGTTCATAAGAATCGTTTTTGTCAACCCTTGTTTGCAAGAATCGTATTTTTCTAAATGCCACATGTTTTTCTCAAAATATATTTTAGTGCACTGCAGGTGATGCGTATCAATGAGACTATTTCCAAGTCGTCTAGTCTATGTCTCCCTCTCTCCCCTGCATGCACCCATGGCACACACATACTATTAGAATGAAAGGGCATAGCAGTGCGGAAGATCATGCATAGATCACTGCCATTGTGAGTGCCCGCTGTCCAGAAGCATTTTCACCAGCCAACCCCAAGATATAAACGCATACCCAAAGCTAATCCTACCCCCGAGCAAGGCTTAATGATTAGCGCACAAGAAGAAAATCCTAATGTGATCCTGTTTAATAATGAATTGTCTATTAAAAAATGTATATTGATTTAGCTGAAATCTGTGAGAGAAAATAGAAAAAATGGTGCTTCGTGCCTCGTGCCTCGTGCCTCTCTAGTTTAGTTCTTCTCGATCTCAAGTGGAAAGTGACATTGTTAGACCCCACTTTCGCACCACGTATTTAGCACCTATTGTCCTCTATTATAATCACAAGGGACTTTAAATGCATTCCTATATAGTAAAGTTAAGTCTATCTAGCAAATTTGGACAGATTTACTAGATCTCAACACACATTTTTCTTATTCAATCTAGTAAACATGATTTCCCATATATTGATCTAGCAAATTACATTATCTATCTAGCAAATAAGTGGTTCCTATATAGAAAATGACAATATCTATATAGAAACCGACTTTACATCTAGTAATAAAGTGATTTCTATGTAAGAAATGTGAATATCTATATAGAAAATTAATCTTACTAGTAAATAGGTTTTTCCTATATAGCAAACATCATTTCCTATATAGCATTGTGAAGTGTCTATATAGTAAATGATAATAATCATATAGAAAACCCACATCACAACTAGAAAAGAAATGAAGTCTATATACCAAATTCGAATACCTATATCTAGGAAATATAACTTTCATCTAGTAAACTAATGATCTCTATATAGCAAAAATAATAACATCTATATAGCTAAGAATTCACAATGTATATAATTACATGGTCTGTAATTAAAGGTTTCAATCTTCATAAAGGAAATCAAGTATATTAGTATTAAGAAAGCAATCAATCTACATAAATTAAATATTCATTATATTTTAAAAAAGGATTTTAAATTTATAATTAATAAGCTATGTGTAAAAAAAAACTTGTAGTTTTCTTGTAAATAATATGTATCCAATTACAAGAAATGATATTTGACTTTACAAAATTGATACACATCCACAAAGACTAGTTATTTTTTTTCAATAACAATAATGATATTTATATTAGAAACTCTTTATTACTAAATACTAATCAAATTTTTCTAACAAAAAATACATACATATAAAAAATGCATACATATAAATTTTACTTATGCTATTATAATTTACAAGTTTAAGCATGCCCATCCTTAGGTAATTCTCTCACACACCCTTGCTTCATTTCTCTCTCTCTCTCTCTCTCTCTCTCTCTCTCTCTAGATGTACCTAATTGAATGTTGCTTTGATTTGAGACTTCTCAATTCTAAAAGAGAGTCATTCCATATATAGTAATAAAAGATGCCTCTCTCGATCCTAAAAGAGGATCACGCCACATATAATATTGAAAGATTCCTCTCCCTGTCTCTCTCATGAGAGAGAGAGAGAGACTATTATTTTTATAAATAATATGTACCAAATACAAGAAAAGATATTTGACTTCATAAAATCGATATACATCCACAGAGACCAGTTTTTTTCAATAACAATAATGATCTTTGTATTAGAAACTCTTTAGCTCAACTTAAGTAATTATCTCGCATATACCCTTTCATAATTTTACTATGTCCTCTCTCTCTCTCTCTCTGTAATTAACATAAAATAATATTATATGTATATATATATATACATATATATTAGAGAGAGATAGTGAGTGACACAGAGCAAAAAGAGTGAGAGGATGGGCAAGAGGATAGAGAGATAATGATAGGAACAGAGGGTGTGTATGTGCATGTATATGAGAGAGAGTGTGACAAGGAAAGAGAGAGTGTGTGAGAAAGAGAAAGAGAGATCAAGTGAGAGATTCACAAAGAATGAGGAGGAAATGAGGCATAGGGGTAGAGAGAGAGTGTGTATATTGAGAGAGAGAGCTAAACTAGAGAGAGAGAGAGAGAGAGAGAGAGAGAGAGAGTTTATGCATGAGAGAGAGAAAGGTAGAATTAAGTGAATGTGTTTAGGCATGAGAGAGAGACACATAGAGAGAGAGTGAGAATGAGAGAGAGGTTGAGCAAGAAAGTAGAGAGATAGCGAGAGGAAGAGAGGGTTAGTGTGTGTCTATGAGAGAGAGAGAGAGAGGTAGTGAGATAGAGAGAGAGAGAGAGAGAGAGTGAAAAGGAAGAGAGGGTTAGTGTGTGTCTATGAGAGAGAGAGAGAGAGAGAGGTAGAGGTAGAGAGAGAGAGAGAGAGAGGTAGAGGTAGAGAGATAATTATGAGAGTTTTGTGCATTTTTCTCTCCAAAGGATTAGAGAGAGAGTGAAAGGAAGAGAGAAGAGAGAGAGGAAAAGAGAAGAGGGAGTGAGAATGAGAGAGAGGATGAGCAAGAGAGTAGAGAGATAGCGAGAAGAAGAGAGGGTTAGTCAGTCTCTATGAGAGAGAGAGAGAGAGAGAGAGAGAGAATTATGAGAGGTTTGTGCATTTTTCTCTCCAAAGGATTAGAGAGAGAGTGAGAGGAAGAGAGACGAGGGAGAGAGAGCAAAGAGATAGCAAGAGAAAGAGAGGGTTATTGTGTGTCTATGAGAGAGAGAGAGAGTGAGAGGAAGAGAGACGAGGGAGAGAGAGCAGAGAGATAGCAAGAGAAAGAGAGGGTTATTGTGTGTCTATGAGAGAGAGAGAGAGAGAGAGAGAGAGAGAGGTAGTGAGGCAGAGAGATAATTATGTGAGGGTTTGTGCATTTTTCTCTCCAAAGGATAGAAAGATAGTGAGAAGTAGAGAGGGTGTGTGTACACGTGAGAACGCATAAAAAAAGAGATTGAGAGATAGAAGAGGGAGAAAAGGAGAGATGGAGGTATAGAACATAGAGAGAGTGTCAAGGAAAAGAGTGAGGGTTGAGAGAGAGAGAGAGAGAGAGAGAGAGAGAGAGAAGAGGAAGAAAAGGAGATATGGAGGTATAGAATATAGAGAGAGTGTGTCAAGGGGAAAAGAGTGAGGGTTGAGAGAGAGAGAAAGAGAGAAATAGAAGAGGCATAAAAGGAGATATGGAGGTATAGAATATAGAGAGGGTGTGTCAAGGCAAAGAGTGAGGGTTGAGAGAGAGAGAGTGAGAGAGAGAGAAAGAGAGAGAGAAGAGGGATAAAAGGAGATATAGAATATAGAGAGAGTATGTCAAGGAAAAGAGTGAGGGTTGAGAGAGAGAGAGCCAAAAACATTAAAGTATCTCAAAGACATTGGTGAACCACTGGTGGATGGTGTATAGGTAGGAGGATGCACATTGGTCATCACATGTAAGCAAGGTGGTCTAACAAAGCATTTTTTAAATGCCAAACTTCCTACATGTATGTGTATCTAGTTGAGATCTAATTATGCTTGTGGATATTCATATTAGATGTACCTAATTCAATGTTGCTTTAATGTAAGACTCGTCTCAATTCTAAAAGAGGGTCATCCCACATATAGTATTGAAAGATGCCTCTCTCAATCCTAAAAGAGGCTCATCCCATATATCATATTGAAAGCTTCCTCTCTCAATCCTAAAAGAGGCTCATCCCATATATCATATTGAAAGCTGCCTCTCTCTCTCAAACACACACATGCATGCATGTACACACACACACATTCATCAACTTACTCAAAGCATTTCCAAATTGAACCAACTACTTGCACTCTATTCGTTGGTTTGATTTTGATAACATTAATGAAGGTCCTAACCTCTAGCATATATTTTATTGCTTTAAGTGGATCCAATAATATCTAGGCTATAGAACCTCTAGTATATATTTGATTACCATAAGCATATACACCAATATCTAGGCAAAAAGCAAAAATATATCCAAACTAGGTAGCTGTATATTTGTTAACTATTTAGATGTGGCAATGTTGCAATTGGAACTGTCTTGAAATCAATCTTTCAACAAACACTATCACTTTGCTACTAATCACTTATGTCATGTCTAGCATGGTGTCTAATACTCCAAAATGGCTACTCCTGTTAAGTGGCAGTGGCACGATGATATGTGTGCTGCTGGAGGCCTCGCCCTTTCGCCGTCGTTGCCTCGTGACTCGCACATCATGCGAACCTCCGTCGCACCCTTGCCTTGCGTTGGTTCTCCACTGGCAAACTCATTGAACATTGTGCCCAGCTACTAACACCATGAGCTTGCCGGTCAAGCTGCTGTAATCATCGGCCACGCTGAACCAAGGGATGGAGAGGGCACCGTTGGAGAGCCAGGAGGCAAACGTTGCTCCCAGCTACTAACAATATGAGCTTGCATGGGTTGTGTAGGTCATGTGTATGATGTCATGCATATATTCTCTTTGAATATATTCAAAAAGCATATTTCTTCTTTAGTTTCAAAGAATTATAGTAATTCTATGAAGAAAGAAATCGATGATGCACAGTATTCAAAGTATCCAAAGTAGTGCCACCTACAATTCGGTATGGTCGATGGCCTAAGTCTCCTAGCAAGTACTTTGAGAGTTTCAAAGCCAAGGAAAATCAAAAGTTTATCCAATGGTGCTTGCCATACGTCTTGCATGTAGTGGAAGGCATTTTAGAAAATCATAAACACTTGGGTATCTTATTGATTGATATTGCACATAGCTTTTACAACTTTAGCCGAGACAATGGTCAAAAGAAAGTATGGAAGTTATGAGGACTTTGTTACAATCATAAAGAGTCCGAAAAGAAGAGTATACAAAGCCAAATTCTTCTCCTTTGGAACATGTTATAGGTATATCAATATCAAACTTTTTTGATAGTTTTTATATCTTTTACATGTTACTATTAAGTCTAATTAATTCAATGATATCTGTATAGGTAATGGAGAGATCTTAGATGATGTTGTAAGGCATGGTCTACATGATCGATTTTGATGTTATACCTTTGAGTGTAATGTGTCTTCTTATGTTGCGATTAAAACTAATAATCTCAATAATGAGGTGACTTATATACATCACTACAACTGTGTTCTTTTCACCAAAGCCTATAAATCCATGAAATTTGATAGAGATCATCTATTACCTAATGAAATATTGGTATTAGAATTGGTTCTCTCTCTTCAGTCATCTCTCTCTCTCTCTCTCTCTGTCTCTCTCTCTCGTGCGCGCTCACGCTCGTGCTCTTTTTTCCACAGTTTTGCTAAGCAATCTCTCTCACACCCTGCCACTCTCTCTCTCTCTCTCTCTCTCTCTCTCTCTCTCTCTCTCTCTCTCTCTCTCTCTCTCTTGCCCTGCTTCTTGTGCTAGGCTCTCCCTTTGTCGCAGCTTCTGGACTCCCTCTCTCTCACACACGCCTTCTGGTGAAAGCTTAGGCAAAGGTCAGAGCGAAGGTGAGAGAGAGGGAGAGGGTGGTCGAGGCGAGGGAAAGAGCGGGTGGCCGTTGGGGCAAGGCAAGGAGACTATGACCAGACCCGACGAAAGCTGGGGCGAACGAGTTGGTGGTCACGGGGGCCAAGGGCGAGAGGGAATGGACATCAAGCTCTAAGGTATTAATACCTTAGATTATGCTAAGGTAATAACTAATTAATCAAACCCAATAGGGATTGATTAATTAATTAAGTTCCAATATCTTCTAGTGAGTTATAATATCATATTTGAAGATATTTAATTTTCATCAAAGGTCGAATGTGATCATGGTCACTAAAATAAGATCAAAGACTTTAAAGTTGAGTTAAAAGGTCGAAGAATTAGATCATGGTCCCTAAAATAAAAAATGTTTTAAAATTGGGGGACCAATGATTAATGATCTCACAATCTTAAATCACACATGTGTATATATGTCTATATACATTTATATGTATATAAAAATAAATTTCACACTTTTTTCAAATTAGAAAGTACATCACAACATAAAAACCCATTCGTACCACGGCTTGGACAGTGAGGGCTTGAACCCATGACTTTGTGACTCTCAAGCAACACCTCTATCAACTACACTAACTCACAGTCGATAGAAAATAAATTTCACACTTGGAAGTAACCACCATTAACTAATTAATAAATTTCACACTTGGAAGTAACCACCATTAACTAATTAATAAATAACCAATTAATAGATTTAAAAAATGGTCTTCCCTTTCTTGGGGAAAAAATTTCCCGCCTACGCACCCTGTTCCTTCCATGGCCTCCTATGGTTCTCATGTTGGCATATACTTGTATTAAATCCTTTCTCTCACAGTCGAGTTCCGCGCATCCAAGCTACAACAACGGGATCCGCATGAAAACTTTGCATGTTTAGGATTCCTACACCACAAAAAGCCACGAGGAAACACCCACAAAAACATAAAAGAGGGGCTTCTCATCTTGGATCGGGTGGAAGGTCATTTTTCCTTACTCACTTTGTAAGTATTTGAACCCTTAACATTTTCTATTCAAAACTTTTGGGTTCCATACTTGGCCGGTGAAGATCAAATTTTCTCATGCAAGAAAACTTGTGGGTGAAAGGGAACGGCCACATTTGAATGGTTGGCAATAATAGGGTGTCACTTTGAACTATGAAGCTATGTCCATTGTAAGTTACTTGTTTGAACAAGTTTTAAAAGTTCAAATTCCTTTGGTTTTATAAGCTTTAGGAAATTATCTAATTTGTATTTTAATATTACTTTATCTTGTGTGATATAGGAAGATGACGAAGAGGAAATAGGTGAGGAAGATGACGAAGAGGAAAGAGGAGAAGTAGAGACCGGCCTATTGTGTTTTATGTTATGTAACTCCATACTCGATGTATCTCGCCTTTTATAGCATTTTAGATTTAATCCAAATAAGATTTTGAGAGTTACTATGTTTCAAAAGTATTTTCATATATCAATATGTTTGTTTAAACAAAGTAGAACTGTCTTCAATATATTAAATTAAAATTAAAATGAGACAAATTAGAGATAATGCCCCAATCTATCCAAAAAAAAGATTTTATCAGTGCCCAGCTGAGTAACAAAAATAGCAACGCTATTATTTTTTTATCATAGTGCCACTGAGCGACAAAAATAGCGACACTATTATTTTTTATTAGCACCGTTGAGCGATGGAAATAGTGGCGCTGTCATTTTTTTATTATTAGCGTCGCTAGCGGCAAGAATAACATGGAAAATAATCGTGCTTATACCATGGGATATAGTAGCACTTCTACGGTGGCTTATAATAATGAATATACCGACGCTTATAGCGTTAAAAAAATAGTGTCTCTTACAGCAACATTTACATCCCGACACTTTTTCATTTCCTTTTATAAAAGCCACTCTATAAACCAAGCTACCCCCTCTTTTCATTGTAGTGTTGGTGATGAACCCCATGTGATCACATCTATATGCATAAACACATAAAAACATAGATCACATAGAGCATACATTAAATATTCCAACGAAATGTCACATGAGGGATTTTGACAAAACCATGCCCTCCATGTTTTCATCTTGCAAAATGGGAGTTGGGATTTTCCCAAACTCCCTAATACAATCTTCAATCGGTTTGTACTCTTAAAAATAATTTTTTCTATGATGCAGGTGTAACAATTGTTGGCCAGGCGTGTCATTGAATGGCACAAACAAAGTGGCACCCCTATTGTTGCATAAAGACACCCATAAGATTACAATTAATTGTGTTGTTATGTGACACCCATATTAATTCTCTCCTAGTGGTGCTATCAAGGTGTCTTTAAGCCTTCCCTCCCTTGAAAAACTTCAAAAGCAAAATTCTTGATAAATGGTATTGCACACTTTTCTTTGTTTTTGTTCCAAAAATAAACTCTTTCTTTGTAGTAAGCTCTTTTTTCCATGTATATGGGTGTGTGTCAACTAAATCTCACATCATTTTACACATACATAATCATACGGGTTTTTTTTCTCCTTCTGTTACATGTGATCTCTCATGTAAACCATCCACTACTCCTTGAGACAAAAAATGTGAATATATATTCTCATTGTACTCTTAAAAATAAAGTAATCCATGAGCACGTGTCGCTAGGTGTGCCATAAACTAGTAGGTTTGTACTCTATTATGTGATCTCTCATGTGATCTCTCATGTAAACCATCCACTACTCCTTGAGACAAAAAATGTGAATATACATTCTCATTGTACTCTTAAAAATAAAGTAATCCATGAGCACGTGTCGCTAGGTGTGCCATAAACTAGTAGGTTTGTACTCTATTAACTGAAGGTTCCAAGTGGCTAAGAAGCTAACATGTGGAGAAAGGAGAGGGATAATTTTTGAAAAAGGAGAAAGCAGAGGAGATGATAGTCCTTGGGGGTTTCTTTCCCAGAAGCCTAGATGCATTGGGGCTAACAATTAATTGTCACCATCAAGTCATTTTCTCAGTGAATGAGTTTCTTATATATATATATATATATATATATTTATATATAATACATTAGAAAGAAAATTTCCCACCCCTCTACATACACACACATATTATCTTAAGAGATTAGAATATTTAATTTGAATATGTGGAGGGGAGGTGATGAGTGACTTAGGGAGAGATAGCATTTAAAGCACCTCTTTTCAATCACAAATCCTTTTGTCAATTTGAATTTTTGAATTTGAAGAAGTGGAAAAAGAGAATACATTCAAAGTCTTTGTTTGGATCTTTGTTTGGAGAGTATGATTAGATTAGATGCTTAGATTTGGGCTAGGAGGCAACTTTTGTATTTACTTTACTTATATAAATATGTATATCTATTCCATCTATTAATTGAAGGTTTCAAGTGGCTCTAAAGCTAACACGTAGAGAAAGGAGAGGGAGAATTTTTTAAAAGGAGAAAGGAGAAGATAAGATAGTCTTTGGGGGTTTCTTTCCCACACGCCTAGATGCACTGGAGCTCACAAATTAATTGTTCTCAGAATACAACATAATCTCCCATTATGCAATTGAGTCTTGCTCTTTCTAATCCTCGTGCTAATAACTCTCCCTAATGCATGCTAGTGAGTGTGTGTGAGTGAAGTGATGTGAGAGGAGCGACGAGGACCCGTAGTGCAACGGGGCGGTGTGACAACACTCGTGAGAGACGCGGTGTAATTGCTTCTCAAGAGTTGTGGAGCTTGGACACCTCAAGGGTTATGAGCTCAGACATTGGAAAGATCCTCAACGATAGTTGCGGTTCACTAGGTAATCTCTTTTTGGATATGTTTCAAGGAGGGTTAGGGTGAGCCATAACAATTATGTATATATATACCAAAAAGAAGGCATTGACTTCGACGAGACCTTCGCACCTACCACTCGAATGACGACAATCCATCTCTTACTCAAAGAAGGCGTTGACTTCGATGAGATCTTCCTTGGAGATGGACACCCTTTATTTGTAAATGCCATGCATGAGTGTGTACACATGCCAAGAAAAATATTACCAAAAAATACCTAACATAGTTTGCCCATCCCCTAGCCTGCTAGATCATTCATGGTCAGCAGAAAACAGTGTCGTGAGACTCAATGCATCTGATGTTGCCATGTTCACCAAAGACACTGTTTTCACTACTTCAATTCTTTCATCCTTGTCTACCATCATCAGTCGTGCATGATATAGCTTGAGACGCAAACCATTCACCCTTGATACATGTGGGGTCCCATCAAGGTCAGCCAATTGATATGTGCCATTAGCAAAGCAATTCATCACTCTGAAGGGCCCCTCCCATTTCACTTGGATCTTCTTTTGAAAGGTTTTATCCAGCTTACTATTATAGCATAGCACCAAATCACCTTCCTCAGTACCTTCTTCTTAATCTTCTCATTTATCTTTGTCAATGCCCTATTTTGCATCTTCTCATAATGTTCCAAGGCACTCATCCTGTCCAGCTGAACCTCTTGCAACTGTAAGAGTCTCTCTTTAAATGTGTTGCTAGAAGGCCCTAGCAGCTTTTCTAACATTTTAACTGCAGGCAACTCAACTTCCACAGGTAACAAAGCTTCTTTGCCATACACTAAGTGAAAAGGTGTAAAACCTGTGCTTGTCTTCACTGATGTACGGTAAGCCCATAAAGCACTGGGCAGCTCCAGATCCCAATTCTTGCCCTGATGTTCTGTCACCTTTGCAAGAATGTGTACAAGTTCACCATTGAATATTTCATTCAAACCGTTGCACTGCGGGTAATAAGGAGTAGTAAAATTATGCTTAATCCGCATTTTGGCACACAAGTATTCTAGCAAGTCAGCTCTAAAACCAGGACCTTGATCAGAAAGAAGCTCCAAGGGCACCCCAAATTTACAACAGATGTCTTCATAAACAAACTTTGCAACATCTCTTGCAGTAATTTGCTTCACTGCTGTAGCTTCTGCCCACCTGGAAAGATAATCCACAGCTGTCAAAATATAACTCTTCCCTGCTGGTAATGGGTAATGGTCCTACTGCATCAATTCCCCACTTCTCAAAAATGTCAAAGGCCAAAATTGTCTTGCGCAACTCTGGTTTTAAAACTCGTTTCCCAAATGCCTGGCACCTTTTGCATGAGCTACACCAGTGATGCACATCTTTTTGTATACTTGGCCATATGTAACCCTCCTGTAAAATTTTGTGCAATGTGATTTTAGATGCAAAGTGGCCACTGCATGATCCTTCATGATTCTCCTCAAGCACTCTGTACAGCTCTTCCTTCCATGGTACACGCCTTAACACCAAGTCAGCCCCTTGCATGTATAAGGTGTCACCAATGAGCTTGTATTTGCAAGCTCTGCGTACAAACCCATATTTCTTTGCCTTCTCAATGTCCTTGGGAATGACTCCTGTCAACAAAAACTCCTCCTCCAGTGTCAGACTTTCACGACCCCGATAAAGTGGCAGATCTGCTTTTAACACATATAACTCGCCAATCATTCCCTGTGCTGCTTTATGTGCTTCTGTATTAAGAGAACGCTCCACATGCCGAATGCCCCATGCTTCAAACTCCTTCAACAAGCTCTTGATCTTGAAACACTTGTCCCTCAATGCAGGGTTTTTGCTCTTCCATACTCCTAGTATTTGCTTTACCACCAGTAGAGAATCACCTCTTATGCATAGTCTCTTTACACCATGCTTAATGCAAATGTTTAGCCCTGCTTCCAATGTAGAATACTCTGCTTCATTATTAGTATGAGCATCAACTTTGAATCCCTTTTTACAAATCAGCTTACCTTGTTGGTCATAAAGAGCTATACCACCAGAAGCTGCATCATGGCTCTTCCTGTATGAACCATCAAAGAACAAAACATGAGCATTGCTTACTTCTGCCACATTTTCTACCTTTCTAACACTTTCCTCTTTGACAAGCAGAGGGTTTTCCTTATAAGTTAACAAGCCATCACCAACTCTATTTCTGACAGTCCCCTCTCTGCCACTGACTTTACCCTACTAGCACAATAGAGGGGGTGCATATATTGGCTCCCCTTCCCTCTTTGCAGCAACATAGCACCAATAGCATCCTCTGCTACTAAAGGATTCACATAAAAAACCTGTTCCCAATTTGGAGCCTACACCACTGTCATCTCCCCTAAAACTTCTTTGACTCTCCGAAACTCCTCTTCACACTTGTCATCCCATTGCAAAGGATCATGCTTTGCCACCTGTTGTAATGGATATAAAAGCTGTGAGGACAATGAAATGAATCTTGCCATGTACTTTACCTTCTGAATGAATGTTGCCAACTGTTTTGTAGACTCTAGGGAAGGAAGAAGCATGATTGCCTTGACCTTGTCTGGATCAGCCTCAATGCCATTTTTTGACACCATATGACCCAACAATTTTACCCTTGGTTTTGCAAAGAAACACTTCTTGGGATTGAGTTGGCCACCACAATCATTATATCGCTCCAGCACCATTTCCAGCTTTTCATAGTGATCCATTCGTGTGCTATAGACACAAAAATCATCAATGAAATCCTGTACACATCTTCCAATGAATGGCAGAAGCGCCCAATTTGCTCTCTTTTGATAGTGAGCTGGACCATTTGTTAGCCCAAATGGTAGTACTGTATAGCAAAAGCAGTCCCATGGCGTAATGAAAGTAGTTTTCTTCTGATCCTCTGGAGCAATCTTCAACTAGAAATAGCCTGAAAAGCCATCACACACACTGTATCTTTCATGACCCGCCACCGAATCCAGGATTTGATCAATGAAAGGTAGTGGGTATGGATCCTTCTTTAATCAATGAAAGGTAGTGGGTATGGATCCTTCTTTGTGGCTGCATTCAAAGGTTTGAAATCCACACAAACCCTCCATTTTCCATCCTTTTTGGGAGTGACCACACGACTGGGCTCACCCACTCTGTTGTCTCCACAGGGCATATAAAACCAGCCTTTAGTAGTTTGTCCACCTCTTCTCGCAAAGCCTTCATCTGTTCTGGACCTATTCTCCTTAATCTTTGACGTACTGGATTGGCTCCTTCCTTTAGCTCTATGTGCGAATCTTCCCCTTTGAAGCCCCGAACTTCTTCATAAGATGTGATGAATAAATCTGGATACTTTGACAACATCTTTAAATACTTCTCCTTCTCCACGACTGAGAGATCTGTGCTAATCATCCTGGCCATCAATTCGTGTTTCTCGTGCGACTTCACCTGGGGTTGCATTAGCTCTTCAATCAACTCATATGGGCCCTTAGACTCATCTTCAATCCCCTTCATGGATGCGACTATGCTGGTCCGTTCAAAGACCCTGTCCACCATCAGAAATGCCACATTTACCTCTCCCTCACTAATAGTGGTGCTGCCACTGTCCCCATCTGACACAGTGGAAGACTCTTCACCACTTGAATCTTCCCCTTCTTCATAATCTTCATCTAGTGGCTTCCTGCTACTCATGTCAAATAATCTTTTACCCCCTGTCTCCCCATATAAGGTGATTGTACCGTGTCTCCAATCTTGAACGGCCCTCACGGCACGTAGCCATGGTCTTCCAAGGATGATAGGATAAGCCCCTAATCCTGCTGGCATTACATGAAAATCTACTACCGTTTTGACTGCATAGGCTTCGATTTCCAAGCTCTTCACTACCCCCAGACACTTGATCTTTTGATGGTTTGCCAGTCATATGCGGAATCCTGAAACTCCTACTACTGTCAGGCCCATCCTTTCTACACATGTTTGAGTGATTACACAAATTTGTGCACCACCATCCACGGATCCCTGCCCAAGATTCTTCCTCTTGTGCCAAACATCCACTATGGGACAAATGTCTGAAGACTCATCAATGGCCAACACTCTCACTGACCCTCTGTTGGGTTCCTTTCCCAGCGGGCTGACTAGTTCTTTCCATTGTTGGCGCTTCAGCTTCGGTATCAATTCCACTAGTTGTCCAAAGGTCACGTCTGCCTTCCTATTGATCAGGTCCTGTTTCAAGTCGTAGCTATCCTGCCCTTCCCCTAGTGGAAAATCTGAGACGTGAAATTTCCGGTGAGCTCTCCTTTTCCTTTTAGCTTTCACATCTTCACCCTCATGACTCTTCCCTTTCTTCCTATTGGGACCTGCTTCATTTCTTCCTTCTTTATCCTCTGTGGTTCTCTTCCCAATAGGCATAATGTATCTTCCAACATTGCTGCCTTCTCCAAGGTGACCACACTTAACACTTTTGTCTTTCCCTTGTCCTCCTTGGTCAGTCCACTAGGTCTTGCCTCACCCTTAATCTCAATGCCATAATCATTTGACCGTTTCGACAACTGTGCAGGCAATGGATACATATCTCCACCCATTCTTGGTGGTTTATCACATTGTGGGGCTGATGTGGCCAAGCTCTCCATAGTTATAGCATGTGGGCAACTGCCTCCAACCCCTGCCATTGTTATGTCCACCAAAACCATTCTTTGGTTGTCCTTCACCTCCTGGCTAATTTGCAAGTCTCACACGACCTCGATTATTTCCCACATTACCTAACATATTTAGGCTGAGATTCTTCATCAAATCAACCGCCGGATGAACCTCCTCTGGAACCCGACTTTGCATGGAATCCATTTGCTTCATCTCTGACACCATAGTTAGTGAGCTCACTCCCAATTGAGTTAATCTATTCAACTTCCACTCTTTGTTCCTTGCCACCTCCAATGCATCCTCGTATGTTCTTGGCTTCTTCAATTCTACCCTCCAACGTAGGTTGTCCTTGAGGCCAACCAAGAACCGGTCCTTCTTCATCATATCTGGTGGGGGCACTTGTGGCTGCAAGGCTTGACACAAGCTCTCCCATAATATGGAAAACTTCTTGATGTAATCATCAATGGGCTCCGCTTCTCTTTGTCTCAATCCCTGTATTTCATGCCAAACTTTGTCTGGATCTTTCACCTTCACAAACTGTGCTGTTAAAGCCTGTCTGACATTATCCCATGTCAATGGCATAGGTGGATCAACCCTCTGCAACTCTTCCTCATAACCCCTACACCAGCTCCGTGCATCACCCTTCAAACAGATTTGCAAAAGGTGTAACATTTGAGCGGGTATCTGAATATGGTTGCTTATGCACGCAACTTCCATGTTTTCTAAGAACTCTTCCACATTCTCATCACTTTTTCCATGGAACTCTGGATAAGGGAAAGCCATTGCTACCCAATCTATAATAAAAAAACCCTTTTGACACAGATACAAAAAAAACAAAACCCTCTACTAACTCAATTCTCAGAAAAAACTTCAAAACACTTCAGGTTTAGAAGAGGATGAACACATGCACATCAAACGAATTTGCATAGTTAATCATCGGAATTACCACAGGCAGAGGAGACTCCAATATCTCCCTCAGTCTTTCTGGCCCAAACATATATGCCATACGCTGTTGAAAGAAAATTTTTTTGTCCACATGAACATTTATCTGAATTCTTTGGGTAAAATGGAAAGGAGTAAATTGAGGTCCATTGTGATTATCCATTGAGAGTGGCCATACAACTCCCAAGAGGCACAACTGGCTAATTTTCCGATTCTACTAGAATTTTTTTGGCAACACATCAACTGTGAAACGGCACCAATCTCAAGAATTTCAACCTGTAAACCATACTTCAATTGGCTGTCAAATCAAGCTAATATAGCACAGATTTAGAAGGCATCTGTCACACAACTGTCCTGGCACAGCAGTCATTCACTGAGATTAATCACATGCACATGTTTTCAGTCTTGTAAATTGAAGGATCTTGGAATGTTCCTCAGTGGGGGCACCAAAAACTGTGAAGGGAGGCGGAGAAACACGGAACACCTCTATAGCAATGCCTTTCCACAGCTCAGATTACACAGCAACATCAAGAAAAAGGGGCACCAGTCAACTACTCAGTGAGCTAACACAACATTTAACACCTCATGCATGAAACTTTGTCTCTACCTTCATTCAATTTTCCAAGCAACTGGAGGAAGCCTACATACATCTGATCAAGACATGCAAGGGGAGATGGGCACATCAACATCTGCCACCGTTACTCAATTGATTCATATGCATATAGGGTTGCACCCTCATCATGAAATAGGCTCACAGCCATAAGCAAAATGATAATCACAGAGAAATGGTGAGAGAACCACTTGACATAAACAAGGTTATATTCCATCAAGTATGAGCTTTCTGCAAAACTTCAGTTTCCCAAGAAAAGACATCAGTAATAAGGAACTTCAATTCTCCAAATCTGGCAAGCAGTGTGTGACTAGGAGGCACAATCACTTGAAGTTTATGGTCTTTACTCTGTCTGTTGAAAAGACACCCGTCTGTTGAAGAAACGTACCACCATACATACATATTCTCTCAAGCAAAACCAGAGGGCTGGCTATCATATACATGGGTTTTCCAAAGCCACAGGATGGTGTCCTTCTCATACACATGAGCTTTCCACAAAAATAGAGAGCTGGCTATCATATACATGGGTTTTCCAAAGCCACAGGATGGTGATCCTCATATATATATGAGTTGTTTCACAAAAAGAGAACAAAAACTGGCCAGCCGTCACTTACATGCATGGGCTGTCATCATGACGGAAAGCTGTACTCTTTATGCGTGGCACCTTCTCCTCATTCACACAGGTTGTGCTGCAGCTTCTCCTCCCCTCCTACACACAAACATAGAGAGTGCTGCGTAGCTTCTCTTATATACATGACTACGCTTCTCCTTGAGAGCACCTTCCCACAAAAAAAACGAGCACTTCCTCTCACACAAACTGGAGTGCTGTGGGCTGTCTGAGAGTACTTCTCTTCAAAAAAAACGAGCTCATCTCCTTTCTCTCTCAAACACAGAGAGCAGCTTCTTACACACAGGAAAAAAAACGGGCTCTCACACACCTAGAAGGCCGCGCCTTCTCACATAGAGGTTACGCTTCTCCTCTTACACACATGGGCTGCGCAGACTATCTGAGAGCACCAGAAAAACGAGCTCTCCCTATCATAACACTGAAACTACAGCTCCCGTCTCTTTCATGCTTTCTCCCCCTCCTCTTATACACATGTGCTGCGTTGCCCGTTCAACCAAAAAAATATTATACTATTTGTAATACTCCAAGGTATGTCAGGTTGCCAGAGAGCTCACCCCCACCTCCACGCTGCGCTTCTTTGACAATCGAGGCCAGTTGAAGAGTCTTTTGACGCAATCCAAGGCCACCTTCTATTTTTAGCAAACCTTGTATTAAATCCTAGGGTGACTCTTGCATTCAAGGGAGACTTTGCACCATTTTAATAACATCTTGTGGACCACACATACCTTTGTTTCCCATGAAATGCCAAGGACCGGTACTGTAGTAGCAGACCTCCTCTAACGGGTCCCTGTCCAACCTTAAAAAATAGTGCTCTGCATGCTCATTATTTGTCAACAAACTTGTCCACATATGATAGTGCTAAAATCTACCTTGTGAAACTGACTCTCATTTCACACCCCTTTCATTTTCCATTTATCAAGGTAAACCAACAACTAACTGTACACATTGCATATTCCTGTTAGATCCGTTCACATGTGGCCTTATACCCCTTTTAGCCCTTGGAGATGGACACCCTTTATTTGTAAATGCCATGCATGAGTGTGTACACATGTGGCCTTATACCCCTTTTAGCCCTTGGAGATGGACACCCTTTATTTGTAAATGCCATGCATGAGTGTGTACACATGCCAAGAAAAATATTACCAAAAAATGCCTAACAGCGTTTACTACTCGCCACACCTTTGACACAGCAGCTTGCTTTGCTACAACATAGTACTTCAGCATTTTACGTTTGGCTACACTTTGGGACAATTACATCAACGTTACATATATGTTCATGGGGCAGCATCCCTCTCTGCCACATAGATCACATGAGCGTTACATAAATTTTCATGGGACAACATCCCTCTCTACTAAAGTAGAGTATATTAGCATTTTATGTTCAAGTTATGGGATTGCAGCCCTCTGTGCTACATAGAGCACTTCAGCATAAATTTTCATGGGACAACATCCCTCTCTGCTAAAGTAGAGTATATTAGCATTTTATGTTCAAGTTATGGGATTGCAGCCCTCTGTGCTACATAGAGCACTTCAGCATTTTTCCTGAGCTCAAGGACAATAGCCCACTCTCGACTACAGTATAAGACATCATCAGTACTCTCTGTGATAGCATCCCACTCTCTGCTACATCACACATCAGGATGGCAGCCCACTCTTTGCTACATCACACATCAGGGCGGCAGCCCACTCTCTAGTTATCTTCACCATCGACACCCCTCTTTGCTCCTCACCACTCCTCGGGTGCGTAGCAAAACATCATTTATCATCAAAAGTTTTTGATATATACATAGAGCGTCTTGGCTCCAAAAGTCACTGCCTCAATCGCATACGCATAAAAAGGCGATACTACGATGGAGACATGCTATGATATACACGATTCAGGATATCCTGGGCTTGACCCTAATATCTTTTAGGTGGCGGAAGGTTGGAATCACCTTCGGCCCAAAAAATTTTGTCCGATAGGACATTATAGTTGCCCTATATCTTTACTCCCGCGAAGAAAGCTCCTCAATCAGAGATCGTTGCCGGTGCCTCCCGTAGAGCTCCCAACAAGGGTGTAGTCACCAACACAAATAGGGAAGAGTAGTTGAAGCTCTTACCCTCATACCGCTTCCTGTGGTTCTCTTGCTTGCAGCTCAGCCCTTAGCACGAACCAGGCTCTGATACCATGAAAAGATGCAGGGGGGAAGAGAGCTTGAGCTCTTGCAAGCACACACACACACTCACAAAACCCTAATAGAGAACACACAAGGTGAGAGGCTGAAAATCTTCTTCTTCTCTACTCAACACTCAACACTCCATATACAAGATAAGAGTACACATAATATGAAAGGTACTCAACCAATACATACGCGGGTTCTCTATAGTGTGAACCCAACTAAATGAGCTGGCGCTATAACTATGCTAGTCTCTAGAATGGCTGTCACACAGCTTGTCATCCCACTGGCCGCATATCACCCAAGATCTCACCAACCATGCCAGTGGTGTAAGTGTGGGGCCTATCCCCCAGGCGGGTCATCAATGGCCACCGCCTCACTAGACGAGCTCGATATCTCAACATGAAATACATTATGTACTTTAAGATGAGGAGGCAGAAGAAGCTCATAGGCTAAGTCACCTACTTTCTTTGTAATCAGATATGGCCCACAATATCTGGGGGATAACTTCTTGTACTTCCCAAGAGATAGAGAACTTCTTTCGGGACGTACTCGAATGAAGACCATATCTACTTCTTTGAATTCTCTGTTTGTCCTCTTCTTATCTGCATACTGCTTCTGTCTATCCTGGGCAACTTTTATATCTTTACAAATTTCCTGCATCTGCTGCTCCATGTCATCAAGCATCTGTGTGGACATCTCGATCCTAATCAATGGGTCAGACCAAGCTAATGGAGTTAAGCAATCTTGTCCATACAAAGCTTTGAAAGGGCTCATCCCAATACTTATGTGATAAGAAGAACTCGACTAGGTGCAGATAGCTTAGCCACTTCTTGGGTTCCCTGACATAATATGACCGAAGTATATCTTCGATTACTTGGTTTACCCTTTCTGTTTGACCATCGGTCTCAGGGTGGTAGGTTGTGCTGAGATCCAAGAAAGTTCCTACTGCTTCAAAAAATGCAGTCCAGAATCTTGACGTGAATTTAGGGTCTCGATCACTTACTATTCTTTTGGGTAGGCCATGCAATCTAAAGATTTCCTTGAGAAACACTCTGGCCACATCCACTGCAGTGTAGGTTTCTTTTACTGGAATCAGATGGGCAACTTTGCTTAATCTATGAACTACCACGAAGATGGAGTTGTAACCTGATTGTATTGAAAGTAATCCAGTAATAAAATCCATACTGATACATTCCCACTTCATCTGGGGGGATGTCTAAAGGATGTAACTTCATCTGGGGGGATGTCTAAAGGATGTAACTTCCCAGGCATTTTTACTCTCGCAGCCTTGACTTTCTGATAGGTCAGACATTGATATACATGATTAAGCACATCCTTTTTTAGACCAGGCCAAAAGAAGCTTTTCTTCACAGACATGTAGGTTTTGATGAAACCTGGATGTCTTGCAATAAGGCTGTCATGGGCTTCATTCAGAATTTGTCCCTTGGTTCCCTCATCATTGAGAATGCATAGCCTGTGATTATAATACATAATTCCATCATCCAGGTTGTACCCTTGAACTCGGTTTAACTCCTGTGGAGTTTTGCTTTCCTGCATAATAAGTAGGGTAGCAATAGGGCCAAAGAATCTATCCTGCATGATCTTCTCTCTTGCTTAAATAACCAAGGGATTTGACACTACAGTAATCGCACGCAAAGAGGCTTTTCTGCTGAGGGCGGCGGTACTTGATTTCAAAATCAAATTCCTGTAGGGTCTGCATCCACCTTCTTTGGTGCATGTTGAGAGCCTTCTGAGTGAAGATCCACTTTAAGCTCTGATGATTTGTCATCAACGTGAATCTTTGACCCAGTAGGTAATGTCTCCACAATTTCAAGGCATATACTACTGAAAGTAGTTCCAAGTCATGGACAGCATAATTCCTCTCATGCGTTCTGAGTTTTCGGGATTCATAGGCCACTCCATGACCTTCCTGCATGAGTGCACCTCAAAACCACTAGCATCAGTTACTACCTCAAAGGGTAGAGAAAAATCTGGCAACTTCAAGACGGGATTGGTTACCAAGGCGGTCTTCAGCTTATCAAAAGCACTCTGGCACCTGGCAGACCATTGAAATGGAATATTCTTCTTGAGAAGATTAGTCAGGGGGGAAGCTATGAGAGCATACTTTGGTATAAAAATTCTATACCAACCAGTCAATCCCAAGAATCCTCTGGCTTCTTTCACTGTCTTTGGTTCAGGCCAATCTATGACTACTTGGACATTTGCAGAATCTAGAGAAATTCCATCTTTTGATACCAGAAAGCCCAAGTATTCAACATGGTCCGGTAGAGAAAGTGAATTTGCTCTTTTTGGCAAAGAGTTGGTGCTTCCTTAGAATCTCAAGAACTTTTTTGACATGAGTTTCATGGTCAGCTGTATTCTTTGAGTAAATCAGAATATCATCAAAGAAAACAAGAACAAAATCATCCAAGTATTCTCTGAGAATGTCTTGCATTAAGCGATTGAATGTAGCTGGGGAATTTGTCAATCCAAACGGCATGACAGTGAATTCATAATGCCCATACGGAGTATTGATGGTTGTCTTCAGGGATATCTTGCTCATTAACCTTGATCTGATAATACCCTGATTTGAGATCTATTTTTTTGAAGATCTAGGCTCCACTTAGCCTGTCTAGAAGCTCATCAATTCTAGGGATAGGATACTTATTCTTAATGCTGATTGAGACCTCTGTAGTCCACATAGAGTCTTAGTGTTCCCATCTTTCTTTTTCTGAAAGAGAACTGGCGCACCCCAAGGTGAAACACTGGGTCTTACAAACCCTTGTTCTAACAGTTGTCTAAGCTGTTCCTTGAGTTTGATGGCTTCAGGAACTGGCATTTTGTACATGCGCAGGGCTACTGGGGCTGAGCTCCGAGGGTCAATTCTATCACATGATCTACTTCCCGAATTGGAGGCATCTTTGTTAGCTCTACTGGGAATAAATCATCATAATCACTTAACCATTCAGGTTCTTTAGCTTTTAACTTTGAGTCTACCGGATTCATTTTGACAAGATAAATGCGCTGCTTCTTTCTAAGTCCTTTTAGTAACTTAGAATCCTTTACTAACTGCAGACTTGGGGATTCTGAAATTCTTGAACTTTGTTTTCGTGAAGGTCACGGAAGGAAATGGTTCCATTATGACAATGAATGTCAGCTTGATTTTTGTGGAGCCAATCCATTCCAAGGATCCCGTCAAAAACTCTCAAAGGTATAACTCTGAACTGACAATCAGTTAAATTCCCATCTAGATTGAACTGAATACAATCTATTTCAAGGTGAGTGAAAAGAATCTTCCCACTTGCCAATTCAACTTGCATAGGTTTCCCTGATTTCTGATCTAAGACTAGCTTACACAAGCATCCAGGGGAAATGAAAGAGTGAGTACTGCCTGAATCAATCAAAAGCTTAAAAGTCTTACCCTGATACTCAGCTGGAGTATTGATGACGAAGAATTGACGATTTGGCCCTTGGTTTTCAATTGCAGCATAAATCTGTCCTCTTTCCTCTTCCACTACTTCTGCAATTGTGATTGCTCTGGCTGCTGCAGTCTACGGTGGAACTCTCTCTCTTTGGTTATTCCAATTCTGGGAACGAGTTCTGAGGCTACTCTGGACAGAGGCAGACGGTTGAGCTAGAGTTCTCCTAGGATTTCCTTGATTCTAGCGTGGGGGACCCTGATTGGACTGATAAGGAGTCTCTCTCGGGGCTCTGGGACCTTAGTTTCCTTGGCCCACAGAAGGAGAGGGGCAATCCTTGAGCTGGTGCCCAAGTCCTTGACATCCGAAGCATCTGTTCTTAGCCGGAGTTTCGGTACTTCGGGGGAAAGGTCTTCCTTCATTTCTCAAGCTTCCCATCTCCACATTCAGGTTAGGATCTTGGTGTCTCTTTGGAGGCGGAAAGTTGGAAGAACTTCCCAGTGTCTGAAATCTCTTGAAGGATGAGGGAGTTGGCTTTGGTGGGACTTTTACGATGAAGGCTTTGGCAAAGTCCTTCGCCATCCGAACAGCTTCTGCCATGGACACTGGCTTGGCATTTTTAACCAGTGTATCCAAGGGTTTGTTCATTCCCCGAATGAACCTGGCCATGAGTTGCTCTTCATCTAGAGGTGGTGAATATTTGAGTAGAAGAGCAAAGGCGTGGTGATATTCCTCGATGGTTTTGCTCCCCTGCTTTAGCTCTAAGAATTCGTTTATTTTGATTTTCAAAAATCTAGGGGGACAAAATCTCCTTCTCAAATAGGTTTTAAGGTCGGTCCAAGATTGAGCATTTCTATCCAGACGGTTGGTATCACAATGGTTCCTCCATGCCACCCTAGCTGTTTCCACTATTTTCAGTCTGGCAAGAGCCATTTTGCGCTGCTCGTTGTAGCCTGTGACGTCAAAATATTCTTCCATGGCTTCCACCCATTTCTCCACAGCCTCGCCCACGTTCTCCCCTTCTCCTTTGAAGGGTCCTGGCTGAGTCCTATGAAGAGCCTTGCGAACATCAGGGTCAAGCTCGTCATCTTCAGAGAGAGGGTCTGGCTGACGGCCATGGTTTCCTCGTCTCATGATTGCCAAAAATTTATATATTATTAAGTTTTTTTTTGATATCATTCACGAGATCCTAAGACTTAAGAGGTTCGGAAAATAATTTCTTAAACAAGACAATGATCTTATTGGAGATCTATGACATATGTCCGATAACAATTTTTTCTTTATCAGATCGTCCTCCATAAACAATCACTTATACAACAGGGAATTTTTCTCCAGAAAACATTTCTTTATTTATATAAAAGTTGCAATATGTACATAGAGCAGTTTGGCTCCAGAATTCAAAATCTCCTTGAGACGCATGAGACGACGGTACTGGGCCATAGCCATGCCTTGATACAAACGTTCACTTACTGACAAGGGAGCTATTATCTTCTCCTTAGGAATAAAGCTGTAGACTTGGCATGAAAGTCTGAAATTCCGAGGCATTGAATGATATAGAATGACACCATGTACCATTTTCAGCTTTAACAGAATCATTGCCAATGAGAGGTTCTGCCTTAACATTGCACGCCGGTCACAAGAGGCATGGACATACTGCCCTGCAAACTTGTCGTCTCTCCGCTGGGTCAGGAAAATATAAATCCTCAAAATGGCTTGCGAGTCCTGCTTGGCTTCTTCGAGTCGAAGCGGAAGAGATGAGATGCTCAAAGGTGAATGCACTCATGTCTTGTGACTGGGTGAGGTCGGGAATACCGGATAAGTATGGAACTTCCATCTATAATTTCCAATTCAATATATAAGTTTTCAATTTTTTTGAAGTTTATTCAACATAATATTAACAAGCGAAAACATTATTTCCCAGACTTACTTTAAAAACAATTTAAGCAATTTTTGCTACTGTTATGTAAATTTTACAACACCGCTTTGATATACCAATTGTGAAATCCCACTGTCCCCTCTGCCCACCGGATTCCCGGATGGTAGCAATGGAAGTACCTTCCTCTGGCGTGGGACAGGGTTTCTCACTCGAGGCCTCACCCTCAAATGTGCGAGCACGAGACTAAGCTGGTGGTCCTTCCAAAAACTGAAACCGAAAAATTTCCCATGCCCAGAAAAAGGGGACGATTCCACCATTTGCCCACAAAGCGGGGACGATTCCACCATCTTTATTTTCTTAACGGATTTTTCTAACGAGGTCAAGATACTGAACTAACCTTCATCTGAATAAACCAGATAAATTATTTCAGACTTAACTTGAAGGAATCAACGCTTTTTTCCTGATTGAATCAGGCACAATCGTTGATTTATTCTTTCGAGAAGTCTTCAGGATTCTAATTAACTACTTGAATTCTAAGCGTATTCCTATTAATTAATTTTATTGTTTTAAAACTCTATTGATTCCAGCCTAACCCCATTTTGCCCATGGGTTAGCCACCACCTAACCACTGGAATAGTAGAACCAGACAAGTACTCACCCGCGCATAATTAAATGCCTTTCTTAACTTTTGCTTTAGAATACAGATACGCACACACTCCTCTTTAAACTTTAACTTATAAAACAACCATTGACACACATGTCATAACTCAAAATGTCCATTGAGTCTTTGATTCTCACCAAACACTATCACTCTGGACTCTCCGTTTGAGACCAGCGGGTCAACAACGAGATCCAGTAATAGATTACAATAAACATTGGTCCATCATACAATATCTTCCTCGACATACGCATGGGTATCCTTGGCACCGTGAGCCCGTGCATCACCTGGTCAGATCCCTCCAGGATCCTCCTTAGGTGTCCTAGCACTTCACTCAGGGACCGCTTCGTCGGCCCTCATTCATCGTACCGGAAGCGCACCATTTTAACCATGCCAAGGCTGGTCAACTGGCTTTGCCACATGAAGAGCTGTCCTTTGAACACTCCCCGTCAGCTGTTGCAACCGAACTTCCCTTAGAAAACACATATACCAAATACTCCCTCCAGCATTCTGGCATAGGACAGTCTTTTAAGAAAACAAGGTTTCTATGTAAGTTTTCAGTTTTGATTTCTTTTGAATACAATGAGTATGTGGGATCCCTGTTTCCACCGCGCAACGGATTCGGGTACTAGCAGCGGAAGTAGCACTTCTCGTGCGGGACAGGGGTCCCACACTCGGGGCCTCGCCCACGGATATCCGGACAAGAGACTAATCCGTCGGTTTGTCCAAAACCGAAACCGAAAAAACTTCCTTTACCCGGAAAGCACGGGCGATTCCACCAGGATAACTCTTACTCTAACGTAGTCAAGATCATTACTGATCAAACCGATCCGACTGCACCTCTAACGGTACTTGGTCAGATCAAGGAAGAAACTTGCACTTGGATCATTGGGATCAACGCTTTTTTCCCCATCAAGAGGCACAGCCGTTGATTCCTATCCATAGAACAATTTACTATCCGGGATTTACTTCATGTATCGTAATAATAGAATTTAAATCTCGATTTACAGATCCATCAGTCCAGCCTAACCCCATCCGATCCCATGGGTTAGCCAACCACCCAACCACTGTAGTGATGGGATCCAATTTGGAATTTGGTTAGGTTTTGTCCCGGGTACCAAGGAAAAGAGTTCCAAGGCCCCCTAGCCGGAAGTTCATGCAAACATAAAACTAGCAACACCACTTACACACCCAATATGAAATTGCCTTTTTCTTAGCATCAGCTAACTTTAAAACAATCCTTTAATGAAACCATAATACCACTGATCACAATCTTCCAATTTATCCGGTTGATTCATAATTTCCCATCATTCCTTCATCAGAGTATCTATGGCATCATTGGCAACTAGAACGCTCACCACCTGTCCACACAGAGGCCGTTTCCATAGTTCCTAGCCCATAATACTCGGCAATATAATCACTTATCAAGATGGACTCTCGTTGAAGATCAGCAAGATCAACCAACAGATCCATATAAAAGAGCCATGGACTCATCCGTTGAGGACCAGCAAGGTCAGTCAACCAGATCCATGCCCGGTTTCACAAAACAACTCTTACTCCTTGTTCCAATATCTTCCTCGACGCACGCGTGGGTATCCTAGGCGACCCAGAGCCCGAGCACCGTATGGTCAGCACCCTCTAGGATCCTTCGCAGGTGACCTAGCGCTTCACTCATAGGCCGCTTCCTTGGTCCCTCATCCACCGTACCGGAAGCTCACCATTTTAATCGAACCGAGGCTGGTCAAGACCTCGGTCGACCTTGCTACGCGAGACGTCCTCCATTGACTCTCCGTCAGCAGTTGCAACTTTATCAGTTAGGTCTCCACGACCTTAATCACAAGACGGTCAAAATGCTTCCCCAGCATTCTTGACATAAAACAGCCATTTACAAACAGCATTTACAAACAGTTTACAAATACAGTTTCTATATTAACTCTCATTTTTCCACATTATCCCTCATTAATCCACATTACTTATTCCACATTCCATGTATATGTGTACTCATCCAATCACCTCCTTTTCCATCTCTTCACTTCAGATTCCTTCACATCACATATCATATATTCACATCCATATCCACATCCATACATCCACATCCACATCCACATTCACATCCATACATCCACATCTACATGCTTATCTCCATTTTCACATCCTCATTTATACATCCACATCCCATATCCACATTCATACATACACATCCATATATCCACATCTACATCCACATACATACATACATCCACATCCACATTCCACATTCACATCTATACATCCACATCTACATTCACATTCACATACATCCACATCCACATTCCCATACATCCACATCTATACATCCACATTCCACATTCACATCTACATTCACATACATGCATCCACATCTACATGCTTACCTCCATTTTCACATCCTCATTTATACATCCACATCCCATATCCACATTCATACATACACATCCATACATCCACATCTACATCCACATACATACATACATCCACATCCACATTCCACATTCACATCTATACATCCACATCTACATCCACATTCACATACATCCACATCCACATTTCCATTCACATCTATACATCCACATCCATTCACATCTATACATCCACATCTACATCCACATTTACATCTATGCATATACATCTTCATGCATATATCCATTTTCATGTTCATACATCCACACTCCCATCTCCATATCCACACATCCACATACATACATCCATTTTCACATTCCCATTTATATAACCCCATATACTTTCACATCTAATCTTTTACATCACATCCATTCTCGCCCTATCACAACCCATATACATCTTATCCTATCACATACACTTCTTACCTCATCCCCCCATACACATCTTAATTCATCTTATCACATCCTAACTTATTTCATAAGCATCTTATCACCTCTTATCACACCTCTTATCACATCCTATCACTTTCCATACGCATCTTATCAATTCTTATCACATCTCATACACCTCTTATCACATCTTATCACATTTCATATCTTTTTTTTTTAAAAAAGAGAATTCTTTTATTTGATATAAGATTTCTCTACACATTTATTTATACATAAATTCCATTTAAGGAGACTAACACTTTCGAAATTAAAATCAATCTTTTATGCATCTTCTTATGCATGATTTCAATTTGGTAGGGAATTATACTTTTAGAATAAAAGAATTTCTCTTATGCATCTAAGTTAAGCATAAAATCCATTTATGAGGAAAATCATACTTTTAGTATAAAAAAGAATATCTTTTATGCATACCTATATGCATGAAATCCAATATGATAAAAGTAACACTTTTGATATAAAAATTTTTCCTTTATGCATACTTCTATGCATGAAAATTAAAAATGATAAAAGTAACACTTTTGATATAAAATTTTTTTCCTTTATGCATACTTCTATGCATGAAAATTAAAAATGATAAAAGTAACACTTTTGATATAAAAATTTTCCTTTATGCATACTTCTATGCATGAAAATTAAAAATGATAAAAGTAACACTTTTGATATAAAAATTTTCTTTTATGCATACTTTTATGTATGAAATAAAAATGATAAAAGTAACACTTTTGATATAAAAATTTATCCATTATGCATACTTCTATGCATGAAAATAAAAATGGTAAAAATAACACTTTTGATATAAAAATTTATCCTTTATGCATACTTCTATGCATGAAAGTAAAAATGATAAAAGTAACACTTTTGATATAAAAATTTATCCATTATGCATACTTCTATGCATGAAAATAAAAATGGTAAAAATAACACTTTTGATATAAAAATTTATCCTTTATGCATAATATTAAAATTCAATTTCTCCATGATTATAATGAAATTATTTCAATTAATCTAGGATGATGATTCCTAGAATATGGTAGGAAGTCCTCTTTTTATGCTTTGAATGAAAATTTTTTATGCATAATTTTTATAAAAATTTTGCCATAGCTCCGCTGCTATGACTGATAAATCTCAATTTTTCTAAGGGATAAAGCTTATCATTAAGGAAATAATTAAAATGATTCTCTAATTGGATCCTTAATCCATAATGGATTGAATCATCAATATACATAAACTAAAAGCATAAGAAAAAGCCATTAATTTGGCCTCAAGCATAGCTTTATCTTGGGTTAAGGAAAAGCTTTATGAAAAGCTTGATTTGGATTGAGAATGGGTCATGAGTATGACCATTTCTTGAGTGAGAGAGAGAATTTACATAAGAATCATTAGAATTTAAACATAAATGAAAATTAACTTCAATAGCATTTATTAAATTATGTAACTCTTCACTACTATTCAAACTTCAATAGCATTTAAAAAAAACTATACCAATTAAACTTCTCAAGCTTGAGAGGGGTTGAGAAGAGAGAAACATTGAGAAATTATAGAAAGATGAATATTCACTAATTACCTTACAACTTGCTTGATTCTTTGTTCACGGTAGAGGCCCCCAACCAATCAATTGGTTAAGTATGTTGATGGAGCCACTAATGGGGATTGAAGAAAGAGGGAAGCTCCAAAAACTAGTGAATTATTAAATGAATTCACAGTTCTTGGCTTAGGTGGAGTAGAGTAACGATGCATAAACACTATCTATTTTTCAACAAGGGGGAGGATTCTATTTATAGGAAAAATTGAGCTCCTAACCAAACAAACTGATTCTAGAATTTTCTAAATCAGTTTGGTCAATATTTGACCATTTTTAGCTCAGTTAAGCTAACTTTTTGGAACTAGACTTGAATGAGGAGAGAGGAGAGATGAAATATCTCAATTTTTATGAGTTTAAAACTCATTCAAGCATGTGAAATATGCACCTCCTTTAAAGAACTCCCCTTCCTTACATATGTGTCATAATGGAATCATTTTAATATTGCTCATAGTTTTTTTACTAATAAACCTTGTACATTTTCAACTCTTCATCTTATGTGAAATATGCACCTCCTTTAAAGAATTCCCCTTCCTTACGTATGTGTCATAATGGAATCATTTTAATATTGCTCATAGTTTTTTACTAAAAAACCTTGTATATTTTCAACTCTTCATCTTATGTGAAATATGCATCTCCTTTAAAGAATTCCCCTTCCTTACATATGTGTCATAATGGAATCATTTTAATATTGCTCATAGTTTTTTTACTAATAAACCTTGTACATTTTCAACTCTTCATCTTATGTGAGCATTTACTCATTTTTGGATACCCAAAATATCTCATATTTTTAATATTGCTCATAGTTTTTTACTAATAAACCTTGTACATTTTCAACTCTTCACCTTATGTGAGCATTTACTCATTTTTGGGTATCTTCTTTTTACAAATTTGGATTTATCTCTTCCCTACACATGGATTGATGCTATTGGCCCATAGGAACCTTAATTGGACCATAGTCTAAAGATTTCTGAAAATCCAGACCCTTAGACTAAGGTTCTTTATACCTATTTCCAATTAATTCCAATTGCACATTGGAAAATTCTTTTTGAATTTCTGTTTCAGGGGAACTCATCTGAATTATAAGAGATATTTTTCTATCCAAAAATATTCAAAATCTGAATATTCTCTCTCTAGAATATTTTCTCTCTCTAGGTTAAAACAGTTAGAAACAAGTCTTTTATATTTCTGAAGAGGGATTGATTACAGGGGAAGATGCTGGACATTTTCAGAGGCTGGGGAGGAATCTTACATTCTCTCCCACTTGAAAAACGCGAGATGCCCTCATCTCGCAAACTGGGGGTAATTTCGCAAGATGCACAAGTATGAGACTGAGAGAAAATTTTTTAATTAAGATTAACCACCAATTAAAAAAAAGTCTCAAGAGAGCAAGATTCAAGATAAGAACAAGATTTAAACTTTATTCATTCTCGGAACTTATACAGTAAAGATAGAAGAACTCTTTACACTTCCATAAGCCCGTCCATCATATGATCACAAAAGCAGCACTCACAAGCTGCACAAGTATAAGGTAACTCATCTATGGGAATAATTTTGTTGGTTATTGCCGCACCTATCTCAGTGGTATGAGGTGATCTAACAAAAGGACCTCTGAGAGGCAAGCCAAAAACGGGGTAAAGGCATATCTTCTCATGAGGAAGAAAACACGCCAGTAAGAAGACCCGCTCAGAAAACCCAAGATGTCTTGATCTCATGACGCAGTAGTATCGGGGACCCAAACCCAAAGCTTCAATAACCATGGCCAAGCGGACATTATTACGAAAATGTTGTTGACCCCAGGGTGTTACCCTAGTTATGTCTTGATAGGTCCGCCATTTGGTCTGCGCTACAGAAGTTCCCAAGTGAGGAAAAAGTGAGCGCTCATACTGTTCTATAAAATCCTTCTTCACAGACTCACTTGCGTCTTGAAGGTGAGGAATCATTATGGATAAAACTAGTTCTTGTTGCCAAGCCATGAAGGAGATTAAGAAAGAAAGGAGATCGATGGAAGTAAGATTACTGTGAGCGACAAGTAAAAGTTACGACTTATATAAAGGAAGGAGCTAGCGTAACTTAGAAGCCAACGGTATCTTGCCACTGAAGTTTTACCGTCTTTCCATGATTTGTATTTGGCACATATTTCTATGAAATACATTAAGAACTTTGAGATGAGGAGGTAAAAGAAGCTTGTAGGCTAAGTCATCTACTTTCATTGAATTCAGATATAAGGCTCACAATATCTGGGGGATAAGTTCTTATACTCCCCAAGAGATAAAGAACTTCTTTTGGGCCGTACTCGAATGAAAACCAAAACCTTGGTATCCAAAACACCGATTTTCACTTCTGAACTCATTGTTCTGAATCCTTAAAACAGCGTGACTTCTGAGAAGTATTCTAGGGAAAGGGTCTTCCTTTTTTTAAACAGAATCTTTCTTTTATTTTTGAGAGGGAATAATTATAAGATCAAAAAGGGAGATTCTTACTCCTGTATACCTTGAAGGCTGGGGAGGAATCTTACATTCTACCCCACTTAAAAAAGTGCGAGATGTCCTCATCTCGCCAAGTAGAGGACAACTCTTTTTCTTAAGATCCAATTTATTCTAGGGTTCCTTATATTCTGGTCAACCCAACAGAATACGGGAATAAATATCCCTTATATAGAACTCATCATTAAATAACAATTCATTTCAGATCATATCATACATATCTTTAACACGATAATGGTCCATCAGATCGAAAATTTTTCTTTCTGAACATTCCTCCACGGAATTTAAGTTAAGCAAGTTCTCAATTTGTCATCCCTTAACTTGATCTACCGTCTCAAGTATTAACAGTAGCAATTTGACAACATAATCCACTAATCTCATAGTGATTTGCTGAATCATTTTCATCATTTATCATTACAGGGACTCGTCCCAATCATCCACATTGTGGTTTCGCTCAGCTTATTACATTTCAACCCATTTTCAAGGATCATCATTTTTCAATCAGAATCCAAATCAATTCATCAGTTTCCAAACAGAATTAAAAATCATATCAACCACATTCAAAATCATCATCTGGATAGCATTAACGCTTATAATTTCAAGTCTTAGATTTACTCGTATATACTATCGGTAAAGAGCTGCAGTTATACCCTCGGTATATACGGATAGTTATGATACTCGAATTTATAAGGTAAATACCATCAAGTGGTTCGGCTCCAAAATTCAAAATCTCTTCGAGAGACGTATAAGACGACGGTACTGGGCCATAGTCATGCCCTGTTACATAAGTTCTCTAACTGCGAAGGAAATTATTATTTTCTCCTTAGGGATAAATCGACTAAGGAGTCTATAAATTTGACATAAAAGTCTGAAATTTCGAGGTGTCGAATGATATAGAATGACACCACGCACCATTTTCAGCTTTAACAGGATCATAGTCAATGAGAGATTCTGCCACAGCATTGTACGGCGGTTGCAATGAGCGTGGACATATTGCCCTGCAACCCACTTATGTTGTATTCTCTCCACTGGGGTAGGAAAATATAAATCCTTGAAATGGCGTGCAAGTCTTATTCGGCTTGTTTGAGTTGAAGCGGAAGAGATGAGATGCTCGAAGGCAAATGCAATCATATCTTGAGACTGGGTGAGGTCGGGAATACCAGATAAATGTGGAACTTCCATCTATAAAAACAATTTCTTTGATTAAAATTTCTTCATTAAAGAAGCTTACGGGATGAAAATACATTATGAAAATGCTGTTTCTGAATTCTTATTACCAATTTCAGATAAGAATTTAATTATCTTTATTAGCTTTCAAAAGCGGCTCTGATACCAACTGTGGGATCCCTGTTTCCACCGCGCAACGGATTCGGGTACTAGCAGCGGAAGTAGCACTTCTCGCGCGGGACAGGGGTCCCACACTCGGGGCCTCGCCCACGGATATCCGGACAAGAGACTAATCCGTCGGTTTGTCCAAAACCGAAACCGGAAAAACTTCCTTTACCCGGAAAGCACGGGCGATTCCACCAGGATAACTCTTACTCTAACGTAGTCAAGATCATTACTGATCAAACCGATCCGACTGCACCTCTAACGGTACTTGGTCAGATCAAGGAAGAAACTTGCACTTGGATCATTGGGATCAACGCTTTTTTCCCCATCAAGAGGCACAGCCGTTGATTCCTATCCATAGAACAATTTACTATCCGGGATTTACTTCATGTATCGTAATAATAGAATTTAAATCTCGATTTACGGATCCATCAGTCCAGCCTAACCCCATCCGATCCCATGGGTTAGCCAACCACCCAACCACTGTAGTGATGGGATCCAATTTGGAATTTGTTTAGGTTTTGTCCCGGGTACCAAGGAAAAGAGTTCCAAGGCCCCCTAGCCGGAAGTTCATGCAAACATAAAACTAGCAACACCACTTACACACCCAATATGAAATTGCCTTTTTCTTAGCATCAGCTAACTTTAAAACAATCCTTTAATGAAACCATAATACCACTGATCACAATCTTCCAATTTATCCGGTTGATTCATAATTTCCCATCATTCCTTCATCAGAGTATCTATGGCATCATTGGCAACTAGAACGCTCACCACCTGTCCACACAGAGGCCGTTTCCATAGTTCCTAGCCCATAATACTCGGCAATATAATCACTTATCAAGATGGACTCTCGTTGAAGATCAGCAAGATCAACCAACAGATCCATATAAAAGAGCCATGGACTCATCCGTTGAGGACCAGCAAGGTCAGTCAACCAGATCCATGCCCGGTTTCACAAAACAACTCTTACTCCTTGTTCCAATATCTTCCTCGACGCACGCGTGGGTATCCTAGGCGACCCAGAGCCCGAGCACCGTATGGTCAGCACCCTCTAGGATCCTTCGCAGGTGACCTAGCGCTTCACTCATAGGCCGCTTCCTTGGTCCCTCATCCACCGTACCGGAAGCTCACCATTTTAATCGAACCGAGGCTGGTCAAGACCTCGGTCGACCTTGCTACGCGAGACGTCCTCCATTGACTCTCCGTCAGCAGTTGCAACTTTATCAGTTAGGTCTCCACGACCTTAATCACAAGACGGTCAAAATGCTTCCCCAGCATTCTTGACATAAAACAGCCATTTACAAACAGCATTTACAAACAGTTTACAAATACAGTTTCTATATTAACTCTCATTTTTCCACATTATCCCTCATTAATCCACATTACTTATTCCACATTCCATGTATATGTGTACTCATCCAATCACCTCCTTTTCCATCTCTTCACTTCAGATTCCTTCACATCACATATCATATATTCACATCCATATCCACATCCATACATCCACATCCACATCCACATTCACATCCATACATCCACATCTACATGCTTATCTCCATTTTCACATCCTCATTTATACATCCACATCCCATATCCACATTCATACATACACATCCATATATCCACATCTACATCCACATACATACATACATCCACATCCACATTCCACATTCACATCTATACATCCACATCTACATTCACATTCACATACATCCACATCCACATTCCCATACATCCACATCTATACATCCACATTCCACATTCACATCTACATTCACATACATGCATCCACATCTACATGCTTACCTCCATTTTCACATCCTCATTTATACATCCACATCCCATATCCACATTCATACATACACATCCATACATCCACATCTACATCCACATACATACATACATCCACATCCACATTCCACATTCACATCTATACATCCACATCTACATCCACATTCACATACATCCACATCCACATTTCCATTCACATCTATACATCCACATCCATTCACATCTATACATCCACATCTACATCCACATTTACATCTATGCATATACATCTTCATGCATATATCCATTTTCATGTTCATACATCCACACTCCCATCTCCATATCCACACATCCACATACATACATCCATTTTCACATTCCCATTTATATAACCCCATATACTTTCACATCTAATCTTTTACATCACATCCATTCTCGCCCTATCACAACCCATATACATCTTATCCTATCACATACACTTCTTACCTCATCCCCCCATACACATCTTAATTCATCTTATCACATCCTAACTTATTTCATAAGCATCTTATCACCTCTTACCACACCTCTTATCACATCCTATCACTTTCCATATGCATCTTATCAATTCTTATCACATCTCATACACCTCTTATCACATCTTATCACATTTCATATCTTTTTTTAAAAAAAAAGAGAATTCTTTTATTTGATATAAGATTTCTCTACACATTTATTTATACATAAATTCCAATTAAGGAGACTAACACTTTCGAAATTAAAATCAATCTTTTATGCATCTTCTTATGCATGATTTCAATTTGGTAGGGAATTATACTTTTAGAATAAAAGAATTTCTCTTATGCATCTAAGTTAAGCATAAAATCCATTTATGAGAAAAATCATACTTTTAGTATAAAAAAGAATATCTTTTATGCATACCTATATGCATGAAATCCAATATGATAAAAGTAACACTTTTGATATAAAAATTTTTCCTTTATGCATACTTCTATGCATGAAAATTAAAAATGATAAATGTAACACTTTTGATATAAATTTTTTTTCCTTTATGCATACTTCTATGCATGAAAATTAAAAATGATAAAAGTAACACTTTTGATATAAAAATTTTCCTTTATGCATACTTCTATGCATGAAAATTAAAAATGATAAAAGTAACACTTTTGATATAAAAATTTTCTTTTATGCATACTTTTATGTATGAAATAAAAATGATAAAAGTAACACTTTTGATATAAAAATTTATCCATTATGCATACTTCTATGCATGAAAATAAAAATGGTAAAAATAACACTTTTGATATAAAAATTTATCCTTTATGCATACTTCTATGCATGAAAGTAAAAATGATAAAAGTAACACTTTTGATATAAAAATTTATCCATTATGCATACTTCTATGCATGAAAATAAAAATGGTAAAAATAACACTTTTGATATAAAAATTTATCCTTTATGCATAATATTAAAATTCAATTTCTCCATGATTATAATGAAATTATTTCAATTAATCTAGGATGATGATTCCTAGAATATGGTAGGAAGTCCTCTTTTTATGCTTTGAATGAAAATTTTTTATGCATAATTTTTATAAAAATTTTGCCATAGCTCCGCTGCTATGACTGATAAATCTCAATTTTTCTAAGGGATAAAGCTTATCATTAAGGAAATAATTAAAATGATTCTCTAATTGGATCCTTAATCCATAATGGATTGAATCATCAATATACATAAACTAAAAGCATAAGAAAAAGCCATTAATTTGGCCTCAAGCATAGCTTTATCTTGGGTTAAGGAAAAGCTTTATGAAAAGCTTGATTTGGATTGAGAATGGGTCATGAGTATGACCATTTCTTGAGTGAGAGAGAGAATTTACATAAGAATCATTAGAATTTAAACATAAATGAAAATTAACTTCAATAGCATTTATTAAATTATGTAACTCTTCACTACTATTCAAACTTCAATAGCATTTAAAAAAAACTATACCAATTAAACTTCTCAAGCTTGAGAGGGGTTGAGAAGAGAGAAACATTGAGAAATGATAGAAAGATGAATATTCACTAATTACCTTACAACTTGCTTGATTCTTTGTTCACGGTAGAGGCCCCCAACCAATCAATTGGTTAAGTATGTTGATGGAGCCACTAATGGGGATTGAAGAAAGAGGGAAGCTCCAAAAACTAGTGAATTATTAAATGAATTCACAGTTCTTGGCTTAGGTGGAGTAGAGTAACGATGCATAAACACTATCTATTTTTCAACAAGGGGGAGGCTTCTATTTATAGGAAAAATTGAGCTCCTAACCAAACAAACTGATTCTAGAATTTTCTAAATCAGTTTGGTCAATATTTGACCATTTTTAGCTCAGTTAAGCTAACTTTTTGGAACTAGACTTGAATGAGGAGAGAGGAGAGATGAAATATCTCAATTTTTATGAGTTTAAAACTCATTCAAGCATGTGAAATATGCACCTCCTTTAAAGAACTCCCCTTCCTTACATATGTGTCATAATGGAATCATTTTAATATTGCTCATAGTTTTTTTACTAATAAACCTTGTACATTTTCAACTCTTCATCTTATGTGAAATATGCACCTCCTTTAAAGAATTCCCCTTCCTTACGTATGTGTCATAATGGAATCATTTTAATATTGCTCATAGTTTTTTACTAAAAAACCTTGTATATTTTCAACTCTTCATCTTATGTGAAATATGCACCTCCTTTAAAGAATTCCCCTTCCTTACATATGTGTCATAATGGAATCATTTTAATATTGCTCATAGTTTTTTTACTAATAAACCTTGTACATTTTCAACTCTTCATCTTATGTGAGCATTTACTCATTTTTGGATACCCAAAATATCTCATATTTTTAATATTGCTCATAGTTTTTTACTAATAAACCTTGTACATTTTCAACTCTTCACCTTATGTGAGCATTTACTCATTTTTGGGTATCTTCTTTTTACAAATTTGGATTTATCTCTTCCCTACACATGGATTGATGCTATTGGCCCATAGGAACCTTAATTGGACCATAGTCTAAAGATTTCTGAAAATCCAGACTCTTAGACTAAGGTTCTTTATACCTATTTCCAATTAATTCCAATTGCACATTGGAAAATTCTTTTTGAATTTCTGTTTCAGGGGAACTCATCTGAATTATAAGAGATATTTTTCTATCCAAAAATATTCAAAATCTGAATATTCTCTCTCTAGAATATTTTCTCTCTCTAGGTTAAAATAGTTAGAAACAAGTCTTTTATATTTCTGAAGAGGGATTGATTACAGGGGAAGATGTTGGACATTTTGAGAGGCTGGGGAGGAATCTTACAGAGTATATCTTAATTCCGTATCCCAAGACTTCTAGATCACAGTCTAGATTCTCAAAAGCAGAATTCCTCAAATTCTGAATTCTTAATCCTCAGATCAAAATCAAAGGTCTCAACTTAGTTTCAGATTCGGTAGGTGATTTGAGTGTAGATTATGGAATTGGTCACATCGTCATTTCTTGAAACTGACGAAGGAGTTATGTCTTGGTTATAGTCTGATTTAGGTCTTGAGTCTGGAAAGGTTCTTCTTGAACTATCTTTATCAAAGGGAAATATTTCAATTACTACTTTACTGAATTTAAAACTAATCACGAATTCCTATGAGGAATCATTTATTTAAAATTCTGATTTCGATAGCTTCACTGAATTTTATCATTGTCATCTTAGAGAATATGAAACGGTAGGATTTTCTTTCACAGAGTATTTACTTAATCATTTACCAATATTCATGGGAGTTAGACATAGGATTAAAGAGAACCCTTATTTTGATATATAAAAATAAAATTCTTTTTATGCATCCTTTTATGCATAAAAATCGATATTAGTGAAAGTAACACTTTTATAAAAAATAAATTTTTTTATGCATAAAAATCAATAATGATGAAAGTAACACTTTTATAATTAAAAAAATTCTTTTATGCATTATTTTATCATAAAAATCAGTAATGAGAAAAGTAACACTTTTATAATTAAAAAATTCTTTTATGCATAAAAATCAATAATGATAAAAGTAACACTTTTATAATTAAAAAAAAATCTTTTATGCGTCCCTTTATGCATAAAAATGAAAGTAACATTTTTATAATAAAAAAATATTCTTTCATGCATAAAAATCATTTTGATGAAAGTAACACTTTCATTTTAAAAAAAATTATGCATAAAAATCCATTTTGATGAAAGCAACACTTTCATAATAAAAAAATATTCTTTTATGCATAAAAATCATTTTGATGAAAGTAACACTTTCATAATGACCAAAATTTGCAAGAATGTGGGGGTGGATCCCCCACATTCTTGTGCAAAGTTTGGTCCCCATCGGAGCATGTTTGGGTACGATGGTATGGGGAAGAGTGGGAATTTTTAAGATCCAAGAGACTTGAATAATCCGCACACTCGGTGCTAATTGCTAACGAAAACATGCTCCGAAGGTGACAAAACTTGCAAGCATGTGGGGGTGGGTCCCCCCCATATGCTTGCAAAGTTTGGTCCCCATCAGAGTATGGTATGGGCAAGAGCGGGATTTTTCATGGCCTCTTACGTAACAAGAGAGTTAAAAAATCCGCGGCACTGGGCGTTAATTACTAACCCAAACATGCTCCTATGGGGACCAAACTTTTCAAGCATGTGAGGGTGGCCCCCCCCCCCCCGCATGCTTGTAAAGTTTGGTCCCCATCGGAGCATGTGTGTACGATGGTATGTGGAAGACCCGGATTTTCCATGGCCTCTTAAACACCAAGAGACTTGAAAAATCAACCCTGGGTGCTAACTACTATGGTCGCTAAAATTTGCAAGCATGTGGGAGTGGGTTCCTCCCACATTCTTGCAAACTTTGGTCCCCATCAAAGCATGTTTGGGTACGATGGTATGGGGAAGAGTGGGATTTTCCATGGCCTCTTAAGATCTAAGAGACTTGAAAAATCCCCACTCGGCGCTAATTGCTTATCCAAACAAGCTCCGATGGTCACCAAACTTTGTAAGCATGTGTGGGTGGGTCCCCTCCACATGCTCAAAAATTTTGGTCCCCATGGGAGTATGTTTGGGCACGATGGTATGGGGAAGAGAGGGATTTTCCATGCCCTCTTAAGCACCAAGAGACTTAAAAAATGCGCACTGGGTGATAATTACAAACCCAGACATGCTCTGATGGTGACCAAACCTTGCAAGCATGGTTGGGTGGGTCAACCCCACATGCTCGCAAAGTTAGGTCCCTATCAGGGTATGTTTCTATACGATGGTATGGGGAAGAGAGGGGTTTTTCATGCCCTCTTAAGCACCAAGAGACTTGAAAACTCCGTGCACTGGGCACTAATTACTAACCCAAACATGCTCCGATGGGGACCAAACTTTGCAAGCATGTGGAGGTGGGTCCCCCCCACATGATTGTAATGTTTGGTCCCCATCGGAGCATGTTTGGGTATGACGGTATGGGAAAGACCCGGATTTCCATGGCCTCTTGCACCAAGAGACTTGAAAAATCAACACTGGACGCTAACTGCTAACTCAAGCATGCTCTGATGGGAACCAAACTTTGCAAGAATGTGGAGGTGAGTCCCCCCCACATGTTTGCAAAGTTTGGTCCCCATCGAGTATGTTTAGGTATGATGGTAGGGGAAGAGTGGGATTTTCCATGGCCTCTTAAGCACCAAGAGACTTGAAAAATCCACACTGGGCACTAATTGCTAATCCAAACATGCTCTGGTGGTGACCAAAATTTGCAAGCATGTGAGGGTGTGTTCCCCCCACATGCTCGCAAAGTGTGGTCCCCATCGAAGCATGTTTGGGTACAATGGTAAGAGGAAGAGCGGGATTTTCTATGGTCTCTTAAGCACCAAGAGACTTGAAAAATACACACTGGGTCTTAACTGTGCTAACCCAAACATACTCTAAGGTGACAAAAATTTGCAAGCATGCGGGGGTGGGTCCCTTCCACATTCTTGCAAAGTTTGGTCCCTATCGGAGCATGTTTAGGTACGATGGTATGGGGAAGAGTAGGATTTTTCTCTTAAGATCCAAGAGACTTCAAAAATCCACACTAGGTGCTAATTGCTAACACAAACAATCACCAATGGTGACCAAACTTTGTAAGCATGTGTGGGTGGGTCCCCTCCACATGCTCGCAAAGCTTGGTCCCCATTGGAGTATGTTATGGTACGATGGTATGGGGAAGAGAGGGATTTTCCATGACCTCTTAAGCACCAAGAGACTTGAAAAATCATCTCTGGGCACTAATTAGTAACCTAAAGATGCTCTGATGGGGACCAACCTTTGTGAGCATGTGTGGGAGGGTCCCCCCACATGCTTGTAAAGTTTGGTCCCATGTTAGCATGTTTAGGTACGATGGTATGTGAAAGACCCGGATTTTCCATGGCCTCTTAAGCACCAAGAGACTTGAAAAATCTGGCCTGAGCGCTAATTACTAACCCAAGCATGCTCCCATGATGACCAAAATTTGCAAGCATGTGGGGGTGAGTCTCCCCCACATGCTTGCAAAGTTTGGTCCCCATTGGAGCATGTTTTGGTACGATAGTAATGGAAAGTGCGGGATTTTCCATGTCCTCTTAAGCACCAAGAGACTTGAAAATCCGCACTTGGAGCTAAACCCAAACATGCATGGTGCCCAAACTTTGCAAATATGTGGGGGTGGGTCATGCCTGCAAACTTTGGTCCCCTTCCGAGCATGTTTGGGTATGCTCCAGTATGGGGAAGAGCGGGAATTTCCATGGCCTCTTAAGCACCAAGAGACTTAAAAAATCTACACAGGGTGCTAATTACTAGCCCAAGCATGCTTCGATGGTCACCAAACTTTGCAAGCACGTGAGGGTGGGTCCTTCCCACATGCTTGCCTATTTGGTCGCCATTGGAGCATGTTTGATTACGATGGTATAGGGAAGAGTGGGATTTTCCATGGCCTCTTAAGCACCAAGGGACTTGAAAAATTTGCATTGGGCACTAATTGCTAACCCAACATGCTCGGATGGTCACCAAACTTTGCAAGCATGTGAGGGTGGGTCCCCCCCACATGCTCGCCTATTTGGTCGCCATTGGAGCATGTTTGATTACGATGGTATGGGGAAGAGCGGGATTGTCCATGGCCTCTTAAGCACCAAGAGACTTGAAAAACACGCACTAAACATGCTCCGATGGTGACCAACTTTGCGAGAATGTGGGTTGCCCCCTCTCCCCCACATCCTAGCAAAGTTTGGTCCCAATTAGAGCATGTTTGGGTAGGATGGTATGGGGAAGACCCGAATTTTCCATGGCCTCTTAAACACCAAGAGACTTGGAAAATCCGCACTGGAAGGTAATTGCTTACCCAACCATGCTCCGATGATGGTGACCAAACTTTGCGAGTATGTGGGGGTGGGTCCCCCCCACATGCTTGGTCAAACCTTGGTCACCATCTGAGCTTGTTTCGAGGTACAATGGTATGGGGAAGAGCGGGATGGTCCATGGCCTCTTAAGCACCAAGAGACTTAAAAAATCCACACTGGGTGCTAATTGCTAACCTAAACATGCTCCGATGGTAAACAAACTTTACGAGCATGTGGGGGTGGGTCCCCCCACATCCTCGCAAAGTTTTGTCCCCATCGGAGCATGTTTGGGTATGATGGTATGGGGAAGAGCGGGATTTTCCATGGCATCTTTACCACCAAGAGACTTGAAAAATCTGCACTGGGCACTAAGTTCTAACACAAACATGCTCCGAGGATGACCAAACTTTGTAAGTATGTGGGTGTGGGCCCCCCCCACATGCTCGCAAAGTTTGGTCCCCATCGGAGCATGTTTGGGTATGATGGTATGGGGAAGAGCAGGATTTTCCATGGTATCTTAAGCACCAAGAGACTTGAAAAATCTGCACTAGGCACTAGTTGCTAACCCAAAAATGCTTCAATGGTGACCACAATTTGCAAGAGTGTGGGGGTGGATCCCCCACATTCTTGTGCAAAGTTGGTCCCCATCGGCATGTTTAGGTACGATGGTATGGGGAAGAGAGGGAATTTTTAAGATCCAAGAGACTTGAATAATCCGCACACTCGCGGTGCTAATTGCTAACGAAAACACGCTCCGAAGGTGACAAAACTTGCAAGCATGTGGGGGTGGGTCCCCCCCACATGCTTGCAAAGTTTGGTCCCCATTGGAGCATGTTTTGGTACGATAGTATGGGGAAGTGCGGGATTTTCCATGTCCTCTTAAGCACCAAGAGACTTGAAAATCCGCACTTGGAGCTAAACCCAAACATGCATGGTGCCCAAACTTTGCAAATATGTGGGGGTAGGTCATGCCCACATGCTTTGCAAACTTTGGTCCCCTTCCGAGCATGTTTGGGTACGCTCCAGTATGGGGAAGAGCGGGAATTTCCATGGCCTCTTAAGCACCAAGAGACTTAAAAAATCTACACAGGGTGCTAATTACTAACCCAAGCATGCTCCGATGGTCACCAAACTTTGCAAGCATTTGAGGGTGGGTCCTTCCCACATGCTTGCCTATTTGGTCGCCATTGGAGCATGTTTGATTACGATGGTATAGGGAAGAGTGGGATTGTCCATGGCCTCTTAAGCACCAAGAGACTTGAAAAATTTGCATTGGGCACTAATTGCTAACCCAAACATGCTCAGATGGTCACCAAACTTTGCAAGCATGTGAGGGGGGGTCCCCCCCACATGCTCGCCTATTTGGTCGCCATTGGAGCATGTTTGATTACGATGGTATGGGGAAGAGCGGGATTGTCCATGGCCTCTTAAGCACCAAGAGACTTGAAAAACACGCACTAAACATGCTCCGATGGTGACCAAACTTTGCGAGAATGTGGGTTGCCCCCTCCCCCCCACATCCTAGCAAAGTTTGGTCCCCATGAGAGCATGTTTGGGTAGGATGGTATGGGGAAGACCTGAATTTTCCATGGCCTCTTAAACACCAAGAGACTTGGAAAATCCAGACTGGAAGCTAATTGCTTACCCAACCATGCTCCGCCGATGATGGTGACCAGACTTTGCGAGTATGTGGGGGGTGGGTCCCCCCCACATGCTTGGTCAAACCTTGGTCACCATCAGAGCATGTTTCGAGGTACAATGGTATGGGGAAGAGCGGGATGGTGCATGGCCTCTTAAGCACCAAGAGACTTGAAAAATCCACACTGGGCGCTAATTGCTAACCTAAATATGCTCCGATGGTAAACAAACTTTACGAGCATGTGGGGGTGGGTCCCCCCACATCCTCGCAAAGTTTTGTCCCCATCGGAGCATGTTTGGGTATGATGGTATGGGGAAGAGCGGGATTTTCCATGGCATCTTTACCACCAAGAGACTTGAAAAATCTGCACTGGGCACTAAGTTCTAACACAAACATGCTCCGATGATGACCAAACTTTGCAAGTATGTGGGTGTGGGCCCCCCCCCACATGCTCGCAAAGTTTGGTCCCCATCGGAGTATGTTTGGGTACGATGGTATGGGGAAGAGCAGGATTTTCCATGGTATCTTAAGCACCAAGAGACTTGAAAAATCTGCACTAGGCACTAATTGCTAACCCAAAAAATGCTTCGATGGTGACCAAAATTTGCAAGAATGTGGGGGTGGATCCCCCACATTCTTGTGCAAAGTTTGGTCCCCATCGGAGCATGTTTGGGTACGATGGTATGGGGAAGAGTGGGAATTTTTAAGATCCAAGAGACTTGAATAATCCGCACACTCGGTGCTAATTGCTAACGAAAACATGCTCCGAAGGTGACAAAACTTGCAAGCATGTGGGGGTGGGTCCCCCCCATATGCTTGCAAAGTTTGGTCCCCATCAAAGTATGGTATGGGCAAGAGCGGGATTTTCCATGGCCTCTTACGTACCAAGAGAGTTAAAAAATCCGCGGCACTGGGCGTTAATTACTAACCCAAACATGCTCCTATGGGGACCAAACTTTTCAAGCATGTGAGGGTGGGCCCCCCCCCCGCATGCTTGTAAAGTTTGGTCCCCATCGGAGCATGTGTGTACGATGGTATGTGGAAGACCCGGATTTTCCATGGCCTCTTAAACACCAAGAGACTTGAAAAATCAACCCTGGGCGCTAACTACTATGGTCGCTAAAATTTGCAAGCATGTGGGAGTGGGTTCCTCCCACATTCTTGCAAACTTTGGTCCCCATCAAAGCATGTTTGGGTACGATGGTATGGGGAAGAGTGGGATTTTCCATGGCCTCTTAAGATCTAAGAGACTTGAAAAATCCCCACTCGGCGCTAATTGCTTACCCAAACAAGCTCCGATGGTCACCAAACTTTGTAAGCATGTGTGGGTGGGTCCCCTCCACATGCTTGAAAATTTTGGTCCCCATGGGAGTATGTTTGGGCACGATGGTATGGGGAAGAGAGGGATTTTCCATGCCCTCTTAAGCACCAAGAGACTTAAAAAATCCGCACTGGGTGATAATTACAAACCCAGACATGCTCTGATGGTGACCAAACCTTGCAAGCATGGTTGGGTGGGTCAACCCCACATGCTCGCAAAGTTAGGTCCCCATCAGGGTATGTTTCTATACGATGGTATGGGGAAGAGAGGGATTTTTCATGCCCTCTTAAGCACCAAGAGACTTGAAAACTCCGTGCACTGGGCACTAATTACTAACCCAAACATGCTCCGATGGGGACCAAACTTTGCAAGCATGTGGAGGTGGGTCCCCCCCACATGATTGTAATGTTTGGTCCCCATCAGAGCATGTTTGGGTATGATGGTATGGGAAAGACCCGGATTTCCATGGCCTCTTGCACCAAGAGACTTGAAAAATCAACACTGGACGCTAACTCCTAACTCAAGCATGCTCTGATGGGAACTAAACTTTGCAAGAATGTGGAGGTGAGTCCCCCCCACATGTTTGCAAAGTTTGGTCCCCATCGAGTATGTTTAGGTATGATGGTAGGGGAAGAGTGGGATTTTCCATGGCCTCTTAAGCACCAAGAGACTTGAAAAATCCACACTGGGCACTAATTGCTAATCCAAACATGCTCTGGTGGTGACCAAAATTTGCAAGCATGTGAGGGTGTGTTCCCCCCACATGCTCGTAAAGTGTGGTCCCCATCGAAGCATGTTTGGGTACAATGGTAAGAGGAAGAGCGGGATTTTCTATGGTCTCTTAAGCACCAAGAGACTTGAAAAATCCACACTGGGTCTTAACTGTGCTAACCCAAACATACTCTAAGGTGACAAAAATTTGCAAGCATGCGGGGGTGGGTCCCTTTCACATTCTTGCAAAGTTTGGTCCCTATCGGAGCATGTTTAGGTACGGTGGTATGGGGAAGAGTAGGATTTTTCTCTTAAGATCCAAGAGACTTCAAAAATCCACACTAGGCGCTCATTGCTAACACAAACAATCACCAATGATGACCAAACTTTGTAAGCATGTGTGGGTGGGTCCCCTCCACATGCTCGCAAAGCTTGGTCCCCATTGGAGTATGTTATGGTACGATGGTATGGGGAAGAGAGGGATTTTCCATGCCCTCTTAAGCACCAAGAGACTTGAAAAATCATCTCTGGGCGCTAATTAGTAACCTAAAGATGCTCTGATGGGGACCAACCTTTGTAAGCATGTGTGGGAGGGTCCCCCCACATGCTTGTAAAGTTTGGTCCCATGGGAGCATGTTTAGGTACGATGGTATGTGAAAGACCCGGATTTTCCATGGCCTCTTAAGCACCAAGAGACTTGAAAAATCTGGCCTGAGCGCTAATTACTAACCCAAGCATGCTCCCATGATGACCAAAATTTGCAAGCATGTGGGGGTGAGTCCCCCCCACATGCTTGCAAAGTTTGGTCCCCATTGGAGCATGTTTTGGTACGATAGTATGGGGAAGTGCGGGATTTTCCATGTCCTCTTAAGCACCAAGAGACTTGAAAATCCGCACTTGGAGCTAAACCCAAACATGCATGGTGCCCAAACTTTGCAAATATGTGGGGGTGGGTCATGCCTGCAAACTTTGGTTCCCTTCCGAGCATGTTTGGGTACGCTCCAGTATGGGGAAGAGCGGGAATTTCCATGGCCTCTTAAGCACCAAGAGACTTAAAAAATCTACACAGGGTGCTAATTACTAGCCCAAGCATGCTCCGATGGTCACCAAACTTTGCAAGCACGTGAGGGTGGGTCCTTCCCACATGCTTGCCTATTTGGTCGCCATTGGAGCATGTTTGATTACGATGGTATAGGGAAGAGTGGGATTTTCCATGGCCTCTTAAGCACCAAGAGACTTGAAAAATTTGCATTGGGCACTAATTGCTAACCCAACATGCTCAGATGGTCACCAAACTTTGCAAGCATGTGAGGGTGGGTCCCCCCCACATGCTCGCCTATTTGGTCGCCATTGGAGCATGTTTGATTACGATGGTATGGGGAAGAGCGGGATTGTCCATGGCCTCTTAAGCACCAAGAGACTTGAAAAACACGCACTAAACATGCTCCGATGGCGACCAACTTTGCGAGAATGTGGGTTGCCCCCTCTCCCCCACATCCTAGCAAAGTTTGGTCCCAATTAGAGCATGTTTGGGTAGGATGGTATGGGGAAGACCCGAATTTTCCATGGCCTCTTAAACACCAAGAGACTTGGAAAATCCAGACTGGAAGCTAATTGCTTACCCAACCATGCTCCGATGATGGTGACCAAACTTTGCGAGTATGTGGGGGTGGGTCCCCCCCACATGCTTGGTCAAACCTTGGTCACCATCAGAGCTTGTTTCGAGGTACAATGGTATGGGGAAGAGCGGGATGGTCCATGGCCTCTTAAGCACCAAGAGACTTGAAAAATCCACACTGGGTGCTAATTGCTAACCTAAACATGCTCCGATGGTAAACAAACTTTACGAGCATGTGGGGGTGCGTCCCCCCACATCCTCGCAAAGTTTTGTCCCCATCGGAGCATGTTTGGGTATGATGGTATGGGGAAGAGCGGGATTTTCCATGCCATCTTTAGCACCAAGAGACTTGAAAAATCTGCACTGGGCACTAAGTTCTAACACAAACATGCTCCGATGATGACCAAAATTTGCAAGTATGTGGGTGTGGGCCCCCCCCACATGCTCGCAAAGTTTGGTCCCCATCGGAGCATGTTTGGGTATGATGGTATGGGGAAGAGCAGGATTTTCCATGGTATCTTAAGCACCAAGAGACTTGAAAAATCTGCACTAGGCACTAGTTGCTAACGCAAAAATGCTTCGATGGTGACCAAAATTTGCAAGAGTGTGGGGGTGGATCCCCCACATTCTTGTGCAAAGTTTGGTCCCCATCGGCATGTTTGGGTATGATGGTATGGGGAAGAGAGGGAATTTTTAAGATCCAAGAGACTTGAATAATCTGCACACTCTCGGTGCTAATTGCTAACAAAAACACGCTCCGAAGGTGACAAAACTTGCAAGCATGTGGGGGTGGGTCCCCCCCATATGCTTGCAAAGTTTGGTCCCCATCAGAGTATGTTTTATTACGATGGTATGGGCAAGAGCCGGATTTTCCATGGCCTCTTACGTACCAAGAGAGGTAAAAAATCCGCGGCACTGGGCGTTAATTCCTAACCCAAACATGCTCCTATGGGGACCAAACTTTTCAAGCATGTGAGGGTGGGTCCCCCCCGCATGCTTGTAAAGTTTGGTCCCCATCGGAGCATGTGTGTACGATGGTATGTGGAAGACCCGGATTTTCCATGGCCTCTTAAACACCAAGAGACTTGAAAAATCAACCCTGGGCGCTAACTACTATGGTCGCTAAAATTTGCAAGCATGTGAGAGTGGGTTCCTCCCACATTCTTGCAAACTTTGGTCCCCATCGAAGCATGTTTGGGTACGATGGTATGGGGAAGAGTGGGATTTTCCATGGCCTCTTAAGATCTAAGAGACTTAAAAAATCCCCACTCGGCGCTAATTGCTTACCCAAACAAGCTCCGATGGTCACCAAACTTTGTAAGCATGTGTGGGTGGGTCCCCTCCACATGCTCAAAAATTTTGGTCCCCATCGGAGTATGTTTGGGCACGATGGTATGGGGAAGAGAGGGATTTTCCACGCCCTCTTAAGCACCAAGAGACTTAAAAAATGCGCACTGGGTGATAATTACAAACCCAGACATGCTCTGATGGTGACCAAACCTTTCAAGCATGGTGGGGTGGGTCAACCCCAGATGCTCGCAAAGTTAGGTCCCCATCAGGGTATGTTTCTATACGATGGTATGGGGAAGAGAGGGATTTTTCATGCCCTCTTAAGCACCAAGAGACTTGAAAACTCCGCGCACTGGGCACTAATTACTAACCCAAACATGCTCGGATGGGGACCAAACTTTGCAAGCATGTGGAGGTGGTCCCCCCCACATGTGGTGGTCCCCCCCACATGATTGTAATGTTTGGTCCCCATCGGAGCATGGTTGGGTATGATGGTATGGGAAAGACCCGGATTTCCATGGCCTCTTGCACCAAGAGACTTGAAAAATCAACACTGGACGCTAACTGCTAACTCAAGCATGCTCTGATGGGAACCAAACTTTGCGCAAGAATGTGGAGGTGAGTCCCCCCCACATGTTTGCAAAGTTTGGTCCCCATCGAGTATGTTTAGGTATGATGGTAGGGGAAGAGCGGGATTTTCCATGGCCTCTTAAGCACCAAGAGACTTGAAAAATCCACACTGGGCACTAATTGCTAATCCAAACATGCTCTGGTGGTGACCAAAATTTGCAAGCATGTGAGGGTGTGTTCCCCCCACATGCTCGCAAAGTGTGGTCCAAGCACCATGGCCTCTTAAGCACCAAGAGACTTGAAAAATCCACACTGGGTACTAATTGCTAATCCAAACATGCTCTGGTGGTGACCAAAATTTGCAAGCATGTGAGGGTGTGTTCCCCCCACATGCTCGCAAAGTATGGTCCCCATCGAAGCATGTTTGGGTACAATGGTAAGGGGAAGAGCGGGATTTTCTATGGTCTCTTAAGCACCAAGAGACTAGAAAAATCCACACTGGGTCTTAACTGTGCTAACCCAAACATACTTTAAGGTGACAAAAATTTGCAAGCACGCGGGGGTGGGTCCCTTCCACATTCTTGCAAAGTTTGGTCCCTATCAGAGCATGTTTAGGTACGATGGTATGGGGAAGAGTAGGATTTTTCTCCTAAGATCTAAGAGACTTCAAAAATCCACACTAGGCGCTAATTGCTAACACAAACAATCACCAATGGTGACCAAACTTTGTAAGCATGTGTGGGTGGGTCCCCTCCACATGCTTACAAAGCTTGGTCCCCATTGGAGTATGTTATGGTACGATGGTATGGGGAAGAGAGGGATTTTCCATGCCCTCTTAAGCACCAAGAGACTTGAAAAATCATCACTGGGCGCTAATTAGTAACCTAAAGATGCTCTGATGGGGACCAACCTTTGTGAGCATGTGCGGGAGGGTCCCCCCACATGCTTGTAAAGTTTGGTCCCATGGGAGCATGTTTACGTACGATGGTATGTGAAAGACCCGGATTTTCCATGGCCTCTTAAGCACCAAGAGACTTGAAAAATCTGGCCTGAGCACTAATTACTAACCCAAGCATGCTCCCATGATGACCAAAATTTGCAAGCATGTGGGGGTGAGTCCCCCCCACATGCTTGCAAAGTTTGGTCCCCATTGGAGCATGTTTTGGTACAATAGTATGGGGAAGTGCAGGATTTTCCATGTCCTCTTAAGCACCAAGAGACTTGAAAATCCGCACTTGGAGCTAAACCCAAACATGCATGGTGCCCAAACTTTGCAAATATGTGGGGGTGGGTCATGCCCACATGCTTTGCAAACTTTGGTCCCCTTCCGAGCATGTTTGGGTACGCTCCAGTATGGGGAAGAGCGGGAATTTCCATGGCCTCTTAAGCACCAAGAGACTTAAAAAATCTACACAGGGTGCTAATTACTAACCCAAGCATGCTCCGATGGTCACCAAACTTTGCAAGCATGTGAGGGTGGGTCCTTCCCACATGCTTGCCTATTTGGTCGCCATTGGAGCATGTTTGATTACGATGGTATAGGGAAGAGTGGGATTGTCCATGGCCTCTTAAGCACCAAGAGACTTGAAAAATCTGCATTGGGCACTAATTGCTAACCCAAACATGCTCAGATGGTCACCAAACTTTGCAAGCATGTGAGGGTGGGTCCCCCCCACATGCTCGCTTATTTGGTCGCCATTGGAGCATGTTTGATTACGATGGTATGGGGAAGAGCGGGATTGTCCATGGCCTCTTAAGCACCAAGAGACTTGAAAAACACGCACTAAACATGCTCCGATGGTGACCAAACTTTGCGAGAATGTGGGTTGCCCCCTCCCCCCCACATCCTAGCAAAGTTTGGTCCCCATGAGAGCATGTTTGGGGAGGATGGTATGGGGAAGACCTGAATTTTCCATGGCCTCTTAAACACCAAGAGACTTGGAAAATCCAGACTGGAAGCTAATTGCTTACCCAACCATGCTCCGATGATGGTGACCAGACTTTGCGAGTATGTGGGGGTGGGTCCCCCCCACATGCTTGGTTAAACCTTGGTCACCATCAGAGCTTGTTTCGAGGTACAATGGTATGGGGAAGAGCGGGATGGTCCATGGCCTCTTAAGCACCAAGAGACTTGAAAAATCCACACTGGGCGCTAATTGCTAACCTAAACATGCTCCGATGGTAAACAAACTTTACGAGCATGTGGGGGTGGGTCCCCCCACATCGTCGCAAAGTTTTGTCCCCATCGGAGCATGTTTGGGTATGATGGTATGGGGAAGAGCGGGATTTTCCATGGCATCTTTAGCACCAAGAGACTTGAAAAATCTGCACTGGACACTAAGTTCTAACACAAACATGCTCCGATGATGACCAAACTTTGCAAGTATGTGGGTATGGCCCCCCCCACATGCTCGCAAAGTTTGGTCCCCATCGGAGGATGTTTGGGTACGATGGTATGGGGAAGAGCAGGATTTTCCATGGTATCTTAAGCACCAAGAGACTTGAAAAATCTGCACTAGGCACTAATTGCTAACCCAAGAATGCTTCGATGGTGACCAAAATTTGCAAGAATGTGGGGGTGGATCCCCCACATTCTTGTGCAAAGTTTGGTCCCCATCGGAGCATGTTTGGGTACGATGGTATGGGGAAGAGTGGGAATTTTTAAGATCCAAGAGACTTGAATAATCCGCACACTCGGTGCTAATTGCTAACGAAAACATGCTCCGAAGGTGACAAAACTTGCAAGCATGTGGGGGTGGGTCCCCCCCATATGCTTGCAAAGTTTGGTCCCCATCAGAGTATGGTATGGGCAAGAGCGGGATTTTCCATGGCCTCTTACGTACCAAGAGAGTTAAAAAATCCGCGGCACTGGGCGTTAATTACTAACCCAAACATGCTCCTATGGGGACCAAACTTTTCAAGCATGTGAGGGTGGGTCCCCCCCGCATGCTTGTAAAGTTTGGTCCCCATCCGAGCATGTGTGTACGATGGTATGTGGAAGACCAGGATTTTCCATGGCCTCTTAAACACCAAGAGACTTGAAAAATCAACCCTGGGCGCTAACTACTATGGTCGCTAAAATTTGCAAGCATGTGGGAGTGGGTTCGCCCCACATTCTTGCAAACTTTGGTCCCCTTCGAAGCATGTTTGGGTACGATGGTATGGGGAAGAGTGGGATTTTCCATGGCATCTTAAGATCTAAGAGACTTGAAAAATCCCCACTCGGCGCTAATTGCTTACCCAAACAAGCTCCGATGGTCACCAAACTTTGTAAGCATGTGTGGGTGGGTCCCCTCCACATGCTCGAAAATTTTGGTCCCCATCAGGGTATGTTTGGGCACGATGGTATGGGGAAGAGAGGGATTTTCCATGCCCTCTTAAGCACCAAGAGACTTAAAAAATCGGCACTGGGTGATAATTAAAAACCCAGACATGCTCTGATGGTGACCAAACCTTGCAAGCATGGTGGGGTGGGTCAACCCCACATGCTCGCAAAGTTAGGTCCCCATCAGGGTATGTTTCTGTACGATGGTATGGGGAAGAGAGGGATTTTTCATGCCCTCTTAAGCACCAAGAGACTTGAAAACTCGGCGCACTGGGCACTAATTACTAACCCAAACATGCTCGGATGGGGACCAAACTTTGCAAACATGTGGAGGTGGGTCCCCCCCACATGATTGTAATGTTTGGTCCCCATCGGAGCATGTTTGGGTATGATGGTATGGGAAAGACCCGGATTTCCATGGCCTCTTGCACCAAGAGACTTGAAAAATCAACACTGGACGCTAACTGCTAACTCAAGCATGCTCTGATGGGAACCAAACTTTGCAAGATCCAAGAGACTTGAATAATCCGCACTCGGTGCTAATTGCTAACGAAAACACGCTCCGAAGGTGACAAAACTTGCAAGCATGTGGGGGTGGGTCCCCCCCATATGCTTGCAAAGTTTGGTCCCCATCAGAGTATGTTTTATTACGATGGTATGGGCAAGAGCCGGATTTTCCATGGCCTCTTACGTACCAAGAGAGGTAAAAAATCCGCGGCACTGGGCGTTAATTACTAACCCAAACATGCTCCTATGGGGACCAAACTTTTCAAGCATGTGAGGGTGGGTCCCCCCCGCATGCTTGTAAAGTTTGGTCCCCGTCGGAGCATGTGTGTACGATGGTATGTGGAAGACCCGGATTTTCCATGGCCTCTTAAACACCAAGAGACTTGAAAAATCAACTCTGGGCGCTAACTACTATGGTCGCTAAAATTTGCAAGCATGTGAGAGTGGGTTCCTCCCACATTCTTGCAAACTTTGGTCCCCATCGAAGCATGTTTGGGTACGATGGTATGGGGAAGAGTGGGATTTTCCATGGCCTCTTAAGATCTAAGAGACTTGAAAAATCCCCACTCGGCGCTAATTGCTTACCCAAACAAGCTCCGATGGTCACCAAACTTTGTAAGCATGTGTGGGTGGGTCCCCTCCACATGCTCAAAAATTTTGGTCCCCATCGGAGTATGTTTGGGCACGATGGTATGGGGAAGAGAGGGATTTTCCATGCCCTCTTAAGCACCAAGAGACTTAAAAAATTCGCACTGGGTGATAATTACAAACCCAGACATGCTCTGATGGTGACCAAACCTTGCAAGCATGGTGGGGTGGGTCAAACCCACATGCTCGCAAAGTTAGGTCCCCATCAGGGTATGTTTCTATACGATTGTATGGGGAAGAGAGGGATTTTTCATGCCCTCTTAAGCACCAAGAGACTTGAAAACTCCGCGCACTGGGCACTAATTACTAACCCAAACATGCTCGGATGGGGACCAAACTTTGCAAGCATGTGGAGGTGGTCCCCCCCACATTTGGTCGTCCCCCCCACATGATTGTAATGTTTGGTCCCCATTGGAGCATGTTTGGGTATGATGGTATGGGAAAGACCCGGATTTCCATGGCCTCTTGCACCAAGAGACTTGAAAAATCAACACTGGACGCTAACTGCTAACTCAAGCATGCTCTGATGGGAACCAAACTTTGCGCAAGAATGTGGAGGTGAGTCCCCCCCACATGTTTGCAAAGTTTGGTCCCCATCGAGTATGTTTAGGTATGATGGTAGGGGAAGAGCGGGATTTTCCATGGCCTCTTAAGCACCAAGAGACTTGAAAAATCCACACTGGGCACTAATTACTAATCTAAACATGCTCTGGTGGTGACCAAAATTTGCAAGCATGTGAGGGTGTGTTCCCCCCACATGCTCGCAAAGTGTGGTCCAAGCACCATGGCCTCTTAAGCACCAAGAGACTTGAAATATCCACACTGGGTACTAATTGCTAATCCAAACATGCTCTGGTGGTGACCAAAATTTGCAAGCATGTGAGGGTGTGTTCCCCCCACATGCTCGCAAAGTATGGTCCCCATCGAAGTATGTTTGGGTACAATGGTAAGGGGAAGAGCGGGATTTTCTATGGTCTCTTAAGCACCAAGAGACTAGAAAAATCCACACTGGGTCTTAACTGTGCTAACCCAAACATACTCTAAGGTGACAAAAATTTGCAAGCATGCGGGGGTGGGTCCCTTCCACATTCTTGCAAAGTTTGGTCCCTATCGGAGCATGTTTAGGTACGATGGTATGGGGAAGAGTAGGATTTTTCTCTTAAGATCCAAGAGACTTCAAAAATCCACACTAGGCGCTAATTGCTAACACAAACAATCACCAATGGTGACCAAACTTTGTAAGCATGTGTGGGTGGTTCCCCTCCACATGCTTGCAAAGCTTGGTCCCCATTGGAGTATGTTATGGTACGATGGTATGGGGAAGAGAGGGATTTTCCATGCCCTCTTAAGCACCAAGAGACTTGAAAAATCATCACTGGGCGCTAATTAGTAACCTAAAGATGCTCTGATGGGGACCAACCTTTGTGAGCATGTGCGGGAGGGTCCCCCCACATGCTTGTAAAGTTTGGTCCCATGGGAGCATGTTTAGGTACCATGGTATGTGAAAGACCCGGATTTTCCATGGCCTCTTAAGCACCAAGAGACTTGAAAAATCTGGCATGAGCACTAATTACTAACCCAAGCATGCTCCCATGATGACCAAAATTTGCAAGCATGTGGGGGTGAGTCCCTCCCACATGCTTGCAAAGTTTGGTCCCCATTGGAGCATGTTTTGGTACGATAGTATGGGGAAGTGCGGGATTTTCCATGTCCTCTTAAGCACCAAGAGACTTGAAAATCCGCACTTGGAGCTAAACCCAAACATGCATGGTGCCCAAACTTTGCAAATATGTGGGGGTGGGTCATGCCCACATGCTTTGCAAACTTTGGTCCCCTTCCGAGCATGTTTGGGTACGCTCCAGTATGGGGAAGAGCGAGAATTTCCATGGCCTCTTAAGCACCAAGAGACTTAAAAAATCTACACAGGGTGCTAATTACTAACCCAAGCATGCTCCGATGGTCACCAAACTTTGCAAGCATGTGAGGGTGGGTCCTTCCCACATCCTTGCCTATTTGGTCGCCATTGGAGCATGTTTGATTACGATGGTATAGGGAAGAGTGGGATTGTCCATGGCCTCTTAAGCACCAAGAGACTTGAAAAATCTGCATTGGGCACGAATTGCTTACCCAAACATGCTCAGATGGTCACCAAACTTTGCAAGCATGTGAGGGTGGGTCCCCCCCACATGCTCGCCTATTTGGTCGCCATTGGAGCATGTTTGATTACGATGGTATGGGGAAGAGCGGGATTGTCCATGGCCTCTTAAGCACCAAGAGACTTGAAAAACACGCACTAAACATTCTAGAAAGGTGGCCAAACATCAAAGTTAGAGAAATTGGAAAAATCCCAATTCCCATTTTGCAAGATTTTCAAAAGGGACCATGGTGAACCTTTTTAAGCTTTTGTCAAAACCCCTCATGTGACATATCATTGTAAAGAGCTTAAAGACTAGGTTCTATATGCGCATTCTCCAAAAAAATTCCAATTTGTATGCTTAAAAAGTAGGTTGAAAAGAAAATTCCCAAAGTCTTGGGATTTTTTCAAATTCTCCAATATGGTAATTGGAGGTGATTTAAAGAGCACTAGTACCCAAAAATCTGAAACATCTTGGTAGATTTGTGGGATAGATCAAATGGCATAACAAATTTCTAAGGCACTTATCTCATATTTGTGAGCCTCAAAATAAGCTTACAAAGAAGGGATTTCCTTTTGTATGGACTGGAGATTAGGAAAGAGCATTCAAATTGTTGAAAACTATGTTGGTACTAGCTTCTATATTACAGCCTCTAGACTAGAAGTTAATATTTCATATATTTGTTTATACATCCCATGTAGCTATTGGAGTAGTTTTAATGAAGGAGAAGGTCAAAGGCTAGTTCCAACTAGTATATTATGCAAGAAGAATGATAACAAAAGCAGAACATAATTATTTAGTCACAGAAAGAGAAGCATTAGGGATGGTTTATACTCTGATAAAATGTAGATGTTATGTTCTCAGAAATAAAGTAGTATTCCATGTTGACCCCATCAGGCACTGATCTCTCTGGTCAATAAGCAACAGTTGTCAAGAAGGATAGCAAGATGGATGTTATTATTCCAGAAGTTTGATTATTCAGTAGTCTATACTCCAGGGAAGCAGCATGATGTAGAAGATTACTTGAGTAGATTAGAATTAGGAGAGTCTGTTGTTGGGGTTGAAGATGAATTGTTGGATATATTGCTTCTTCAAATTTAGACCTTAATAAACAATAATGATTGGCATGATCAAATGCTATTTTTTCTTACATATGGCCTATTTCTTGAATTAATGACAAGAGATCAAAGAAAGAAATTGTCCTTAAAGAGAAAGTATTTTATGGTTATTTCTAGTTTATTGTATAAAAGGGGGATACAGGGGCTTAGAAGGTGTGCTTGAAAATGAAAAGAATGCAGTGTTAGAGCAGAAGTCCATCAAGGTGTTGCGGGGGAAATTTTTCAGGGGATATTACAGGGAAGAAGATTTTACAAAGCAGGTTTATTGGTGGCCCATCATGTAACATACCTTCGAGATTAACCAAGTTATGATTCAATATTATCTTAAGTTTTTGATGCTACAGATTTCAGTAATGAATTCCAGTATGTTTTTAATAGTTTTTCAGCCAGCAGTAAAAATTCTAAGTGTTAAAATTAAGTGAAAATTAAAGATTCAGTTTTCAATTAGTTAGTATTCTCAAAGGAAGTCTTTAAGTGTGTAGATAGACATACAAATAGAAATTGATCAGAAAAAAGTAAAACGTGACCTATTTTTGGAGTCAACTTTCCCATACAGCTGATTTTGGCAATTTTGCCTACGCTCAGTTATAAAACGCACATGTTCTGGTAATTTTAAGTACCCAATGGCTTCTATTCAACAGACAACAGTGGTACCTGTTTAGTCCATTTTGGCAAAAATTATGGAGCCTCCTCCACGAATGCCCTGCTGAATTTTTTTAATTTCCATCAATACTCGTGATTTAACTTTATTCTGGTTCTCGCAATTAATGGGATGATTCTGTATTGCATTTGTACCATTAAATAATTCAAGGTTTTTCTTTGATCTAGTAATTTCCATACACTAAATAGGATATACTACCTCTGAAACCTCTTCTATTTAAATGCATGTTGAACAATCACATTGAAGATGCACTATTGGTGGAATTTCCCCTCCAAAATTCACATCCATCACTTTCTGTTATTTTTTGAAAGACTTTAAGAAAGCTTCATCTAAATTAACTAAACTCTTTTGTATCCTCTTGTATCTCCTAGAGGATAACTGCATTCACTTGTGTAGGTGGTTATTTTTGGTTGGTTGATTTGTAGGTGGCCTATTATTATACCTAACGATTGGAACTCCTCTCTCATTCATGTATCTGCACCACAATTCACAATCAAGACTCTGTTTGTGACATGGCTGGCCACAATAGTCACGATTCTGAATCATTGGTGCAACATTAAACCTCTACTAGCCTCCCCAATTATTTTAATTTTGAAATCTTCTCTGTGGGCCATTGAATCTCCTATTTGGTTGTTCTACAGCAACTTAGTTTATGCCTGATGGTGTTGGGCTTGAGTATTACTTTGGTAACAAATGATTTGGTAATCTCCCCTTAAATTTTGGATTATACCATTTCCAGTACATGACATGGCTTTTGACAAATCTGACAGAAAGGCTTGTCCTGTGCTGTATTTGCAGAAATCTCAAATTTTTTTACTTTTTTAAGAGTTTTTTATCGAAAGGAGAGTTACGTGAAGAGTCTTTGTCTACACCTTTCTTCTTCTTCTTGCCCTTGTTTGTGGACTTTTTCTTTGACTGTAATGTCTTTTTCTTATGAGTCTTTTTATCATCCCAATTTTCATCATCTCAATCTTTCATATCACTATCAGGGTTAGAATCTTTATCAGCATGCATCTAATACATCTTCATCTTCTAAATCTGCATCTTCAGGGTCAAATTTATATTTGCATCTAATACATCTTCATCTTCTAAATCTGCATCTTCATCTTCATCAGACTTTGTATCAAAACTTTGAGATTTCTTCTTTTTCTTATCCTTTTATTTTGTTATTCCAAAGCGTCGTTCCACTTTGGTTACTTCTTCCACCATTTCATTGAAATCGTTAGCTGCATTCATTATATCCCTACCAGCCCCACTGCACTTCTCAAATTCTTGTTCAAACCTTTGCAAAAATAATCTCCCAACTTCTCTTGATTTGGTCGTTGTGCAGTGCAGTAAGCCTTTGATTTAGATTTTTGAATTTCTATGCATAACCTTCCACCAACAAATCTTCATGCTTGATGCTCCATAGTTTCTTTAAAATCTCTTCTAGTGTTTTCTCCTTTTTCAATATTTCCAAGAATGATGTCTGCAAATCATTATATGTTGTAAAATGAGCCAATCCATACTGAGAAAACCAACTCATTTCTTTTCCCACCAATGTGGCAACAAATTGTTACTTTTTCATTGTACAGGTTATCAAAGCCATTTGTTAACCATCTGGTCTCGAATTGACCTTTGTGGATGTCCATGTTCTCTTTAGGCTTACCTGAACTTAGCAAATTGGACCTTGGGATTCTACACAAGTTGTGGTGGTTGAACCACAACCTATACTAGTCTAACTACACGGCTAGGTGGTACGAGTGGAAGAGGATTAAACTGTAATCTTCTTCGTGTAGGTCTAAATGCTCGTGTAAAACCCACTAACGCTCTAAAAGCTTGATCTACAGGACTGACTGTAGATTGTGATGTAGAATCCACCACGTGTTGTTTGGAATGTTCCTCCACAGGTTGCCGCCGCTACATCTGTTCATTCTGCGCTTGCGGGTTTTCAGCATGTCTTTGCCTTGCAGCTCCCTTTACCTTGCTCCCTATAATTCTTGTTCTCTCCTTGCATGCAAGCATGTCCAATAGCTATGCCATAAATAATTCTCATGTCGCCCATTCATACAGTCTACAATTCACTCCCTTCTTTGCATACAAGTAACTTATTTACAGGGAGTCTAAGCAAAATTGCTACTTACGTCCTGACCCCCAACAAAGGGTTGGATTGCAATCAGAAGTATCACCAAGTGTTAATAGCATATTGGGTCGTATTAAATAGATAAAATAGAATAACAGGTTTCGTGGCAATTATAACACAGAACAAAATCAAATATTACATGATTCATTAGAAAATAAGACTAGTGAAGTAAAACTGATTGGAAACACACGAATATCCTGCATATATTTTCATAACATGATAAAAACATATTCAAAGAACACAGACTTGCAAAAAAAACTTCATTCAAGAAACAAACATAAAATTACATAAATATGCGAATACCAGGAAATACGACGCTTCCCTACTATCGAGAAACTACCTTATATATAGATAAAAATTGATTCCCCAAAACCGAAGAACCCAAAAAGACACAACTTATAATCCATGACTTTTTATATCCCTATGACCCCTAAACTAAGGTTCCAAGGTTAATATTATTCTAGGTTTTTTCATTTACATGGGAATGTCTAAGTTTTACAACAACAAGCTTTAGCAATCGATAAGAAAAAGATGAATAAGCAACAATTAAGGCAAAAGGTGACGTCTCTGAGAGCAACTAGCTATCTCTGTGTTTTTCTCTACCTTGCTGCATCTGTGTGAGCTTCGCTACGCGACTGCCCCTCTGGCTCCTTGTGTGGCTCCAGCAACACCCTTGGGTCCAATTCCTTGCATCAACATGTTCACGCTACTCCTCCACTTACTGCTAGGCATGCTGAGCAGTTGTATTGGTTGCTGCGGTTGACCCACGCACATAAGAGCTTTGGCATCGCCAAAGCGAAGCTGTCCATCTGCAACCACCACTGCCGATGCCCTGCCGTATTGGCAGGGTTGAGCCGACTCTTCTACTACCAATGACCTGGCCTACTACGACGACTGATGCTGCTGCTGCTTGCTGATTCCGACTTGCCCAGGTGATTCCATCGGACTTGTTGATTCTGGCCTTTCCAGCTAATTCCGACCTGTCTTTCTGATTTCAACCTGCCTAGCTGATTCTGACCTGCCTTACTGATTCTGACCTATCCGTCTGATTCCAACCTCTCATGCTGATTTCGACTTTCCCAGCTAATTTTGACCCGCCCGGCTGATTCCTGCACTTCACAAGAAATGTGGGGTTAGCATCTAATCTGGGGCGCCAACAATATTCGAAATTTGGGTATTTTTTTTAAAATCATGGAGAAAATCTTTTATTGGAGCTTCAACAGCCACCCAATTTTGAAGCTTTCTCAAAATTGGCCTTCTCGCATCAAATTAAAAGCCTATGCATCGACGAAAATCTCTTTTGCTTTAATGCTGTGCCATTTCCGGGTCCTCTGCCCTGTCTCCTAATCCTAAAACGACGGGTCAATCTCAAGAGGCCAATCTACCTCAAAATTTTATGTGTTTGAGTTGGGTTCTTTGCCCAAAATGTCCCCCAAAATATGAATAAATAATGTTTGTGTGTGGGGTACTCTACCTGGATCGAAAACGAGATGTAATAATCAGTGTATGTTTTGAGTCAGTCTTCTCCCATGATACTTCGTTATCCTTGATCAAAGCAAGGGGCGGATTATTGTGTATGATACCTGTAGAGGTCATTGTTCACCTTGACTCCCAGAGTTACCTTGGCCCTTGGGTCTAAGTTGGGGACAAGCTACATGAACCTGTAAGCCATGCTTGGATAAACCTCTGAGCCATATGAGTGTTGAGCCTCTCAGCCTGTTGAGGACATGTTCACTAGCCTCTTAGCCAAGTTACATGAGCCTGTTAGCCAATAGCCATCAACATGCTAAATTTGGACCAAAGTTGGAGCATGTGTATTCCTGTCAGGGAAAGTTCCTCACTCATCACAATTCAACCTTCGCTCCGAAGGGGGGTTTGTTGGGTATTTTGGAGTCTCATGTGTATGAGTGTGCCTTGTGTGTGAACAACCTCTATAGGCTAGCGGGGCTAGTGTGTGTGTTTTGTGTAAGTGTGCTTATGTGTGTGTGAACCCACTCTTAGAGTGGCTAGAATAAGCCCCTAAGGCTATAAAGGCATTGTACTTGGTATACCCACTCTTAGAGTGGTTAGAATAAGCCCTTAAGGCTATAAAGGCATTGTACTTGGTAAAGGCCATACCGAATCTATTCTATTAATCATTGAGTCATGCAATTACTCTCTCACTAGTATATTCATCTTTCCTTCTCTCTCTCTCTCTCTACACATATGTAGCCATAGAAAAAGCTCACATAATAGAGGGAGTTTGCACTAGCTATACAAAAGGAGAGAGTAGAAGCTCCACAATGAAGAGTTATTTTTTGGTCCTTTCTATAGCTATAATGATGGCCGTACACCAATAGGATATGCTAATAGCTACTATCACACAACTTTCCATTATTAGAATATACCCTTAGGCTTAGAAACTTATCTTTTAAACTTTCAATAAAACTATTTTAAGTATTAGCTTATGTTTATTTTATTCAATGTTTAAGCTCTAGCAACCACTCGAATGCTCGACAATAATACCAATCATTTGTAACAAATCTAGCTTCCTTCTCTTTGTTTCTTATACTTATTGGGGTTGTTAAGTATCTCAAACTTGGCCTTCCTCCAATCATTTACATCTAAATACGAGGGCTCATTTTTTCCCTCTTTAATTACATCTCATACTTCTAACCTTTGAGACCTTAGATGGCTTAGTGTAGTCGTCATCCTCTTGAGAATCCACTTTCTACTAACTTTAATGTCCTTATTAAGCTATAAAGCTCTTGATAGAATTGGTTAAGGATGTAGCTCTTCTTCTTGTTGATGTGGTCCTTCCACTTCACAAGTAATTGACAAGAGTTGATGCATTTGATTTAAGATAACATCACTTGCATTACCCTCAATGATAGATCCATCATTGTAGCCATGATAAGAGTATCTAGAAGGTGCTTCTGAGTGAGTAGTGTGTGCATATGGAGAGAGAGAGGAGTAATATGAGTACGGATGCCTAAAATTGGACTCATAATCACCTCAAAAAAAGTAGTGCTAGCTCTCTCATGAATGACATGGCTGAGTTTAAGCATCGGTCCCACAAACACCACAACCACCATAATAACCACCACCACCACAACCACCACTATCATTACCCTACAAACACCACAACCACCATAATAACCACTACCACCACTATCATTACCCTACTACTGTTGCTGATAAGATGGACGCTACACCTCTAGTGAGACATATGGGTTGAAAATGGAACTCCCTGTGTTACTAGCATACCTATCTACAATGTGGGATGGTGGGTTGGGTGTGCCAAGCAACAACATGGCAGCATCCTAGTGTGAAGATGAGAGCATCATGAAGAAGTTATGGATATAATCTTGCATGTAATCATGTGCATTAATAGAAGAACATGGTGTAGAGGAGACAATTCCATAGATCTATAATGTAGGATGATGGGCTGGGTGTGCCAAGCAACAACATGGAAGCTTCCTAGTCCCTAGGCGAGAGCATCATCAACAAGTAATGGATCTCATCTTGCATGTTGTGACGGTCCCGAATCATACAATTTAATCTAAGAAAAACTTTAAAACTCACTTAATTGTGATATTTCTATATAGGAATACAATCAAATCAACCTTCTCAAATAGCAAACAAGAATGCATGCCATATCCAAGATTCTTATCACATAACCAAAGAAGCATGTAATCTCAAACAAACATTCACATAATATAGATCTCTATTAATTAAAGCATAGCATCTCAATCAATCAACCATGTATGTATTTATCTTAACAAAGATTCTATTATCATCACCATGGTTAACAACATGGTTAGTCATTATGACCAAAATTGAGCCAATCTAGGGCTTTCTCCGATGCCCGTCCACCCAACCTCCACGTTGGACATCACGGCTATCCCGCGTATGCCTCTTTCTGAATCTTGTCCTCTCTATGTTCTACCACATGTCTCATAGAGGGCAAAATTGCATTCTCTGTCCGGCATTCCCTATCCAAGGACGATTAGCCTGAATCTCATGTCAAGTCTCATCATACACATGCATATCAATCATTCATTAAAAAAAAAAAGCAATCACAAGTCATAAATATCATCTTACACTCATCTCTACTCTATAATCTTTCAAGGCATGCATATTCAAATCAATAAAAATTAACTTCAAGTATAAAACAAGCTTTTAATTCAAACAGTCCTTAACGTCTCTTAGTCTTTTAAGTCACATGTGAATCATTTTTTTAAACATAATAAATTATCGAGAGAGAGAGAGAGAGAGAGAGAGAGAGAGAGAGAGAGAGAGAGAGAGAGAGAGCATGCGTCTCTCTCTCCCTCTCTCCCTCTCTCCCTCTCTCTCTCTCTCTCTCTCTTTGTGATCCATGCCTAATAAGAAAACCTAAATCATGGGGAAGGAAAATAAAAAACCTTTCCTCTTGTATGATAAGCAAAGGTTACTGATTGAGGCCATAAATCTCTATACATAGAGAAATGCATAAATCAAAGCTTAGGGAAATGCATAGACCTACGCATAAAGCAATTCTTAGGGGAATTCATAACGCTAGATGTAAAGCAATGCTTAGGGAAATGCATAGAGTTATAGCTCTATGTATGCATGCATAATAGCTCTATGTATATATATGTAGAGCTATTATGAATGCATACATAGAGCTACAAGGCTCTATGTATTCATGCATATATCTATATTATATGCATAGAGCTTTATGTTTAGAGAAATGCATAGAACTCTATGCATACATTGAGAAATTCATACACCAACTCTCATGCATGCATATATATATCTATATTGTATGCATAAATATTTATCTTTAGAGAAATGCATAGAACTTTATGTATAAAGTGAGAAATTCATAGATCAACTCTCATGCATAATCGAGGATGCAATTACTAAAAAGAATGCCAAAAAGATAAGGGTTTAAAAACTTACCTCAACTTCTTGGGAAGGTAACAAAAGCACACGCATTAGCTCTACATCAAAGAGATCCAATGTAACATACCTCCGAGATTAACCAAGTTATGATTAAAGATAATCTTAAGTTTTGGATACTACAGATTTCACTAATGAATTCCAATAGATTTTCAGTGGTTTTTTAGCAGTAAAGATTCAAAGTGTTAAAATTAAGTGAAATATCAATCTTGAATTTTCACTAAATTTTGACACTTAGAATCTTTACTACTAAAAAACTCTTGAAAACCTGCAAGAACTCATTACTGAAATCTGTAGCATCCAAAACTTAAGAATATCTTTAATTAATCTCGGAGGTATGTTACACCACAATTTGCAATAACTTTTCCTCTTTCTCCATGAGCGTTATCATTACTTGAAAATCAAGGTAAATTATCTTGCATACTCTGCCTTATTTTTTGATCTCCTTTAGTTAATCCCTCACATACCTCACGTGATGTTGGCTTGTTTTTGTACTCGAATAATAAAAAAACGAAAGGAAATTTGGCTTTCTATAGTCTCATACACTCTTGTAGAGTTTTTGGTCGTCTAAAGCTTTTATATTTACATCAAAATCTGATTCCAAACATAGGGAAAGATAAACTCTTCGCAAAATAGCCCCTAAAGAAGGTTTTATATAGAATCTAGTCATAAACTAGTTAAATATTCTATCTTCTATTTCTTTATCTGCAAAAGTGTTTATTACATGAGTCACATAGACTAAAGTGATCATGTATAATTAATAAAGTCAAAAATTACTCATCGTTAAGTGCGCCCTATATCGACTTGGATTCTCTCATATATGCACTTATCGATTTATTTATTTAGTATCAAAAGAATTTAAAACAAAATAATAAAAAGAGTAATTGTGTACTTTCCTGATATATTTGTTGATACCTGGATTGATTGGGAATCCATGTCTACTCTTCTCAAGAAGTTGTGGAAGAATTGTTTAAAGATTTGACAAGCCTCTCTCATTTACCGTCAAGACTGCAACATGCAATAGGTATAACTTCGCATAGAGTTATTAGAAACTAATCATGTGGGTACTTAAAACTATGAGAACATGTGTGGGCACAATCGGAAAATTAGTTGTATGTGAAAGTTGACTCCAAAAATAGGTCATACTTTACTTTTTTATCAAATTTTGATTTGCATGTCCATCTACACACTTAAAGGCTTCCTTTGAGTGTACTTTCCCGATATATTTGTTGATGCCTTGATTGATTGGGAATCCATGTCTACTCTTCTCAAGAAGTTGTGGAAGAATTGTTTAAAGATTTCACAAGCCTCTCTGATTTACTGCCAGGACTGCAACATGCAACAGGTATAACTTCGTGTAGAGTTATCATATACTAATCATGTGGGTACTTAAAATTACGAGAACATGTACTTAAAATTACGAGAACATGTGTGGGCACAATCATAAAATTAGTTATATGTGAAAGTTGACTCCAAAAAAAGGTCATGCTTTACTTTTTTATCAAATTTTGATTTGCATGTCCATCTACACACGTAAAGGCTTCCTTTGAGTATACTAACTAATTGAAAACTCAATCTTAAATTTTCACTTAATTTTAACACTTAGAATCTTTACTGTTAAAAAACCATTGAAAACTTGCTAGAATTCATTACTGAAATTTGTAGCATCCAAAACTTAAGATTATCTTTAATCATAACTTGATTAATCTTGGAGGTATGTTACATCCAAACATGCATAACAAGAAAAATTAAATAGGGCAAGAAAAAAAACTTGTCTCGTGTGCTAAGGCGGGGTTATTGATTGAGGCCTAGCTCTATGTATGTATACATAATAGCTCTATGTATTCATACAAATGCTATTATGCATGCATACATAGAGCTACAAGGATCTATGTATGCCTAGAGCTATTGCATAAAGCTTTATGCATAGACCTATACGTATGTATAGGCATCCAATATAGAGTCTTATAGATCTATGTATACAAGGATCTATCTATGTATGCATGGCTCTATCTATACAAAGAGCTCATGCATAAAGCTTTATGTTGCATAGAGTAACTATTAACACAAGGTTAACATGGACCATCGACGTCATGCATCAATGCACACACACTTGTCATGAGTGAAGAAATTCATCTAGATCAAGCTAAGAGAATGCACAAGTAGTGCATGATTACTAAAGGATGTACACACATGATGGGCAACACTACCTAAAACATCCTTATCCACCCTCACTTATGTGTTATCCACCCAAGAAAGAATTAATAAATTGTTTTAATCCTCATTCCAATCATTGTAATTATTGCATAATTCAGTTAGTGATGTAATAAAGGGGATGATTAAGCCAAGTGAAAGAGCTGACAACCACCCAATGTATGATTAGACTAGCCTATATATGGTTAAAGAATAAGTGGCAACCCAATTACTTACTAGGTGTGGACGTCCAAACTTATAACTCCCTTTTATTTTAGTGAATTTCTCTAATAAGAAAGGGACATTCCCTTGAGTGTTGATTGAGAGTGTGCTCTTACTACTTGTGCTCTAAATTTCTACCCTATTGAATTGCACTTTTTGTAGTGCTTTTGTGCTCGTGAGGGTGTGTGAGAGAAAGACAAAAAGAGGGCTACTTCTTTGCATAGTGGAGAATGGTCTTGCAACAATAGTTGAGAGTCCCAAGCTCTGCGTGGACTAATCTAAGACTACTCTTATGTTGAAAACAAGAGGCATGAATCTTAAGTGGAGAATGGTCTTGCAACAATAGTTGAGAGTCCCAAGCTCTGCGTGGACTAATCTAAGACTACTCTTATGTTGAAAACAAGAGGCATGAATCTTAAGTGCTAGCTAGCAGTCATGTGGTTGCCTCTTCTATGAGATGGTAGGTAAGCTATGCATTTTCCATGCGTCTGATATCCTTTTGGTCATCCCTTATTGCATGGATGTCTTTTTTACCAATTAGATGGTCCCAAATCATTGATGCCATATTCTTTTAAATGTGCATTGCATCCAAAAGATGATTTATTCTTAACTCTATCCAATATGGTAGACGATAGAAGATTGAGTACCTTTCATGCCCATAGGTGCTGTGATGGAAGTCACCCTTCATCTCTCGTCCCACTCTCCATCTCTCCACCTTCCCTCTAATGGCATTTAGGAGGTGAATGCCACATGGCTTCTCACTCTGCACCTCTCATCACAATTCGAGAAACCTCTAATAGAGCATAATTAGGGTGGTTTGGAGGAAGAAATCGATGATGTTCATAATACACCACTTTCTTTAGTGCATGTGCTTGTTTGGATACAAGTGATGGACCACAAATTGGACATGCATTATATCCTGTAATTATGAGACTTATGAAATCGCCATGTAAGAATTCAAAGTTAATATACATTACAATACATTAGATTCATGAATGAATCATGCTTAGACATGAATCAATTTATGTGAGTATGATGTACTTGAGCACTCCGTATAGCACAAAAAATCATGCATAGTCCTAATCAAGATACCCTTGACCATTGCATTCTGGCATGCACCGCGAGAAGAGGAGAGGAGGGGGTTTCATGCAAAGAACTATTGTTGATTGCCTTAGTCCGAGCCATAAAACAAACACTTTTGGAGTTAAAGAATTAGAAGATAGAATGTTTGACTAATTTGTGACTAGATTTTAGGCATAACCTTCATTAGGGGTTATTTTGTGAAGCATTTATCTTTCCGTGTGTTTATATAAACACAAAAGTTTTAGAGGACAAGAAACTCTACAAGAGTATATGAGACTATAGAAAGCCAAATCAGATATTTATATAAACACAAAAGTTTTAGAGGACAAGAAACTCTACAAGAGTGTATGAGACTATAGAAAGCCAAATCCCTTTTATTTTTAAGTTATTTGAGTGCAAAGTGGGGTACTTAGCTGTTTTTGGCAATTTTATGTTGAAAACACAACTTTGGCTGTTTCGAAGGCTCTTACAGAGACCTTAAAACTCATTTTTACAGAACCATCACTGAGCTGGGCTTTATAGAGCATTAAAAGTCCTAAAACTCTGTACTTTTGACTTTTCTCTAATTCTAAATAGATTGGAAGATATTACTCTCCCAAAGAGACCAGTTATTAGGCTTTGCCTTAGAAATTATTATCAAGATTGACTATCTTATCTATATAGACCGGATGGGCTAACGCATAAGCATAGTTAAGACTTAGCTATAGTGACTAGAGATGACCTTGCTCGTTAGAACATGATAATTGATTATGTTAAAAACAAGGATTCCCATGTGACTTAAAAGATAAAGAGAAGTTAAAGAATCTTTAAATTAAAAGCTTGTTTTACACTTGAAAGTGATTATGATTGATTTGAATATGCATGCCTTGAAAGATTATGGACTAGAGATGATTGTGAGATGATATGTATGAGTTATGATTGCTTTGTTTTGAGATGAATGATTGATATGCATGCGTATGACTGGTTGATATGCATGTGTATGATGAGACTCGACATGAGATTTTGAGATTTGAGCCAGCCATCCTTAGACAGGGAAGGCTGGACAGGGAATGTGATTTATGCCCTCTAGGAGCCATTTGGTAGAACCTAGAGTGGACAAGATTTACTAGAGGCATACCTGGGATAACCGCAACGTCCAGAGTGGTGGTTGCGTGGACGTGCATCGGAGAAAGGCCTAGATTGGCTGGATTTTGGTCATTATGTGACTAACCATGTTGTCGAGCATGGTGATGATGATAGAAGCTTGAGATAGACACATACATTGTGATTGATTGAGATGCTATATTGTAATTGATAGAGATTTATATCATGTGAATGTTTGTTTGAGATTACATGATTCTTTGCTTATGTGATAAGAACCTTAGATATGGCATGCATGCTTGTTTGCTATTTGAGAAGGTTTATTTGATTGTATTGCTATATAGAAATAGTAGGATTAAGTGAGTTTAATATTTTTTTAGATTAAGTTGTACGATTAAGATATGGTTAGAATATGGGACCGTCACAATATATCTCTCCATTGGTAGTGAAGACAACATTCTGAATGCATCTTCCCTATGATATGGCATGGGTATTATAGGCAAGTGAGATAAGTAGCTACCTCGAGTTAAGCAATCTAGGAAATCACCCACTATGCTCCATACAATGACAGTGTAAGTCCATAAGTTCTTACCCTTATTATCTGCTCTACAAGCTCTTCCTGTGCATTTCTTACTTGATAGGGCTCTCCCACTAGGCAAAGTACACTTATGTCATCATGTCATTGTGGTGTCTCTCCTACCAAGGACTACATTAGTCTTGTCCTATAATGCCTAAAATAGGTTTTACAGTGCTAGCATAAGTAGGATGCTATGTAGAACATGCAACACTCTCACAGGTAAGACATGGTGCAAGGAGATGAAGCTGTAGGTAGAACATATCTAAAAAGGTGGCTCCACAACATCACTCCCCTAGTGGTGCATAAAAATAGTGTGAGTGGGTTTGGAAAGGAGCAATACTTAGCTATCCTTGGTAGTACCATTCTAGGGAATCCGAGTCCAGGATAGGGTCATTCATATAAATCCACAAAAAGTCCATGCTCAGGGCCTGTAGTCATAGTAGAGTCGTACTTCATTATCTTATGTTGACGTGTGCTCTTTCTCATCATATTTTTTTATATAAATATTTTAGTATATGTATAGGTGCTATATTGTTGTACATTTTGGTGTAAGCTATATTATCATGGGTTAGCTTTTTCCAGCAGGATATCTCTAGATATGTATATGAACTTTTTTGGGGATTAAAACATGGAGGGTAAAAGTAATGATATTAGCATAAGTCTCCCTTTATTGCTTTTTATTATACCTTGACCTCGGGGAAGGTATTATAGGTTTCTTGTAATCATCCCTTCAAACTATGCTCCATGAGTGTTTTTTGGCTAGGAGCGCCTTTTGTTACTTGTTGTGACATGTCAATTTCAAACTTTAATGGCAGTAAAGGCCCTTATAAAGACCAAATGGAGCTCTTTAGGATCAAGACTTATTTTTTTTGAAACCTCTATCCACTGATAAGGAGATTTGGGAATTTATGAGTGGCAGCAGTGAGACTAGTGATATACATTTATGTTTTGGTCTCCAAATACAATGGTTACCCTTGAGCTTTCAATAAGAATTTGGGTATCCATTTCAGGGTAACTTGTAGTTTGGACTTCTTGTGTGAAGATTATTGTATTGAGGCCCTATTTGTTTCATTGGTTGAGGTGGTACAAATGGAGAAATTTTGGGAACCCATTTCAAGGTAGATTTGGGTTGCAACTTCTTTTCAGCTCATCATATTTGGTCGTCTTTTTAACATGCAAGTATAATAGGGATTTCCTTGAGCAGTGGATGCCAAAGTGGAAGGGATTTCCTTAGATTTTGTAGATCTTGAGGATTTCTTCTCGTTGGCGACTCTTGATAATAGTGATGAGAGGCGGCAAGGATTTTTGAGTAGAATGTTCAGTCGTGGCTTCACCCACATATACTGTGTTCTTGTTGTTGTCAACCATTCAATCACACCGTGGTGAATTCTGATGCCTTTGTGTCATTGAAATTTTCGTTTGAATGTGTGTCTAAATTTTCATCTGTAATATCATCAGAATATTGGTCTAAAATATTATCTATAATTTTGACTGAATCAGCGTTGGAAACTACGTAGAAATTTTATTTTTCCCTATCTTTTTCTCCATTGGCCCTTTTTGTATCAAAATCAATATATATTTTCATATATTTTCACTTTTGATATACATAAATATATATAAGCATATATGAAACCAACAAAAAGAGGAAAGTTAGGCACATCATGAGAATATTTGCATGTTTACAAAATCATCGTTGATCATTATTAAATCTCTCATCTTCAAAAAGATTATTGGCCCCAAAAAGATCTATTTCAAGGAAAATCTCTCCATCTTTGAATCATGTAGGACTAGAAGATGCATCTATGTCAGCATCTAAATCTTCTAGCTAATCTAGCCTTGGTTCCTCATTTATTTATGGCTCTTCATCAATATCACCACCTGTTGTGTTTGAGCCATCTCTTGTGTCTAATTGTTAGATATTTATATCTTCGTCTGGCCCTTACTCTTGTTATACTTCGATATGCAAAGTCACTTGCTCTTGTTGGTGGATTGCACCAATATTTACTTCATGTTTTGCTATTTCCATGTCTTCATATATTTGTTTATTATATGGTGACACTTGGATTACAAACCACCATCAATGATCTCTTGGGTCCTCCTTAAAGCTCACTTGCTTAGAATGCTCCAGTAGTAAAAATTTGTCTTTTTGGTCTGTCTACATCTTTGTGGAGTCGACTTATCATACTTCCCTCTAGGTGAGCTCTTTATTAAGATAGACAAATCCTTTTAGTGTCTTCATGAAACTCTCCTAAAAGAACATCCAACCTGAATATACAACCCCTGCCTCTACAACCTCATCCACAACATGAACTAGGAGATGCATCTATATAATTAATATGCCAATAAACTTCGCCACTAATGTAACAGCTTCTATGGTGTTTAAGCGAGATACTTTCAAAGTGTCTTTTCTTATCTCCTTTGCCAATCTTATATATTGTATCCCTTATGTTGTCAGTGAGGCAACCCTCCACAACAAAGACAAATTGCAAGAATGTGATATACCCATATTCTAACCATATCTTAATTGTACAACTTAATCTAAGAAAACATTGAAACTCACTTAATCATGCTATTTCTACATAGTAATACAATGAAATCAATCCTCTCAAATAGCAAACTATGTATGCATGCCACATCCAAGATTCTTATCACATAAGCAAAGAGTCATGTAATCTCAAACAAACATTCACATAATATAAATCTCTATCAATTAAAGCATAGCATCTCAATCAATCAACCATGTATGTGTCTATCTCAAAGATTCTATCATCATCACTATGCTCGACAACATGGTTAGTCATAATGACCAAAATCCAGCCAATCTAGGGCTTTCTCCGATGCTCGTCCACCCAAACACCACACTGGACATCACGGCTATCCCAGGTATGCCTCTTTCTAAACCTCGTCCTCTTTGGGTTCTACCACATGGCTCCTAGAGGACATAAATCTCGTTCTCTATATCTGACGTTCCTTGTCTAAGGACGGTCGGCCCGAATCTCAAAATCTCATGTCGAGTCTCATCATACACATGCATATCAATTGACATTCATTCCAAAACAAAGCAATCACAAGTCATGCATATCATCTTACACTCATCTCTAGTCCATAATCTTTTAAGACAAGCATATTCAAATCAATAAAAATCAACCTCAAGTATAGATTTTAATTCAAACACTCCTTAACTTCTCTTAGCCTTTTAATTATCACGTTCTAACTAGTAAGATTATCTTGCTATATCTAAGTCAACTATGCTTACGTATTAGTCCATCCTCTCTATACAGAGAAGGTAGTCAATCTTCATAGCAATTTTCTAAGGTAAAGCTTAACAACTGGTCTATTTGGGAGAGTAATATCTTTCAGTATATTTAAAATTAGAAAAAAGTCAAAACTACAAAGCTTTAGGATTTCTAATTCTCTATAAAGCATGTCTCAGTGATGGTTCTCTAAACATGAGTTCGAAGGTCTCTTTGAGAGCATTCAAAATGGTCAAAGTTGTTTTTCAACATAAAATTGTCAAAATAGCCAAGTGCCCCACTTTGCACTTAAATAACTCAAAAACAAAAGGGATTTAACTTTTTGATAATTCTAACTAATTGAAAACTCAATCTTGAATTTTCACTTGATTTTAACACTTAGAAATTTTGCTACTGAAAAACTGTTGAAAACCTCATGGAATTCATTTTACTGAAATATATAACATCCACAACTTAGGATGATCTTTAATCATAACTTGGTTCATCTTAAGGACACGACACAAGCTAGAACCTTCAGGTTTGAAGGTTATTTTTATTGGTTATTCTGAAAACTCAAAGGATTACAAGTTTTATGATCCAAGTCGAGATGCTATATTCAATGAGCAATTGATGGGAGGTTCGTGGTCCACATATGATGATGATGATACAAAAACATTACTCACTTCTTTTTCTTTTCTACTTTTGGACAATGATTTACATGATGACAACACTCTTTTGATGGATATTGAAGACAAGTCTATTGATGTTCATCCTACGGTTTCAAAGGAGACTACTACAGATCTTGATATCTATGGTGATCTTCCTATTGAACTTTAGCACGGTTTCAAAGGAGACTACTACAGATCTTGATATCTATGTTGATCTTCCTATTGAACTTGAGCACGGTGCAAATCATGTATATGATGATGATCTTGAAACCTTTAATCACATATTGGCTGTTTGTGAAGATCCTTCAACTTATGCAGAAGCTATGTCCTCTCCACAAAAGGAACAATGGAAGGAAGCCATGGAAGCTGAATATGAGTCTTTGATCTCGAAAGGTACATGGTTTCTTACCAATCTACCTTTTGATTGTACTCCTATCAAATGTAAGTGGGTTTACAAGACTAAAACAAAGGCAGATGGGTCCTTTGATAAATTCAAAGCTCGTTTAGTTGCAAAGGGATACTCACAAATTGCAGCAGCGATTGACTATCATGACACTTTTTCACCCGTAGTTTGTAGTACAAGCATTTGAGTACTACTAGCTTTTGTAACTCAGTTTGATTTGGAAATACATCAAATAGATGTTAAGACGGCTTTTCTTAATGGAGACTTAAAGGAGGAAATATATATGGAGCAACCTGAAGGATTTACAATTCTCGGAAAGGAACATCTTGTATGCCAACTCCATCATGCTTTGTATAGACTAAAACAAGATTCACGATCATGGTACATCAAGATTGATCACTTTCTCACATCTCAGGGGTTTGTTTCTTGCTTCTTTGATCCAAATCTTTATATCAAGTGCAATGTGGATAACCATTTTGTGATATTGGTCCTTTATGTTGATGACACTATACTTGTGTGTAATAATCTATCTTTCATGTAACAAGTAAAAAAGGTTTTATCCTCAGCCTTTGATATGGTGGATCTTAGCGACATCCATTCATGCCTTGGTATTCAAGTTCAAAGGTATCGTCACACAATGGTATTTTGCTTCTTCGTCGAACAAAGTTTATCCAAGATATTGTTCAAAAGTTTGGATTGGCTACTGCACATTCGGCAAACACTCCTTGTCTTGCAAGCTCTACTAGGAGTACTTCTGCAAATATTGAGGCTGAATCATTAGCTGTAAATCAATCCTATGCTAATCTTGTTGTGGTTGTCTTCAATTTGTGGACATGAGCACTTGTCTTGATATTCTGTTTGCAACAAATCTATTAGGACAATACTTGTCCTCTCCATCTACAAGACATTGGTCTCAAGGTAAACGTGTTTTGAAGTACTTGAAGGGCACTGTAGATTTCAGACTTATATATCGCCATCAAGAAGACATATCTTCATCAACGTCTCTTAATCTTTTGGGTTATTGAGATGCTAATTGGGCAAGCTCTAACTTGTCCATGCAATCCGCCAGTGGTAATTGCTTCTTTATCAATGGCTGTTTGGTATCTTGGGCTAGCAAGAAACAACGTTGTATTGTAGTTTCTACTACAGAGTCTGAATATGTAGCTGCATCTTTAGCAGCTCATGAATTGGTTTGGCTTTGATAATTTCTTGTTGCTGATATTGGTCATTCTCCTTCCTCAAACACTCCTCTTAGATGTGATAGCCAAAGTACTATTAGTCTAGCCAAGGACTACATGCAACATAGCAAGTCCAAGCATATTGCAGTTCATTCACTATGTTCGACATGAAGTAAGGAAAGGAGCAATAATGGTAGAACATTGTCCAACTGATCAAATGATTGTAGACATTCTCACCAAAGGACTCCATGAAGCTCGGTTTACACTTTTGTGAGAAGCACATTGCACATGGACTTTAAGGTGGCATTGTACATTTATATGTAGGAGCTCAAGTTTTTCCCTTATGCTTCCAAGGGTTTTTTTACTCACAGCTGGAGACCTTTATTTGAGTGGGGGTGTGGAGCTATATATAGCTAGCCCTAACTCACTCTAGGTCTTGCCTATATATGTGACTTGTGAGTAATATGATTCATTCTTGTGGAGCGTATGTGGTGTCTCTTGTCTCGTCTCTCTCTCCCTCTCTCAACACTTAACTCTTGCACACATAAAGGCATATTGAGTAGGAGTTGAGTTCACCATAGCTCCTTCTCTCATTGATCCCAACCTAGCTTAAGGAAAGCTCTGCGCCTAGGTGACATAAGTAGTGGTGGAGTGAGTTTGTGGTGGCTTCACATCGATGAGTTAGCTTGGATGAAACAAGTAGTGGTGGAGTGAGTCCCTAGTGGTTTCACATTGAGGAGTTAACCCTCAATAGGGTTGGCTAAGTACTAGTCCCCAAACCGACCCTTGCATTCTCTCTTTTCTCTACTCTTCTTCTTCTCTCATGAAAGGGAGTATGTTCATTTTGGTGAATAGCCTTAGCTTATACATAAAACCTAATTAAAAAGCCTTATGCATAAAGCTTAATGCATAAGACACTACATTAATCCTTATGCATAAAGCTTAATGCATAAGCCATATGCATTAAGCTTTATGCATATGTATTAAGCTTAATTCATAAGGTTTTTACATAAATCCATATGCATAAAAACATAATGCATAAGCATATGATGAAAGCCATAATGCATGAGCCTTATGCTTTATGTATAATCAAATAAAATACTCCCAAGCACCCGCCGCGGATGCACCATAAACAAGTAAAGAAACGAATTATGAAAGACAAGTACTCTTACCTTGACAAAAAGATAAGTTGAGCTTATGTTGCAAAGACAATCTACAAGTTTAAGAAAATATATATATGTTAATAAATTATATATATATTTATGCAAAAGTCTTATGCATTACAATTAATGCATAAGCCATTACCGTAAAGCTTCATGCGCATTAAGCCTTATGCATGAAGCTTACACATAAAGCTTAATGCATAAGCCTTATGCATTAAGACTTTATTCATAAAACCTTATGCATAAAGCTTAATGCATAAGCCATTGCATGAAGCCTTATGCATAAAACTTAATACATATCCCATATGCATTAAGATTCATACATAAGGCTTTTACGAATAAAAACATAATGCATTAAGCATAAGATGAAAGCCATAATGCATGAGCCTAATGCTTTATGTATCATGAGATAAAATACTCACAAGCACTCGAAGGTGCACCATAAACAAGTAAAGAAATTAATTATAAAAGAAAAGTATTCTTACCTTGAGAAGAAGTTAAGTTGATTTTGCATTGCAAAGTTTGTCTTATGTTTCCAAGACAATCTACAAGTTTAAGCAAATATATATGTTAATAAATTACAAGTTTATGTTGCAAAGACAATATACAAGTTTATATCTTAATAAACTACATACATATTTATGAAAAAGCCTTGTGCATTGAGATTTACGTATAAAGCTTAATGCATAGGTCATATGCATAAGCTATATGCATTAAGATTTAAGCATAAGCCTTATGCATTCAGCCTTATGTAAAATCCTTATGCATTCAGCCTTATGTAAAATCCTTATGCATTAAGCTTAATTCATAAGCCGTTGCATTAAGCATTATGCAAAATCCTTATGCATAAAGCTTAATGCATAAGCCATTGCATTAAGCTTATACTGCATAAAGCTTAATGCATTAAGCTTATGCATAAATCTTAATGCATAGGCATAAGTATAAGTCACATGCATAAAGCATAAAGATTAATGCATATGGTCTTCTGCACAAGCTTAATTCATAAAGACATGTTTAAGGTTTATGCATAAATCCATAATGCATGAGCCTTATGCTTTATAGAAATAAATCTAATGCATAGTTAAAACAAATGCTCCCAAGAACCCAGGGATACACCATAACCAAGTAAAGAAAGGGATTATTAAATACAAGTACTCTTACCTTGAAGAAAATTAGAGTTTGTGTTGCAAAGTTGAGCTTACCTATCGAGCATTAATCTACAAGTTGAAGAAAATATGTATGTTAGAAAATATTCATGCATAAGCTTAATTAAACCAAAAGCTTTATGCATACACCATATGCATTAACCTTACGCATGCAGCTTAATATAAAAGCATAAGCATAAGCTTTATCCATGTCTCTATTAATCTTATACATGAAACTTAATATAAAAGCATATGCATAAGCTTTATGCATATGCCTCTATTAAGCTTATGCATAAACCATATACATGAAGCTTAATATAAAAGCGTAAGCATAAGCTTTATGCATAGGGCTCTATGCATACATATTAGAGCTATGCATGCTCTAATTTGCGTGTATAGAAGCCTATGTGCATGCATATTAGAGCATACGTTGTGTGAAGTTTTTGGGGAACCTCAAACTCAACTTGTACATGTGTACATGAGTGTTGTTCATGTTGTGATAAGGTCATGGGAGCACCCATTGACTCAGTGTGAGCATCGTGGATGCGGCAATCAAGCATAAGGCTTTGATGGAAGTAAAGATGAAGGAAAAATGGTGAAATTCTGGGAGCGTAGGCCTGTCTGGAACGAGGGTCGGCTGGTGATGATATTAGCTGCTTGGTCGTCTTGGAGTGTGTATGTGTCCATAATTAAATGGCATTGGAAAGTTGCACCGTGAAAATGTATGGAGGTATGGACATGGTGTGAAAAGAGTACATGGTGGCCTTTCTTTTTCAAAATAAAATAAATAAAAGGATAAACGTGGCCTACCTGGAAAGTTGGCGTGGAGCTTCACCCAGCTGCCAGCTTGATGTCTGGAAGCATGGTGAAGGAGTGAAGAGGTGGCGGATGAGTCGGTCCAGCTGGAAAGAAGTGGAGGCGGTCTGGTACAAGAGTTGGGGGGGACTCAGTGTGGGCCGAAGGAGCATGTAGGCGTGACTGCTGGAGGGCCGACGTGTGGGCTTGCGTGCAGCCATCCGCCAGAGGAGCTCCCTGGCGAGGGACGTTGACTTTGCAGGGATTCTGGAGCGACGTGTAGCCAGGCGAACAGAGCCGCGTTGGTTGCAGCAGAGAGGGAGCGAAGTGAGTAAGCCACCTGAGGGTCTAGGAAAAAGAAAAGGCTGGTGGTGGTGTCACGGGGATACACACGAACAGTGAGCTGGTGGGGCTACTGGCAGAGACGTGGACATGCAAGCGACAGGAAGGAGAAGGATCGCTGTGTGGAGCCAGGCGTAGGAGGGAGCGTGCAGGTGTGACTGCTAGAGGGCCGACGTGTGGGCTCGCATGTGGGGGTCCGCCAGAGGAGCTGCCTGGTGAGGGACGTCGACTGTGCAGAGGGTTCTGGAGCGACGTGCAGCTAGGCGGACAGAGCCGCGTTGGTTGCAGCAGAGAGGGAGCGAAGTGAGTAAGCCGCCTGAGGGAAAAAAGAAAAGGCTGGTGGTGGTATCACGGGGATACACACGAACAGTGAGTTGGTGGGGCTACTGGCAGAGACGTGGATGTGCAAGCGATAGGAAGGTGTGTGGAGCCAGGCGCGGGAGGGCCGTGAGTGGGGAGTTGCCACCTAGGAGCTGCTGGCGTAAAGATACAAGGCAAGTGTGGGCCGCCTTGTGATGACTGAAGGTTAACCAGTGGAGCGCAGACAAGGGAGGCGCAGAGAGGAGTGGGCAAAGCTGCCGAGTTGTTTGAGGAGGAGAGACCTTTCTGGTGCATGGAGGCAAACTGCTGGGCAGAGGTGTGAAGACAGCCAGCGTTGGTGATCGGTTCTGGTGTGAAGGGAACATGCATAGACTGGTGTTGGTGCTAGTTGAAGGCGCCTGGATCATCAAGTGAAAAAGTCTGAATTGCTGAGGCGACTGGGGAGACAGCTACAAACAGGCGACTGCAGAGAAGCAAGAGTAAGCGGATTGGGAGCGACCAGGAGCTGGAGAGGGCTGATTGCGAGCGGGTGCTTGATGAAGCTGGTGTCTGGGATATTTTGGGATACCCACCTCTATAAAGGTCAAGGTCTGTTCTGAAATATAAGTCCTGTTCATGCTCTTTGGTCTGGTGTTCTGGTGTGTTTGCATGTGTGTGTGGAAGTGTGGCATGCTATAAGGGCGTAAACAGCTTTACCGCTTCGGTGCCATCACTTTTTGGTGCCTCCACAGAGGAGCAGATTTCCTCTGGTTTGTGAAAGAAGATAGGGGCTGTGAGAAGCAAGATTTGGAAAGATGGCTCAAGATTTTCCGGAGTATTGGGGGTTGCCACAGGAGAATGCAACCAGGTTTCTGGAGAAGATGGAGTTTACAGCTTTGATGAAAGACAGGGCAACCACGGAGATCCTTTCTCAGATTTTGACTTATTGCTTGCAGGGTGATGCAAAAGTATGGTTGTAGATGTTTGTGACTACACACAGGAATGTTCATCGACAGGATCCTGAGTACCGTGTAGTCAGAGCTGCATTTTTGGCAAAGTTTGTCCATGTGAAGAGTCCGAATGAAGTGTGGAAGGAGTTGTGTAACATTCAGCAGAAGGACGGTCAGGATGTGGATCAGTATCTGATGGAGTTTGGTAGACTGTGGAGTCTATGGTGTGAGGCTTTGATTCCTGAAGTACCCCCACAAATGATAAAGAGAGAGCGGTTTGTGGCTGGTCTGGAGCCAACGATCCGTCTGAAGGTGGAGCTGAAGAACCTGGATAGCTTTGAGGAGGCTGTCAGAGTTGCTCGTGAGAGAAGGAGTGGAAGGTGAAGCGTCTGAGGCAGATGGGAATGCGGGAAGAGCCGAAGAGGTTTGTGAAAATGCTAGAGATTGAGAGTATACATCCTGGAAGAAAAGCTGCTGATGTTCCTAAAAAGGAGGATTCTTTGAAGAGGGAGGTTCATGAAGCAGTGGACCTCATGAAGTCTTTAAGCGTGAATTGGATAGAATCTGTAGGAAGAGGAAGAGGCATAGGTGATATGGGAAGAAAGACTGATGCATCATCTAATTCTGGAGGAAATTCAGCAGATATTGGAAGAGAGAGAGGGTATCCGTGTGATGTGCAATGCCGGAATTGTGGTGAGTGGGGTCATATCAGTCCACAATGTGAGAGACCAGCCAAAGCTAATGGTGGTATATATCAATTGTCTTTGGGAATGAGTGATTGGGTGAATGGCCCTAGTATGCAGGTGAAGGATGCAACTCAGCTCAATGTTTGTGAGGTCCATAAGGTCACATTTGCAGAGCAGGACATGGGACAGATTAGCTTGCTGGAAATGAAGAAGGATGAGGTTTCTGGAATCGGCCCTGAAGAGCTTTCAAGAGGTGAGGAGAAGAATGGTACAAGAGTTGGGGGGGACTCAGTGTGGGCCGAAGGAGCGTGCAGGCGTGACTGCTGGAGGGCCGACGTGTGGGCTCGCGCCACCAGAGGAGCTCCCTGGTGAGGGATGTTGACTTTGCACGGATTCTGGAGCGACGTGCAGCCAGGCGGATAGAGCCGCGTTGGTTGCAGCAGAGAGGGAGCGAAGTGAGTAAGCTACCTGAGGGTCTAGGAAAAAGAAAAGGCTGGTGGTGGTGTCACGGGGATACACACGAACAGTGAGCTGGTGGGGCTACTGGCAGAGACGTGGACGTGCAAGCAACAGGAAGGAGAAGGATCACTGTGTGGAGCGAGGCGCAGGAGGGAGCGTGCAGGCGTGACTGCTGGAGGGCCGACGTGTGGGCTCGTGTGTGGGGGTCCGCCAGAGGAGCTGCCTGGCGAGGGACGTCGACTGTGCAGAGGGTTCTGGAGCTAGGCGGACAGAGCCGCGTTGGTTGCAGCAGAGAGGGAGCGAAGTGAGTAAGCCGCCTGAGGGTCTAGGAAAAAGAAAAGGCTGGTGAGGTATATTAGAGAGAAAAAAAGCATTTAACCACGAAGAGAAAGAGAGAGGAAAAAAGTATAATTGGAGTTTGCATAAAAGATTACGAGAAAAAGAGGCTTTACCTTCTTGTTACAAACAAGATTACAAGAGTGCGTAGTTCCAACCTCTACCTGGATAACTCTTGTGGTAACAACGAGAGGTGGATCTTCTCAGTTGCTAGCTAGCATTCATGCACTTGTCTCCTCTCTACCATGTCCTCTTTCTCTTTTGGTGATTCTTGTGTGTGCTAGGGAGAGACACGGAGAGAGGGTTATTGTCTTTCTGCGGTGGAGCATGGTCTTGCAATAGTGGGAAGTTTCAAGCTCTATGTGGATAACTCTCGTGGTAACAACAAGAGGAGAATATTCTACATGGATAACACTATGTGGATAACAATGGGAGACAAATCTTCTTAAGTGCTAGGTAGCATTTGTGTGGTTGCCTCTTCTAAAGGTGAGCTCTCTTTAATTCCTTTTCTTTAGTTGAGTTTTTTATTTGTACAAGGATTGTTTGTCTCTCGATTTGATTTTTGGGCTTCATTCTTTAACTTTGGATCCTCATTGGTTTAATGTGTCATAATGTTTTCTTCTACCTAGTTTAAAGTTTTAGCATTGGCAAATTGTGTCCATGTTTGCACCTTCGCTTACATACATGTTAACACATTTTATGTGCATGTAGGTTGAAGTAGTAGATGGATTGCATTTCTCTGAGTAAGTTACTCATAGAGATATCTTCACCAAGTAGTTCTAGTGGGGGTGGCGAGTTGGGCAAAGGGATGGCTACTAACAATGTGATTTGTTTCATACCCAAGGCATGAAGGTAGACTTTACTTTATTCTAGTGCACAAAGCCTACAAACAATCCCCGAATGAATCAATGGATGGTTTAAACATGGGGGAAGGCAGAGCCACAAAGCGAGAAAGGGTGGCATATCAACTCCTTAAATCAATTGGCATGTAGAATTTATGGAGGTGTACATCACCATATACCAAAGGCATATGTCCTAAACAATGAGGTGTGGACAATGCTACCACATGTGTACGCTATGCATAAGCATGGCATTCAAGTTGACTAGGATGAATTTATTCTTCGGAGAGAGTCGAAAGCACATAGCCATGGCAATTTTGTAGTGGGAGAGGAGACTAGAGATGTAGAACCACTATTGCCAAAACCCCGAATGCTCGTCAGCCCGCGTGTATTAGAGGAACACAAGTAGGTACTTGGTGAGTTGAGGCTACAATAGAGGCTAGAAACAAGGCTTCACATTCAACTTTGTTAGAGACTAAAGGAAAAGAAAGAGTTGCTAAGCAAGTGGTTTACTCCATTTAGTTTACTTTATCATGGGTCAAGGAAAAATCACAAAATCTGCTTCCAATACATGGGCTTTGGTGGTGGAAGAATTTAAGAAGGAATTAGCAAAGTTTGATGCTAACTTTTAAGATGCAAGTGAAACACTAAAATTTGCCACAGCTAAACATGAGATCAATAAGGACACCTTAGGAATACCTATCATATATGCATTACAAATGGAGGCAATGATCGAACGCATCACAAAGCATGGTCCGCAACTTCTCATGCCAACTCCAATTGATCATCCTTGTTTCACCATTAAAGACATTTCTCTACACATTAACACGTATGATATTTTCTACTTCAATACATAAATGCAAGTAGTTTTCTTTGTTTGTGTTAGTTTTTGAATGAAGATCTATCACCATTCACTACTTTGCATATTCAGGTGCTTATATTGTAGCCTTAGGTTTATAAAGAAGATGCTGGATTTAGCTATGATGTTGGATTTGTCTATCAGACGAGAAGTGTCTTGCTCCTAAATACATAGTTGAGGAAGTATACGATGCATGGGTGGCTACCAAGAGTTTCAATCATTCAAGCGGTAACCATTTTTCCCTCACATATCTATGCTACCTTGTTTAGTTTCCTCATTATCATGCGATGCTTGCAGTTCTTTTGTGTTTTTCTCTTTTTTCAAGGGTCTATGGTATATTACATTATAATACACAAAGCTATTTCTTCTTATTTCTGAGGTATAAGTAGACGCGCCTTAGTAAAGTTTTTAGTATAATGTTCAACAAGTGTATATATAATATGTACCATGTAGAAATATTAGTACTAATTTATTTTGTCTAGTACTTTTTTAAACACCAGATTTGAAAGTAGCAATATATATGTACTATGTAGAAATATTAGTACTAATTTGTTTTACCTATTACTTTTTTAGAACATGAGATATGATGTCTCTAAGTATCATAAATGTAACACACCTCCGAGATTAACCAAGTTATAATTAAAGATAATCTTAAGTTTTGGATGCTACAGATTTCAGTAATGAATTCCAACAGGTTTTCAATAGTTTTTCAGTAGTAAAAATTCGAAGTGGAAAACTAAAAAAAAAATCAAAAAATTAGAAGGTTTTATAGTATAGTATTATCAAGTGCTATTGTTCTTTTTTAGTACTATTTGGAACTTTATAGTATGTACTTTCTTAGAAGTATTGTGCATACTTTCTACTATTTGTTGTGTTGTACCATTATGTATTGTGTACTCAAATTTGTACGATACAGCACTTAGTTGCTTTTGGTACTAATTCATGTGCACAATTGGATTATAATACGCATAAGCTCTTTTGGAAGTGTCGTGCATTGTTGGAATTTTTTATAGTATAGTAGTATCAAGTGCTGGTATTCTTTTTCAATACTATTCTCCATGACCTTTTATTGCACTAAGGAACCTAGAGGTATTATGCTAATATAAGTGTGCATAGTACTATTTGTGTAGTGTGCACCATTACAAGACCTATAGTTTCTATGAAGTGTTCTGTATTCATGGCATGCTATTTATTTAGTATCATGCAACAAAAAGTGGAGTGTTGCGTAACCTTATCTATTATTTGTGTTAATGAGTGCGGTGGGTTTAGGCTTTCCAGCTGTTAATAATCTTTAAAAAAATACTAATCCATTATTTAGAATGATCCATGATTTTGTTCATCTTACAATTGAAACATATAAGTTATTACAAGCACCACACTGTATACAAAGTATTGTCTGCTACCTCCATGATGCCTTAGGGTTGTTGGTTGTCTGGGCAGTGGTACTCAGGCTGAGGGGCAACTACCCACTGCCTAAACTCGTTCTTAATGAGACCCTTGTTTCTTTCTTGCCATCGTACACAAACATGCTCCAATGGGGACCAAACTTTACAAGCATGCGGGGGGGACCCACCTCCACATACTTGCAAAGTTTGATCCCCATCGGAGCATGTTTAGGTAAGTAGTTAGCACCCAGTGTGTGGATATAAAAGAATATATTTTTTATTATAAAAGTGTTACTTTCATCATTATTGATTTTTATGCATAAAAGAATATATTTTTATTATAAAAGTGTTACTTTCATCATTATTGATTTTTATGCATAAAAGGATGCATAAAAGAATTTTTTTAATTATAAAAGTGTTACTTTCATCAAAATGGATTTTTATGCATAAATAGATGCATAAAAGATTTTTTTTAATTATAGAAGTGTTACTTTTATCATTATTGATTTTTATGCATAAAAGGATGCATAAAAGAATTGTTTTAATTAGAAAAGTGTTACTTTCATCAAAATGGATTTTTATGCATAAATAGATGCATAAAAGAATAATTTTTTTATTATAAAAGTGTTACTTTCATCATTATTGATTTTTATGCATAAAAGGATGCATAAAAGAATTCTTTTAATTATAAAAGTGTTACTTTCATCAAAATGGATTTTTATGCATAAATAGATGCATAAAAGAATAATTTTTTTAATTATAAAAGTGTTACTTTCATCATTATTGATTTTTATGCATATTTTTTTTAATTGTAAAAGTGTTACTTTCACTAATATTGATTTTTATTGATAAAATGATGCATAAAAGAATTTTTTTATTACAAAAGTGTTGCTTTCACCAATATTGATTTTTATGCATAAAATGATACATAAAAGTATTTTTTTTATCAAAATAAGAGTTTACTTGAATCCTATGTTTAAATCCCATGAATATTGGAAAAATGAATAAGTAAATAGTGAGTGAAGGAAAATTATACCGTTTCATATTCTCTAGGATGGTAATGAGAAAATTCAAAAAAAACTTTCGAAGACCGAATTTTAGATAAATGACTAATTTATTTCTCATAGGAATTCGTGTTTAGATTTGAATTCAGTAAAGTAGTAATTGAAATATTACCTTCGAGAAAGATAGTTTAGGGAGAACCCTTTCAGACTCAAACCCTGAATCAGACAATGACCAAGACATAACTCCGTCGTTAGTTTCAAGGAAATGACGATGTGACCAATTCACTAATCTACACTCAAATCACCCAGCGAATCTGAAACTAAGTTGAGACCTTTGATTTTGATCTGAGGATCAAGAATTCAGAATTATTATAATACGCATAAGCTCTTTTGGAAGTGTCGTGCATTGTTGGAATTTTTTATAGTATAGTAGTATCAAGTGCTAGTATTCTTTTTCAATACTATTCTCCATAACCTTTTATTGCACTAAGGAACCTAGAGGTATTATGCTAATATAACTGTGCATAGTACTATTTGTATAGTGTGCACTATTACAAGACCTATAGTTTCTATGAAGTGTTCTGCATTCATGGCATGCTATTTATTTAGTATCATGCAACAAAAAGTGGAGTGTTGCGTAACCTTTATCTATTATTTGTGCTAATGAGTGCGGTGGGTTTAGGCTTTCCAGCTGTTAATAATCTTTTAAAAAATACTAATCCATTATTTAGAATGATCCATAATTTTGTTCATCTTACAATTGAAACATGTAAGTTATTACAAGCACCACACTGCATACAAAGTATTTTCTGCTACCTCCATGATGCCTTAGGGTTGTTGGTTGTCTGGGCAGTGGTACTCAGGCTGAGGGGCAACTACCCACCGCCCAAACTCGTTCTTAATGAGACCCTTGTTTCTTTCTTGCCACCAGTTGGATGGGCAAAACAGCTCGCGCATCAAAATGTCGGATGACTTGTTCACTAGGGCAATATCTCGACCAAACACTGAGACAAACTTCTGCCGGAAGCCTTGGAATCCGTCTATCATGTGAAGGTAGAGCTCAAGGTTGTGGTGGAGATTTAGGTTTTGTGTACAGAAGAAGGAAGGCTTTCGGAGGTATGGCGAGACATGACTATCAAAGCAGAGTTCCTGTCCCACGTGGAAGTAGGCCCAGGGCCACAAGTCGAGGACCCAGCCATAGCCTGCTCTCGCGATGGCACCCCACAACCCTCTTTCATTCACCCAAAATCCAGGCATCTTAGGCACAGTGTCATGCACATTGACCACCCTCAACACCTTCAATCGTAACTCCTCCACTCTTGTCTTAAAGGCCCAGTTGCCTACCCTAGGCCCTGCAAAAGAGAACACGGTTACCATGGGCCGTCGTCCAGTTCCGCCGCTCAACTCCCCTATGTTGGAAGAAATGTCATAGCCACTCAACACAGCTAGTGCCGCTCCAAGGCTGTGCCCCGTTATGGTTATGCTCACCTCCTCTGCTTCATACATCTTCAAAAGCTTCTTCAGCTCCCGTACCAGTTGCTCCCTGGCGCTGGTCTCGTTGAACTTGGACCCTGCCTTCTTGGAAGTGTACAAGCTCAGGAAACCCTTTTCGACCCTCACTTGTTTCTGGCTGGGCTCAAATTCCGGAGGCGTCTGAATATCTGCTAGATTTGCTACCCATTCCGTCTGCATCACTGTGCCCCTCCATGCGACGACGATGTCTCTCCTACCCAGCCGTTTCGTCTTTTGGTCGTTTGCCACTGCGACGTAGCCGATCCAGTTGGAGTCTCCGCTCCACCGCTCTGATGCATCTCTCTCTGACATGAGGAGGAACTTGGGCAACTTGATGTCCAAAGTGGCGAAGAGGTACCTGATCACCTCGTAGCCGCAGTTCTCTTTGTCGACCTGCCCGAAAAGATGCCGGGCAGCATATTTGCTGCTGCCGAAATAGATCGAGTGAGTGTCGAAGTCGAACGCATCGTAGTTTATTTGTGCAAGTTCACCATAGCGGATGATCTCCGCACGGAGGGTTGGATCGATGGGCTCCACATCCAGGAGCCCCTTCCACTTGTTCTCCCCTTGAATTTCCTTCCACACACTTGCCAATCGGCTACTTACCTCGCTTGACGTGGCTTTACCGTTGGTGCTAGCGGTAGAAGGATCCCCAACAGAGGCGCTCATATTAGCGGGCTGAGATGATGGTAACGGGGTCTCTGCTGAGGTACTAGAAGGCACTACGGGGATAAGGGTCTGTGATTTTCTAAACAAATTGAACAAACGACAAGCAAGGCAGCAAGCGTTTCACTGGATCGGATTAGTGCACTGACGTGAGGAAACTTATATAGCCGCTCAAAGGCACGTGACTTATTTCTGAAGGCCGCAAACTGGGAACACTACAAAATAAGAATAGGACACACACTCTGAGTATGCACAAATTCGTGTTGCGTGAACGCCTCTTTCCAATGGTTGTTCTACGACATTTTAATCCTCCGCTCGCACTCGTGACTCCACCTCAACATGCTGAGCCATCGAGCTGATCCGCTACGCTCTCCCCTCGCCTCCCCCTGGTCGGCTCTTTGAACGGGTCACGGAGAAGATATATTATTGCCCGCCCTATTAGGGCGCCCAACGAATCTCGCTCTCTTTAGGTTAATTGCAACCTTAGAGTCAAGCCATTCAGGAACAATAACAAAAGCTGCCCTTTACAAAAAGTCTCTTTTTCCTACTAACACAACCCTTCTTTGAATTACATTATATCAAGTAAATACTTTGAAGCTAACATACCACAACAAAATTGAGAGGATTAACTGTTGAGTAATTTGCAGATGAGGTCCCAGCTTTCATCCTCCCAGACAAAGGAAGATTGCCCCCATGAGATGTGATACCCCAACTGCATACAATGGCCCCACAAATGCAGCCCTTATACAGGATGCTTCTCCAAGACTTTCCCTCTTGACCAAACACGGCTAGCCTAGTTCCGAGGGGGTTCTCAATGAATGCCATAAAAGTATAGTTTGGCTACTTCTCTTTCAGGTACCACCTCCTTGTTTTTGGCCCAAAGTTAGGCTGCTTTGCTTTCACATCAAGCCTTGAGTATCCCTATATGATGACAACAGTTAGGTGGCCTAGTATGTACAAGAGTCTCCCACACTATAGAAAAGATTATCTTGTCCCAACTTGAAGGGCCTGAATTAACTATACCACAGTATCATCATTCAATTTATTAACATAACATATTGTCCCATCACATATGTACACATTTATACATCAACTCTAGCACATCTACCCCAAGACTAGTCTCTTTCTAAAGAATTACAATGTTTATAGAATTCCACATCTCCTACAGGCAACAGAATCTGATTATGTTAAAGAACAAATCTAAAGCCCTATCAGCACTCCCAATCTACCAAGGACCCAATTCCCCCAATACCCTTGCACCTCTATGCTTCTTGAGACCCATTTCCCAATTCTGCCCCATGTTCCTTTGATATAATAGCTGGACAATCCCAAAAGGCATGCCTCCCATCTTGCATAATAGTTTTCCACCTAGGATAGTATCCAGAAGTGAAGTTCCTCTATAATAGCTTAAGCCACCAGGGATTTCATTAACGTCTTCACAATTTCGTGATCACGTTAACAAAACCTATTGTTAACATATTAAAACTTGTGATCACATTGTATATTCACATGACCTGAGAAAGGACCTGCCGGAACCCACTATTCCAGTAACACCTCCGGGCTTCTACCATTCCCGGCGGGCCCGCCGGGGTATGAGGTTTTCCCGGCGGGCCCGCCGGGAAAGTTAAAAGCCCGGCGGGCCCGCCGGGAAAAACAAAAAACACCGGCGGGGTATTATTCTGTATATAAACACTGCCCGACACCCATCGTACAACTTTTGGGAATATAGTCCTTGTTTTGGGGGCGTGATATCTCTCCTCAAAGTACTTGTAAAGCTCTCGAGTTGCTAGAAGTGTCCTCTTGGGAAGAACGTCCTTATTTTAGGGGCTGTCGTCTTTCCTTGTAGGCACTCCTAAGGCTATTGGGCCACTCGTCCTTAGTTCTTTGAACTGGGGGCAGGGTGTGGTTCGTAGCTAATACTTGCGGAGATTTAGGGACAAATTTGGAGTCATTCAGCTTTGCATTTGAGCCACGTATGTAATCTACCTCATTCTGCTTTATGAATGGTTTGATGGAGCCAAGAGTCCTACTTAGGGGCTTGTATTGGTTCTTGATACTTGATATAGTTTAGAGTAGACAAGGGTCTATTGTCCTATACTAGAGTATTGGGCAAGCATAGATCTTTGATTTTTTTTGTGAATGTTAGAGAAGGTCTATTGTCCTATACTAGAGTATTGGGCAAGCATAGATCTTTGATTGTGTAAAGTATCCTTAATTGGGTACAAAAGGCATCCTTCATTGGGGGTGCAATGTGCATGATAGTTTCGAAGTAGTTTTGCAGTAAGACCTTGCAAGATAGTTTGAAATAGTTTTGTGTTATGTGATGATCTTTTGTATTTGTCAAGATAGTTTCGAAGTACTTTGTTTGCAGATGTATGTTTTGTTATACGTGAGTGATTTGTTGTTTTTTCATTTGTGTATTCATTGTTATATGCTTGCAATCGACTTCTTGCAGATCGAGCAGATAAACTTCTTGCAGATCGAGCAGATAAACTTGTTTACATGTACTGCAATGAAAAGATCTTGCGAGACATCGAAAGCGAAGAGTATGAAGAAGATATGCCCAGATGGATGTACAATTGTGAAGATGTAGTAGACGAGAACTTTGATGTTGGACGTATAAATACCTTGATTTATTGGGACATTGCACAATGCACATGTGGAAGTATTTTGCATTTGTCTCACTAAACATATTAAGTGGTAGTAGTGTCCACATGGTAGTATATACTGGCCGCTCCACCCATCGAATACTTTGTAACATACAGGACATTGGGGGGTGGAGGAACTTGTAGCCTCAGCAGAAACTCCCACAAGATCAGGATGTATCAAAAAATGAGAGATGTGGTTTCCTTGGCGCACAGGAGCAATACGTGAAGAGATGCTCTGCACGTCTTGGCTGATCTTTGTTAGCTGCTCTTGAATTCCTCTATTGGCCGGGGGAGGAGTTGACGCTTGAGTTAATCGGTCAGCTTCTTTCTCCTTCTCTGCTAGCTGTGCCCCTAAGCTTTCTTTGACCTGGTTTAACTCCAGTCCGGCGCCCTCCACCATGAGAGCAAGTTCTTCTCTTGTGAATGTAACTGTCTCTTCACGTATGTCGTGGGTGTTGACAGTGGCCTCTCTGGAGGCGAAGTCCACTGGAGTTTCTAGTATAAAGTGAGCATATAGCATTTTAGCAAAATACAGTGGAGCATCGGCGTTATGGAGAGGACGGCCGTACACCTCCAAGAAAATGCGCTCGGCATTAGTTTTGATATCATTGTGAGTGCAACGAGAAATCTTCCATCTTCCCTTCTTTATCTCGCCATCTGGACATGGCCATATTGCCTTTATCATCTCTGTGGTTACCCGTTTGTTTATGTCTTTCCATTGGGCATAAGTTGGATTTGTCCATTTTGATAATCTGCACGCTGTTCTTGTAGCTTCGCGGGCTGTCAGGCCATGTGCAAGGGCCTTCATTCTCTCGTATGCCTTCTTGGCTAACTCCTGATGCTCGTTCGCTTGCGCCTGCTCCATATCTGCATGAACGTAAACGACTTTAGGATTTTAATGAACTGTAAAGATCAACGTAAGATAAATTGACCATTGCTCTCAAAATCTTGAAGTCAAACACAACGAGAGGAGACATGTATTGCAAAGACTCGATGAGAAATATCCACTTGACTCCAAAAACACTTCAAACAATGCTCGCACATCAAATTTTGAAGAGAAAACATAAACTTAAACACCAGAAGAGGAGAGAGATATTGCAAAGACTCAATGAAGAGAGAAACAAAATTTTGAAACATTGGACACATCAAATTTTGAAGAGAAACAAAATTTTGAAACATTGGACACATCAAATTCTCAAATTCTTGAAACTTCATCTCTTGATACTGTATCATTACAAAGTCGGGGTGAATGCCACCGATAGCTCTACAAGAGGACGTTGTGCCCTCGTAGGGTCAGTATTTAGTGACCTAAAAAATTCAACTACTTGCAAAATTGATTTTCGCTCATCGCGATTAGGCAGAAACATCCAATTTTTGACTCTATGAATAATAGTATCCATGGTAACTTTGTCATGGGAACTATTATCCATCCACAACTCTTGCACTTTCTTCCAAAAGTCATATAAAGTTTGTAATAAATATCCCAAGGCAAAAACATCAGATGCAGGAGTGTATGCATCTGCCAAAAATGGATCATAAAGCTCTGGGGCTATCCACGGCCGTTTATTTCGCTCTCTGTCTGCGTAGGAGACTGCCTGTGCCACCTTCTCCGGGTTCTTGTCTGCTTCAAAAACAAAATTGAGAGACACCCGTTTTTTGGGCGCTCTTAGCAGCAACCCCCAATCGATAAGACCTATGCGTGGCTTTAGCTCTTTTGTATAATCCAACACTACATTAAAAGGATGTAGGTCGGTATGTACAATACCTGCCATATGTGCTGCCGCTACACCTTCCACCAGGGCATGCATAATATGTGGCATATTTATTACTACCTCTTTTATTTTTGAAAGTTCTAGATGACCTAAAGGGATATTATCAGGCGGGGGTTGTCTCCATCCTCGATCCAAATGAAAAATGGCTCTGGTGAACTCACTGAATCTAAAGGGAACCTTCAAAAGAGTATCACCAAGAGCGCTGCCATTAAAGTACCGGAAAATTGTGATCCAAGGAGCCTCTTTTGTAAAGGCAATGCATCGGACAATCGATGGATGAAGCACTTGCATACCCTGCTCTGCCTGGAAGCTCTCGAACTTCGCGCTGCCTTCTCCTTTGTAGTGCTTTCCGCAAAAAGTGATGTGCTCCGGTAAAAATGATATACCTTTAATTGCATACTCTTTTACTGTTCCAAACACACCGGAGCCAATTGTTCGTCCTTCGTGAAGAGCTTCGTGCGGGATGCCAATAAGATGTGTGCACATAGAATTGTAGATGGTACGATTAATGACACCTGTACCACTTGCATCTGCCTGACTGGACGTTGCAGCGACGTCCTGGGCAATTCGCACTCTTTTGGGGAGGGACTCTGCATCCAACGCCTTCATGCGCTTGCTCTTGGCCCTTTGCTCGCGCCATACAACGTCCCATAACTGTAGACGTTGCATGTTGGCTTCAGGCGGGGCAGCATCTCTAAGATCACTGCACGCTACTCGCATGCTCCCCAAAAAGGTTCGTGTTATGTGCTGATGGTTGAAATCTGCTATCTTCTGTCTATCTAGCAGCTCAGCGTTGCCTCCGCTTCGAAGCCGACGCTGTGCATTTTCCCATATTTGGTCTATGAGATCTCGCATGAGTATCTCAGACTCATTGATCTTCTTGACGACATCATCAGTACATTGTGATACTGTGATGACCGCTTCAACGCGAATTGCTCGCAGAACAATTTTGCGCTCTTCGGGAGAAAGCATGTTGATCGTCTTCGTAAATCTAGCAAATAACACTAAACATAAAAAAACAAAATATCAAACATTACTGAAATAAACATCAAGCAGACGTGAGAGAACAGCAACAAGTATATCAATATCGTCAATGTTCATACAAAAACGGAATATCAAATAATTTTAATGAACTCAATATCATCCAATACATCATCAAACGTGAGAAAACAGCAATAAGTGTATCATTACTTATCAATGATCAAACAAAAACAGAATATATCAAACATTACTGAACTCAACATCATGCAATACATTATCGAACGTGAGACAACCGCAACAAGCGCATTATTACTTACGAAGTGTATACATTATCGAATGAGAGAGAGAGAGAGAGAGGGGGAGGAAGAGAGAGAGGTGTGACAGATAGAGAGAGGAAATATTAAATGATATTTTTTATAGTTTTGTGAGTTCCTAAAGAGAGAAAAATAATGTTTTGTAATCCTAAAGCACTCCTCATCTACATACCTATCGTGATAGAGAGAGATGTGAAGTGTATCATGAGAGAGAGAGAGAAAGAGTTGTGAAGTGTATCATTGCGAGAGAGAGAGAGAGGAGAGGAAGAGAGAGTTGTGACAGATAGAGAGAAGAAACATTAAATCACATTTTTAATGTTTTTGGGAGTTCCTAAAGAGAAAAATAATGTATTGTTTTAATTTTTAAGTAAATAGAGGGAGAAAAAAGAAATTATTAAGAATTATGTATATTTTAAGAGAAATAAAAAAAATCATTATCTACACATCTATCGTGTTGTGAAGTGAATCATGAGAGAGATAGAGAAAGAGTTGTGAAGTGTATCATGAGAGAGAGGGGGGTAAGAAGAGAGAGATTCATATTTTTCGAGTTACGAATCACGATATTATAAAATAAAACGGTTAGACAATATGATGTAAACTTTGATCCATGAAATACTAATGCCGCGTTAGCAACCAAGTATCGCATGGATCAAACACAATAAAAACAATACAAGTCAAATCAAACAAATTTACGACATTTATTCGACCGCGTTAACGATCATATGCCGAAATACGCAAGCAAATTTACGACACTTTTTCGACCGCGTTAACGATCAAATGCCGCAATATGCAAAAAACATTTTATGCACTAGCGGACGACACCAACTTGCCGTGTTAACGACAAAATGCCGCCCGATTCTATGGGAATACCAATAAGATACGAACATACACTGGCCGCGTTACCGACCATATGTCCGCATTTAACAAAGGGAAGGGAAGGGAAGGTGACATCGCCATAACGATACTATGCTTGCCGCGTTACCGACTAGTACCGCTACGGCGTGCCATACTTACCATAGGACACAGACTAGCCGCGTTACCGACTAAGTGCCCCAGGGTAAGCACCATTCCGAAGAATGGCCTTACACACACACACCAGTCGTGTGGCGGGCTACCCAAATCCTGTCGCGCATTGCGACAATGGGTGGCTGCCCGCACGAACTCACCCACACACACATCCCTCGTGTGGCGGACCACCCACATCTTGCCGCGCATTGCGACAGTGGGCGGCTGCCCGCACGAACACACCCACATACACAAACACACACACACACACACACACAAGTTTTTTATTACCTGTGTATGCTGTCAGCAATGAAATCCCAAAGGGCTCCCCGGGCCCATATATATAGAAAAATGTACCCCGCCGGGATATGTGACGACCCCGCCGGGACCCGCCGGGCAAAGCAAAAGCCCGGCGGGCCCGGCGGGGTATATCAAAAGCCCGGCGGGATTTTTCCCGGTTACCAGGTCGCTTGCCACCGGCTTTTTTGTGAACATGTTAACATGTGAACATGTTAATAACATGTTCACACATGTTATTAACAAAAAAAAATTTGTGATCACGTGAATATAAAATCCCTGTAAGCCACTACAAGAGGATGATGGTATAGCCACGCGATGTGATATATGTGCTAGTCTACACGCGATTATATGCACTCCTATAGCCACGTATATGGCTGCGTCTATAGTCGCGTGAGTGTTTTTTGCATTTATGGATATTTTGTAATTTTCATGGCTCTTTGTTTGTTGTAGTGAGCCCAATAGGGAGCTCCCACATGCATACTCTCCATAAGAATACTTCAGCTTAAACTGGAATATTTGCTTCCCTAATTATCTTCCACCTCTTCCTCCAGATGCTAGAGTTCCATCCTACCACATCTAGATTTTATTCCAGTATTCTACATTCACCTCACTCCTTCTTAGTTCCATATATAGAACCATGGGTGCCCGTTTATCCAACTTGACTCCATTAGACCAAACCCACTCATTTATCTAATAGTTCTTATCAAAGGTTGTAGAGACCCATTCTTTTTGCACTTCTACCCAACACCTATCTTACTAGTTACCAGTTTCCTTTCTCTCAGAAGTAGTCTAAACACCTCTTCCATTTGGTCTAGTTCTTTCTCCCACTATTGACCAGTCCCAACAGTCAAGCAATCCTCTGAGACCTCTATTGTTCATAACTTCTGGAGTAGAAGGGACAAAGGAGGAGTGAACTTATGAGTCCACCATAACCCTAGGCTGAACAAAGAATTTCCTATGACTCTGGAGTAGCCATCCCAAAACAGCAACCCCAACACTTCCTTCCATTTCCCACATAGGAACTTACAAAAAGGAGAACCTATAATTCTCAAGGGAGCATAAGATAGCAGGTTGTCTTTCTAGCCTAGCCCCAGCCATCTAGCTTTTATAAGGACATGAAATTCCTCCAGTAGTTCTCTTATCACCTTGGTCAATGTCACCTTTTGGTGTAAACACTTGGGAACATAACTATCTTGGCTATAGCATGAGTGGGTAAGTGTAGGATGATAATGCCTCCTTCATTCTTGGGCATAGGCAGTCTCACAAAATAAGAATAGGTAGTTCTCACACACACACTCTGAGTATGCACAAATTCGTGTTGCGTGAACGCCTCTTTCCAATGGCTGTTCTACGACATTTTAATCCTCCGCTCGCACTCCACCTCAACATGCTGAGCCATCGAGCTGATCCGCTACGCTCTCCCCTCGCCTCCCCCTGGTCGGCTCTTTGAACGGGTTACGGAGAAGATATATTATTGCCAGCCCTATTAGGGCGCCCAACGAATCTCGCTCTCTTTAGGTTAATTGCAACCTCATATATTGCCACTTTCAGGAACAATAGTTATATATTAATATTAACAAAAGCTGCCATTTACAAAAAGTCTCTTTTTCCAACTAACACAACCCTTCTTTGAATTACATTATATCAAGTAAATACTTTGAAGCCAATATACCACAACAGAATTGAGAGGCCTTCCAATTAACTGTTGAGTAATTTGCAGATGAGGTCCCAGCTTTCATCCTCTCAGACAAAGGAAGATTGCCCCCATGAGTTGTGATACCCCAACTGCATACAATGGCCTCACAAATGCGGCCCTTATACAGGATGCTTCTCCAAGACTTTCCCTCTTGACCAAACATGGCTAGCCTAGTTCCGGGGGGTTCTCAATGAATGCCATAAAAGTATAGTTTGGCTACTTCTCTTTCAGGTACCACCTCCTTGTCAATATTTTACTATGGTATGTATAGTATATATAATGCATGATGTATATGACTAAGCTGTAAGTACGAATGGACTAATTATTTGTTCTTTTCATTGTTGTCTTTAGGTATTATATATTACTACTACCAGAAGAGGTCCAAATCTGTACATATATTGTGGTGGATCCTCTCATTTCCACGGTATTACTGTTTACAAAATGATAGCTCATCATTTTTGAGTCTTATGTCCTAGTTTGAACCAGCAAACCTTGATTTAGTAAGACTTATTTTCATGGCTTACCATGAAGAGTGAATCTCATGCTAGGTTTTAAATTGACATCAAATATTTGGTAATCTATATGTGTTTTCTTTAATAACACCTATGTCCTCTTTGTTTTTTTTAAACCGACACTGGAGTTTGCTTTTGTACGACATTGAGCAAAACATGTGTTATTTTGCAAACTCTGTTCAACAATATCATGGCCGCGTTGAAGGGTAAGTCCCTATTGACATTTCCCTCTTCCACAAGCATGTAGATTTATTTAAGCAAGATAAGCTGATGCTTGTTTTTTTGACCTCTCAGATGTGCTCAACAAAAAATTTTATATGCATTGGAACATCTCTTAATGGAGCTAAACCTTGTACAAAACCTGACATTTCATAGGATAAGGGTGCCAGTCCACCAGCCCGGAGATGTCAGCTGTGGATGGAGGATGGCCCTAAATGCTTACCTTTTAATAAAGAAAATTTTTGATATTCCTAATGTAAGTGATGTTTGTAATGTAGACTTGCATAATCTAAAATAGCTATAATGTACCTAACAAAGCTTTTCTTTGTGTACAGGAAATAATTCTGAACAAATATGCTTCCTTGCACGTAAAACAGTTCATGACCAAAGCTATACAAAGAATTATTTTGGCTGTCCATGATCGTGCAAAAGAAGAGATCAGGAGGGCAGACGAATTTGCAAGGGAAGCTGCAGAGAGAGTACGTCAGCAAGACGAGGAGAAGCAAAGACAATTCGAAGTACATATGACTACCTTCACAATGATTATGACATGCTGTAAGCTGAGGTGGATGAATGGGTTGAATCCAGGAGGCATGTTGAGATGCAGGTGGAGAGGGGAAAAGAAGAAGGACTATGGGAAGAAATGGAAAGATTGCAAGAGGACCAAAATTGAAGAAGATGGAAATTATGATAGTGGGAGAACCAAGAATCTACACCCTATAATTAGCGAGGTAGGAAGAATCCAAATTTCTAAAATTTTGGAAATCAGAATCAGTCCAATAATCAGAACACTGGGAATCAGAAGAGCTAGAAACCAACAACAGGGTAGAATGATCCCAGTTCGTTGAGCGATCAAGGAAGCTCGGGTTGTGATTTAGATGTGGGGAGCAGGGACATCGCGCATTTGAGTGCCCGAACAAAGCTAAATTCAATTTTGAGACTAGACCAAAGATGCAAGCAAAGTTGATTGAGATGGATCTAACAATTGAGGAAGCGGGGAAACAAGGTGAGTTGCCTAAACCTATAATGAAATGTATGGTTTCTTTTGCATCTCATGCACATGCTTTAGTGATAAGAATAAAAGGAAAGATTAGAAATTGGGATGTTTAATTTTTAGTTGACTTGGGTAGCACTCATTACTTTATTTTTCCAAAACTTGTGGAATCACAACACTTAAGATTAGGAAATCAAGTAAAGAGGCCCATCCAACTTGCCAATGGGAAAACTCACTACACCCAAGGGCTCTTGGAAAACTTATCTTTCACCTTAGTGGGAAGAAAGTGTAAGGGAGAATTCTATGCCATCGAGATGTGGGTAAGTGTGATGCAATAATTGGGATGGAAGCCCTCATTAACTGTGTGGATAGGATTGTGAGTTTTGCTAGTGAGAAGGGAGAAACCCAAGTTATTCAGGGGGAAGAGAGGAATAGTGAGGCCTTTCTAATTTCGACCACATGAAACTTTTGAGAGGTATTAGGCAAGGGTGTGAGACATTCTTAATCTTTGCCGATGAGCTTAAAGAAGAGACAAAGAAGGAAGACCATCCCGAGTATGTGAAGAAACTTTTTGATGAATATCGTGATGTTTTTCCACATGACTTGGGATGCCTCCTCCTAGAGACTTAGATCATGCCATTGAGGTAGAACCAGGAACTCAACCTTACTCTAGGGCACTCTATAGGTTTAATGTAGATGAGTTGAGAGAGATGAAGCTTCAGTGGGTGACTTGACATAAAAGGGTTTCATTAGACCTAGTGTTTCTCCTTGGGGTAGTCCGGTTTTGTTTCAAAGGAAAAAGGATGGGACTTATAGACTTTGCATTGAATTTAGAGGATTGAATAGGCAGACCATTAAGAACAAGTACCCTTTCCCTCACATAGATGAGTTGTTGAGTCAACTAAGTGGGTCACGTGTCTTTACCTAGATTGATGTACGATCTCCGGATACCACCAAATTTGCATCAAAAAAGTGGACATTCCTAAGACTGCATTTAGGACTAGGTATGGGAATTATGAGTTGACTGTTCTTTCTTTTGAGATTGACTAATGCACCTCCTACTTTTATGTGTTTAATGAATAATGTGTTTTGTGAATATTTGGATGATTTTATTCTTGTATTCATAGATGATATTTTTGTGTATTCAAAGAATGAAAAAGATCACAAAATTCATCTTAGGAAAGAACTTCAAAAGTTGCGGATCACAAGTTGTATGCAAAGATGAGAAAGTGTTTCTTTGCTAAAGACAAGATTGTGTATTTAGTCTGTGTCATTTCTAAGGAGGGTATCCACATAGATCTTGAGAAGATTAAAGTGATATGGAATGGCCTAGACCCAGGTATGTGACAGATGTTGCCATATATATAGACAGTGATGTGTGTGAACACACTTAGGACCGCTGAGGCACTTTTTCCCTCCTTAGGAGGTTGTTTCTCCCGGCTTGTATATACTGTTGAAATATACAAGTGAAAAGACTGTGTGTGGGAACAAGCCCTTGGTTAGAGGCTGTAAAAGAGAAGCTGTAATTGTGAAAGAAACTGTGAAAAGGTGAGAAGAATCTACTGGGAGAGAATAAAGGGTAGCGTGAGAGAATTCAGGAGTGTGGAGTTATTCTGGGAGATATTCAAGGAAAAGAGAAGAGGTGGAGAGAATCAGGCAAGAGGTGGAGATATTCTGGGAGTGAATAATGGAGAAATCAATGGGATTTGATGCTTGATGTAAACTCTATAAATTGAGGCATAGCCCTAATGAGAATTTGCTGGTTTTTGAGTATCCATGCCTACATTAATCTATTTGCTAATTATCCACTAATTACATCTTAATAATTTGCTAATCACTTTGTTAATGATGTTGATTCTAGTGTTTGATCCACCATAGCTCATCATTATGCTCAAATTTCAACATGGTATCAGAGCCATGCCTAGAATCCATCAGGTTTATGAGCCCATTAGTTAATTAATTAGGATTAGTAGATAATTAGCAAATAATCAAATTTTTAGTTAGTTTTTCACTTCCCCCTTCACCCCCAGCCAGTGGAGGACTCCATTCAGCTTGCACACATAGAATTAGAGCAAGCCCTTCTAACATTAGCTAGCTAACACACTTGGCTACAAGCCCATCCAAACGGCGCAGCAAACCACGAAAGAATTCAGGAGAAATCGACGATTCTGTAGGCACATTTTTTTGAGGAAAATGAACATTGCAGCTTCATCAAATCAAATTGCTTCAATTCCTCTTAGCCCCGGGGGTTTTCAAGCATGCTCTACAAGCTGGTGAAGACAGAATTCAATTTCATCAAGTCTACAGTGAGATCCAAGCTCTTCATCAAATCTGCAGGTGACTTTGGTAAAACAGAGATTAAGCTTTCAATATTTGGTCAAATCTTGTGTTTCTTGGCTTAATCCTCTACTAGACTCATTGGTATTGATGCCTTTGAAAGCATTTGAGCTCATTTGAAGCGGAAGGCACCAGATTTGGACTCCCCGCATACTCTATTTTTTGCACACAAAATAGAGCATTAATTTGCTAATCAGTGATTAATTAGTGCTAATCACTATATTTTGGTACAATTGAGGGTTCAAATTAACCATTAGGTATCTGAGCATTAATTTGCTAATCAGTGATTAATTAGTGCTAATCACTATATTTTGGTACAATTGAGGGTTCAAATTAACCATTAGGTATCTGATACAGATCCCTATAGCTTCAGATTGCAAATCGAAGTTAGTTTGATACTCCACCCATCCCGTACAAATTGGTTACCCTTGATTTAGTGTAATTTCTGGTGATTTTATGCTGATAAATTTGTTGTAATCATCTATTAAACACCAGATTGAGTTGTAAAAGGGTAGACACTGCCCTTGAATCTTGAAATTGGATCAAGAGGTAAGACCCCCTTCACATCACCATGAGTTCAGCACAGGAAATAGCCAAATTTAATGGGGAACAGTTTTATACATGGCATGTATTTGTTTGCTGTGGGGATTAGTTGAAGGGAGAGATGAATGCCCAGAGAGAGGGCAAAATGAGTGGAAGAGCAGGAATGAAAAAGCATTGGGACTTATTGCACTCAGTTTAAATGATGAAATCATTCATCACATCACAGGGATACAATGGGCAAAATATGCATGGGATGAACTCAATAAATTATTTGGTACACAAGCAAAAAATTCAAAGATAAATCTGTTAATGCAATTCTACAAATTGGACATGAAGGAAAGTGAACCTTTAATCACACACTTGAACAAATATAAAAGCATTAAGCAACAGCTGGCAGCTATTGGCAAAAAGGTAGAAGATGATGAAGCATTAGCTGTACTTCTGAAGAGTGTGGACAAAGGAGATTATGAAAACATTGTAGCAACACTAAAGAATGTACCTGAATTGAAGATACACGAGATAGAAGCAGCTCTACTAGAGCAAGAGAGCAGAGGCAAAGAGAAGAAAGGGCTCGACTCAACAGCAGGAGAGGAAAAAGCATTCCTCACCCGAGGAGGATTCTCTCGAGGACGAGGACGAGGAAGAGGCAGAGTAGGAGGGAGGACCTTCACTTGCCACAAATGTGGAAAGCCAAGACACATGGCGAGAGACTGCTACAGCAAACCCAGTGAAGAAGGAACGACATCGGCAAACTTCATGGAGGCTCCAAAGGAAGTGGAGTCGGATCATCTTTTCTGAGAGAGAGAGAGAGAGAGAGACCCCACAACCCAATGTAACCTGCCCCAACAAAGTAAAACCACCTCTGAGCCATCGATGATGTAGGCCACGTGGTAGATGTCTGTGTGAGCACTTTAGTCAAGGTCGCGGGCACTTATAGTATCCTTGGACACATAGAGAGAGAGAGTGTCAAGGACTATGGAGTTTAGGGACTTGAGGCACTGGTCGCGGGCTATCAAGTAAGAGGGAAACTTAGTATAGGGTCCACGAGCGCTAGGATTATTCACTTGAGGGGAGGTGTTGAAATATACAAGTGAATAGGGTGTGTGTGGGAACAAGCCCTTGGTTAGAGGCTGTAAAAGAGAAGATGTAATTGTAAAAGAACCTGTGAAAAGGTGAGAAGAATCTACTGGGAGAGAATAAAGGGTAGCATGAGAGAGTTTAGGAGTGTGGAGTTATTCTGGGAGATATTCAGGGAAAAGAGAAGAGGCGGAGATATTCTGGGAGTGAATCATGGAGAAATCAATGGGATTTGATGCTTGATGTAAACTCTATAAATTGAGGCATAGCCCTAATAAGAATTTGCTAGTTTTTGAGTATCCATGCCTACATTAATCTATTTGCTAATTATCCACTAATTACATCTTAATCATTTGCTAATCACTTTGTTAATGATGTTGATTCTAGTGTTTGATCCACCATAGCTCATTATTATGCTCAAATTTCAACATATACACCCATCATTCTAGGGCTAACTTATCTTTGTACATTGACACAATCTAATACACTGTGTGTTGTGTGCATTCTTGCTTCTTCTTCTCCAAGCTTTGTGTGCTTTTTTGCAACCGTAATTCCAACAATTGGTATAAGAAGCAGGCATCGGCTCCCAGGGCTACGCCGCTAGCACCCTCCGACTCACGTTCTCCAATTGAGGTGAGCTTTCATGAGAGCTTGCAGGTCTCTACACTCTGCAGGAAAGTCTGTATGGCTTTGCGTTCTCAAAAATTGCATCTGAGGTCGTTTCGGGCTCCATTTTTGCATTACAAGTTCTGTACAGGTGTTTTCGTCATTTTTTGCAGAAATTTCGATAGTGCACTTTACTGCAAAACAGGCATACATATTCTATTGTGAACCGTGCTACATAGCACAAGTTGTTTTCAGTTCAATCTTTGCTTCATTACAGGTAGCTTTTGCATCAGTTTCAGTCAGTGGCCATGGTTGATAACAACAATGATGTATTTCGCATGTTGTCTGTGCTGATGACAAATTGGATGGAGAGAGTACCTACCCACTTTGGGCATACATGATGCAGCATGTTTTGGTTGCAAAAGGAGTGTGGAACATTGTGCAAGGTATGGATGTACATCCAAGTTCTATGGATGTAGGATCTGTTGAGGATGTTGCAGGTTCTAGCAGCTCTACTCTACTGTTTTACCCACTACTGAACAAGCTCGTTGGGATGGTAAAGATGCGCAGGCTCATGCCTTGATTGCACTTTCTATCAAACGTAACATCACTCCACATATTCGTTCAGCTAAAACAGCAAAACAGGCTTGGGATATTCTAGCTGGTTTGTATACAGGTCGTCAACAAGGCAAAAATCTCTTACCTAAAGAGCTAGAATCGAAGATTATGCAAGAAGATGATGACATGAATGTTTTTCTTGCTGAAACTAAAGATCTCAAGGAATAGTTGATTTCTACATGTGAGATTATTCCTGATCATTCTCTTGTGCAGACTGTTCTTGATGCTTTACCTGAGTCATATCAGACTTTTGCTTCCACGTGGAGACTTGTTACTGAGGAGAGACCTGATGTTGTCAAGTATGATACTTTAGTCAACAAGCTCTTGCAAGAAGCACGGTCCAGGCAAAACAGGGCTAGGCAGCATGTAGTTGATTAGGCATTTGTTGCTGCCCAGCAGAGAAGAAGTGGTAAGGTAGCCCCTTCCACTGTTTCTTCTCCTATTAGTAGGTCTGCAACTTCTTCTCCTTCCACAGGTAGCAACAATAGGTCTGAGAAGGCTCTTGATAAAGGCAAGAAAAAGATCACGTGCAACTATTGTAAGGAAACTGATCATGTCATTAAGAATTGCCCTAAGCTAAAGGCTAAAGAGGCAAAGAAGAAAGAGTCAAATGCAGCCACAATAGCGGATGCTTCTACAAATGCAGATTCTGCAAATGTTGTGCAAGATACAGAATGGGCGTTTAGCATGTATTGCCAGTATGACCCATCTGTACATGATGCATTATTGGCAATTTCTATTGACTCTGTTGTATGGTATTTTGAAAGTGGTGCTACAAAGCACATTACGTCACATCGTGATATGTTCACTTGTCTTGAGGCTGTCTCTAATGGGAATACTATCACATGTGCCAATAATGCTTCTTACCCAATGAAGGGCATTGGTAAAATTATGCTTACTGCTGCAAATGGTAGCACTTTCACACTTTCAGATGTGGATGACAGATGTACTATTCATGATTTGACTTCTGGTGATACGATTATTGCATCTGGCACCTTGTTTTGTGGGCTGTGTAGGCTCAATTCTTATGACAAGTGTGTGGAAGATTCAGCAAATGTAGTTTCTGATGAAAAGGCAGTTTTAGATGCAAAACTATGGCATGCTCGTTTTGGTCATCTGAACTTTGCTAGTTTGCTGCGTTTGCAGAAATTTGATATGGTTGCTTCATTGTCCCTCTTGAGGCACCATTAAAACATGATTGTGAAGGCTGTATTTTGGGCAAATTGCAGCGTTCTGCATTTCCAAAGGATGGTTCCATGAAGTCGACTTTGAAAAGTCGCTTGTCCTTGCGTCCCAACATTATGAGACGTAGATTGCATACATGGAGCAATACTTGGCTCCCCACTCCATCTCCTTTCCCCATTGCCCCAATGATCGATGGGTGCCTGTTGAACTGCTTAAGTACATTCAACAATACACCCGCCCATACATCCATCGCCTTGAACGCTTCATCGACATCTGCATCCCTACAGGAGCTTACTATACCTTTAATAAGCAGGCGGTGAAGAGGTTGGGGAGGGGCAATTTAGGAACTAGGTTCCTCTTGTGGCTTGCCACTTTTACATTCCTCATCCGTGATGAGGATTTGGATGAGGAGGTAGAGATGCATGCATTGCAGTTGGCAGGGTATTTGAGGGATGACAAGGAAGTGAAGGCACTAGGTACGAGTCCTAATGTGGAAGAGCATCTTGCATCAGAGCACTTTCCAGAGGGTGCACAATCTGCAGTTGAACAACCCGGTGTAGTGGAAGATGCAGGGCTATCTTTCCCAGACCAGAAGAGCAAGGTGCTGCGAGAGCTTGAGATTAATCTCTTGAGTACCATTGTGGTGGAAGGTGAAGAATACTTATTTCTTCATGACCTTGAAAAGGCAGTTGGCTTGAGACTGGATGAATCCTTGGGCTTTATATGCACACGATGTGAGACCTTGATATGTCTAACCTCCATCCTCACCTAGATAGTGTCATATTACCCCTTGGAGAATCTATTAGAGATAGTTTCTTTCGTCAAGGATAGTGTGGTTGAGACCGGGGAGCAAGCCCTAGGTCCAGAGGAGGAATTCACAACCTTACAAAAGACAAGCTAGAGGCTAAAAAGGATACCCCTACTGCTGGAGTGATGGAGGAGACAAAAAGGACGAGGATAAGTTCTCGATTGACCTCTCCGGCCCCACCAGCACTTTGGCAAAAGAAGACATTGAGCAAGAGGTAATAATCGACCTTTTATACAACTTAGAAACATTTGTAATTATGTATACGAAAATATTTTGAATTTTCCTTTGATTGCAGAGGGTGGTTGAAATTGATGCATTTGCTGGGAGAGGCGGCGCGACAAAGCAGAGACCAAGCCAAGGTCTATGGACATGATGCTGCGTTGGCACACTATCTTGGTCGGCTTTCTATGGATGGCATCACCATCATCTAGAAGGACTGCACCCCTCAATCTGCCTTCACTCCTTCTTTTTGAAATCCCTCTCTAAGGTGCTCTGTGTAGTCTCTATGGCGCAGAGCACCAAATGTATAGTTTTGATTAAAAAATCTCTTGCCTTTGCTGGTTTTGGTTCTGGATGTAGGGGTAAGCTTCTTGCTCGTATAGGTATAGCCAAAAGCATAGGCTCAATATTGTAAGAAAGCTTTTATGATGTATCACTTCTTATTATGAATACAATATAGTTTTTGCAAACTTATTTTCATCAAGTATATCATTGTTTTTTCTAGTTTGCACCATCAATTTCTTTTTAAATGCATCAAAAATGACCCTGGGGGCCTAGGGGAGTAGTGCTAAAACAGTGCGAATTTTGAGCCTGCACCGTTGCTGTAGAGCCCAAATTCGCACTGTTCTGGCACAACTTCCCCAGCCCTCTAGAAGCAATTCTAATGCATCGGATGACAAATAATGTATTTTTACACATGGTTAAAGGCATTTTCATAACTACTGTTTCTCACAATCACTATACTTAATTTCTTTTGTAAATGCATCAAAAATGACCCTCGGAGCCTAGGAGAGTAGTGATAGAATAATGCAAATTTTGAGCATGCACCGCCGCTGTAGAGCTCAAATTTGCACTATTCTGGCACAGCTTCCCCAGCCCTCCAGGAGCAATTTTGATGCATTGGATGACAAACAATGTATTTTTACACATGATTAAAGGTGTTTTTATCTTGTAAACTACTGTTTCTCATAATCAGTGTACTCCACTTCATTATAAATGCATCAGAAATGATCATGAGTGTTTGGGGGAGTAGTGCCAGAACAGTGCGAATTTTGAACCTGCGCACCGCCACTGCAGATTCCAAATTTGCACTATTCTGGCACAGCTTCCCCAGCCCTCCACTGATGCATTGGATGACAAATAATGTATTTTTACACATGATTAAAGATGTTTTTATCTTGTAAACTACTGTTTCTCACAACAATCAGTGTACTCAACTTCATTATAAATGCATCACAAATAATCTTGAGTGGCTAGGGGAGAAGTGCCACAAAAGTGTGAATTTTTAGCCTACATCGCCGCTACAGAGGCCAAATTTGCACTGTTCTGGCGCACAACTTCCACAGCTCAAGGAGCATTTTTGATGCCTTGGGTGACAAACTGGCACATGATAGACACTCCATGTTAAACAAATGTGATGACACCGAGACATTGTAAGCGAAGCTTAAAATTTAAATTATTAGAAGGTTACAAATGAAAGCCAGATAGGCTTGTTACAAAGGGGGGCTTGAAACAAAAGAGTTGCTTCAAAAAGCAAGTTAACATCTAAGATCTCTAGATTGTATCGTGCTCGGCTTGAATACACTGAGCTAGTTGCATGTCCGTGGCAAAAATAGTAATCCTCTTTGCATGTATTGCAAGAAGGTTGGTTTCTTCAAAAATCCCAATAAGGTAAGCCTCGGTGGCTTCTTGCAATGCTTCAAGGGCAATCCCCTGCACATGGAACTGTGTTTTATATTATTGGAGAATCTCCTTGACTGTGCGAGCAAAAGGGGCTCTTCTTATCAGGAAATCAGTGTTCCTCTGATAAAACTTGATTTCTTTGTAGAGCCATATGCCCTTGGCACATCCTTATCCTTCGAGCTCTCTGTGTTGTGTTGGTGTGTTGGTGGCGAGGTTGGGACTTCCTTGGCTTGAAGAGCTTGACCTTTCTACGCTTACGCGCACTTGCAGTACCCTCCCCTTGATCTCTCTCATAGTCTCAATCCTCCTCCTGTTGTTGCTATGGTACTTGTGTAATCAAGTTCCTCCCGGGTAGGTACGGGACCCTGTCCTAGTAGTAGGGTCTTGCCACCTATGGTGGAGCGCAATGTAGGAATGTTTTCACCAACCTAGTTGAACTGCTCATTATCGGAGTCTCTGTCTTGATCTCTGGGTGGCTGCGTGTCGTGGGGTCTCCTTCATGCACTTGCTTCCACTAGAAGGGCCTACATGTGTGTGTGGTAGTGTTGCTATGGGAGGAGGGATGAACTCTGGTGATCCCGTTGGGTCGCCAGTATGTGGTTGTTGGGTGCCTTGCATTGTGTTTTGTGAAGGCATGGTAACACCTGCGGTGTTCTTGGTGCATTCCATATCCATGTACGACTATGCTTACTATGCTAACATGGTGATGTGCTCGTATCCTTACGTGGGTGCCTACGTAGATCTTGAGCTCAAGCTCTCTAAAAAAGTGAAATGAAAATGAAGTGAGTGAAGGAACTATTAATAGTTTTTTTTAGGGGAAAAAAAAACCTAACTAAACTTATTTTCTTAGCCTTATTACATCTAGATTTGTACTGGTGCATGCACAACCCAATGCCTCCCTTGTCTCCTCATTCGTGCATGTCAAGCACCATGCCTATGGGGAGCATTGGTCTGCAACCATTCAAGCTTAGCATGACTTTTTGCAGCCTTGCGTGTCTCTTGTGCAAGCTTTGATTGCTCGAGTTTGATTGTTGGGACCTACATATGATGCTCTTTGTTATCCCAATTGGGCACCCTATTTGGTTTCTTTTAGGCCCAAAGGTCCTTCCTAGCTATCTAAAATATTCATTTTTCTTTAAATTGTATCTTTGCTTTCGAAACTTCTCATGCTTAGAATTAACATTGTTAGGTACATGACCACTATGAACAACTAGAGGGCAAACATGAAGATTATCTTTTAGCATAGACTTTTCATTATCATTATTCTCTTCAATGAATGAAATAGAGGGTATATATCACGGACTATATCAAACCCTGAGCTCTTCTCAAAAATAGGCTTGATAACATTCATATAAAAATATCATTTCAAATTTTAGAAGGAATTGATCTATCTAAGTAATCAAAGTCTCACCATCCATACACATTTTGATAACTTTCCTAACATCAGTTTTAAAAAGCTCATCGTTAAATTAAAAAAAAATTGATTAGTAAAAAAGCCTTCACCTTCATGAATAGGAACCTTAATGGAATTTATTTATGGACCTTAGCCAACCTATGGAGACTCTAGCTCTTTGAAAGGACATATAGACTTGGAGAGATTAACATTCTTGGAATTTATTTATGGACCTTAGCTAACCTATGGAGACTCTAGCTCTTTGAAAGGACATATTGACTTGGAGAGATTAACATTCTTTGAAGTGTAGCTCTTATAATAAAAGGTTGTACAATGGATGTAGCTACATTTTAAAAAGGGGCAAAAGAAGAGGTAGGGGGCACAATTGCTTCCTTAGAAGTAGAGGTGGATGGAGGGTTTTTCTTGTTTGCTTGCATGGGAGAGAGGTATCTTTGAAGCCTTCTTTCAAAAATTTCGATAATAGAAATGCTACTATGCAAAATAGTCACATTTGGTGACTTTGAACAAGCTCTTGAAATGGAGACATTTGAAGTTCCCAACATATTCATCCACATAAACTTGCATACAGAGTTGGGAAGTAAGACACAATGCTCCTTCATCGACATTCAGCACTGCACATTGATCGGCATAAATTGTGCCGAATAGGTTTTTTTTTTAACAACAGACATAGTGTAAACAACTAGAGCAACATGGAGGTGTAGACGGGAAACATGAAGATTATCTTTTAGCATAGACTTGTCATTATCATTATTCTCTTCAAAGAATGAAATAGAGGGTATATATCACTAACTATATCAAAGCTTGATCTCTTTAACATAGGCTTGATAACATTCATAAAAAATATCATTTCAACTTTTAGAATGAATTGATCTATCTAAGCAATGAAAGTCTCATCATAAGACAACCGTGCATACATAAATTGATAACTTTCCTATCATCAGCTTTAATAAGCTCATCATAAAAATAGTGTTAATTGATCAGTAAAAAAGCCTTCCCCTTTATAAATAGGAATATTAATGGAATATATTTATGGACCTTAGCCAACCTAATGGAGACTCCGGCGGCTCAAGGAAAGCACATATTGCCTTAGAGAGTTTAACATTCTTTGAAGTGTAGCTCTTTTGATAGATTGTACTATGGATGTAGCTACATTTTAAAAAGGGGAAGAATAAGAGGTAGGGGGGAAAATTGCTTCCTTAGGAGTATAGGAGGATGGAGGGTTTTCCTTATTTGCCTGCACGGGAGATGAGGCATCTTTGAAGCCTTCTTTTAAAAAATTTGATAATAGAAACACTACTTTGCACATTTGTTAACTTTGAAAACAAGCTGCGAGGATGAATGGGCGGAGAAAGCAATTGGTTGTGGGAGTGAAGAAGAGATTAGCAAAAGGGGAAGGGAGATGGAATTGCCCCACGAGTAGGATTGGTAGTTGTAGATAACCTACATGATGCTCTCTGTTATCCCACAATTGGGCACCCTATTTGGTTTCTTTTAGCCCTCTTCTCCATAGGCCCAAAGGTCCTTCCTAGCTATCTAAAATATTTAAAATTTTATCTTTGCTTGGGAAACTTCTCATGCTTAGAATTAACATTGTTAGGGACATGACCACCATGAACAACTAGAGGGCAAACATGAAGATTATCTCTTAGCATAAACTTTTCATTATCATTATTCTCTTGAATGAATGAAATAGAGAGTATATATCACAGACTATATCAAACCCTGAGCTCTTCTCAACATAGGCTTGATAACATTCATAAAAAATATCATTTCAAATTTTAGAAGGAATTGATCTATCTAAGCAATCAAAGTCTCACCATCCATAAGACAACCATCTATACATATTTTGATAACTTTCCTAACATCATTTTTAAAAAGCTCATCATTAAAAAAAATGTTAATTGATCAGTAAAAATGCCTTCACCTTCATGAATAGGAACCGTAACGGAATTTATTTATGGACCTTAGCCAACCTTTGGAGACTCTAGCTCTCAGAAAGGACATATTGACTTGGAGAGATTAACATTCTTTGAAGTGTAGCTCTTATAATAAAAGGTTGTACAATGGATGTAGCTACATTTTAAAAAGGGCAAAAGAAGACGTAGGGGGCACAATTGCTTCCTTAGAAGTAGAGGTGGATGGAGGGTTTTGCTTGTTTGCTTGCATGGGGAGAGGTATCTTTGAAGCCTTCTTTCAAAAATTTCGATAATAGAAACGCTACTCTGCAAAATAGTTACATTTGGTGACTTTGAACAAGCTCTGGAAATGGAGAGATTTGAAGTTCCCAACATGTTCATCCACATCAACTTGCATACAGAGTTGGGAAGTAAAGACACAATGCTCCTTCATCGACGTTCGGCACTGCACATTGATCAGCATAAATTGTGCCGAATAGGGTTTTTTTTTTAACAACAGACATAGTGATGATACGGCATATATTTGCCGTGTAAGATTTGGCGCACACACGCATGTTGCACCTCCTCCGATTAATGTTGTACAAAGTGCATGGTCGATTGCTATTATTTAACGTTCTCACGGACAAGGATGCGCTTTTGTAATTATACTTGTATTCGCACATGTCTATTTGTAACTTTTGGACATGTGCGAGTATTCGAACTTGAAGGTCTCCATGCAAGCAAGGAGTGTTTTGCAAGTGATTATGGACAATAATTACATTTAACTTCTCTTGAACACTTGTTTTTTCATAATTTTGTTGAGAAATGTGGTGCCAAAGAGCACAAGGAAAATATGGAGTGAGTGTGAGAAGTCACATCACCAAGTGAGAATTATCCCACATGTAAGATAAAGGCCATGTTATACTCTCCTCATATAAAAGGAGGACATTTCAAACAATGGAATACAAGTATAACATCTCAAGTCTTTTTATGAGTACATGTTTCCATCATGTAACCTAGCTGAACTTGAGTCTAAACTTAATTAGCACACACTCATCACAATGAGTCTTGTTCATTTTTATCCACCTTAGATTAGTGTTGTCATTAGTTGTAAGATTAGTTTATGATTAGGTAAATGTCTTGTTATTAGGAAGTTGTTTAGGAGAGCTCGATGAATGTTTCCAACGAATTGAAGGGGCCATCTTGTACACACGAAGAAAGTTCCCAAGTGCAAATCTCTATTCATTTAGATTACGCATATATAAATGTATTTAGGTCTATGCATACACTTTATGCATAGAGCTTTGTCATTATATCTTCTTCTTTTTTTGGAAAAGCGATCCTTCTATTAGTTAATGAGAAAACGCCATAAGGCTACAAAGCTCACCTCACAAGGAGGGATAATAAACACAGTGAACACCTGAGCTCCACCCCCGTGGCTGGCCACTCTCTGGGGGGCACTACCTAGTAGTACATGCGGGAGGTGAGAAGAGCCAAACTGGAGGCCTGTAGTGCCAAGTGACATCCTCGCCCCTCGCGGTGAGGAAAGGGCCAGGCTGCCAGCTATGTCATTATATCTATGCAAGATCTTATGCACAAAGCTATCAACATAGCTCTTGTTTTCGCCTTTATAACACCTTGCCCTTTTATTGAGGTAATCTTTTGATGAGGTGATATCTATATACTAATCCCTTTATATGGGATTTTTTTCGTTGGTATGTTGCAAAGGAACTCTCACAATGAAATACGTATAGATTTTAAGAGGTCTCATACATGAGAGCTATAGGCATGAGAGCTTTATGCATATTAAGATCTTTGCAAGAGAGCTCTAATTGCATGAGATTTCATACATAATAATTGTGTATGCATGAGCTTTCTACACATTAGAGCTCTTTTTGATGAGAGAGCTCTAGTTTCATGAGAGCTCTAATGCGCATTAGATCTCCCTATGCATACATGCACTCCAGGTATGAGAGCTATTTTGCACGATATGTATATGCATGGCTTCTCTCTTACATGAGATCTATATGTATGAGAGCTCTCTATCCATAAGTTCTCTCTATGCATGAAAACTCTCAATGCATAAAAGCTCTCACAATGGCTATCATAATGGCTCTCACAATGGATCATAACTCTACATTAGGAAGTGAATGGGGTCTTCTTGGGCGCTTTAATTTGCCCAAGCCTAATCAAGGTGATTAAGGAATAGCCAAATGGGGGGTTGCCATGTGGACTGAAATGTTGGGTTTGTAAGAGAGGTGTAAGAGTGGTCAAAGGGTGTACTTTTCCCCCCAAAAGGGAGGGAGGCAATTTTACAATTTTCGGACCTCCATAACTTCTACATATAAGCTCCGATTTGAGCGAAGATTATAGATCCGTGATCTATGCATCAAGAGCTTTCCATAGATATGTTACATGATATGGTTTTGTCTGCTAGATTTTAAATTCCATTTTCTCCCCAAAATTCAAATTCGAATAAAGTAGCCGTTTTGAAGCTTCTAATTAGAAAACATTTCTTCTTAAGAGAAAAGGTTTGACTCCTTAAACTGCCAAATAAAAGGGCCCAAGAAGCCTTCCATTGAGGTCCTAATGTATGCATGAGAGCTTTGTATGTATAGGAGCTCTTTTGAATGAGATCTCCCCTTTGTATAGAGATCTATTTACATGAGGGCTTTCATTCATGAGACTTATATGCATGAGAGATTTTTTGGATGAGATCTCTCTTTTGTATAGAGATCTATATACATGAGGGCTTTCATTCATGAGACCTATAAGCATGAGAATTCTCTATGCATAACATGCATAAGAGCATGGACGTAATATTCTATTGATTTGTTCTCTTTTCTTCTTATAGGTTCTTACTGTGCTTTGTTGAGCTCCTCATCATTTCGTACTAGCTCTTAATTCTCTTATGGTTAAACCTAACACTCTTTTTCTTTTTTTCCACACCCTTGAGTGCTATGGGGGAGTTTTGATAAGAGCATCAGGTCTCTCAAAATGCATTAGGAACAATTTGGAATAAAAAAGTGTCCTCTAAGAGGATCCACATCATCACTTTTCTAGAAAAAAAAAGGAGCTTTGGATGAACCTTATGTATCTTACATTAAAACCCTCACATGTGACATACTGTTAGAAATCCCTTTAAAGTAGATTCTAAATCTTCCACCTTTGAAAAATATGGACTTTATATGCTGAAGTTACACCTTCACTAGTAAAAGGTAGATTTCGAATGATTGTGGCATCCATGTAAATGCTGAGGCTGAACCTTCAAGATGGGTGCTCAAAAGGAGTTTCGGCACTACAAGAAGTTGCTTTTAGGATCCTTTGTTGAGTGACTCTATTGAGTGCTCATTGTTTGATGGGTTTCAGAAAGTTTGGTTTTATATGTTGTATTATTGTTTCTAACAATTAGTCTAGATCGGGAAAGTTCTTGTGCTTTTGGTGTAGGTCTAAGTTCAAACATTTTCTTACCAATTGTTTCTAACAATTAGTCTAGATCGAGAAGGTTCTTAGTGCTTTTGGTTTAGGTCTAAAAATGGTTTCAAACATGTTTTTTTTCCTTCTTCTTTTTCACTACTAGGCTCATATTTGGAGGTTCATGTATCAAGGTTCATATCTATAGTTTCACATGTCCAGGTTACATGGATGCCATAATCATTGTGAATCTACCTTTTACTACGGAAGGCATAACTTGAGCATATCAACTCCAATTTTTTCAAAGACATTAGATAATTTAGAATCTACTTTTTAAGGGATTTCTAAAGGTATGTCACATGTGGGGGTCTTGACGTAAAGTACATAAGGTTCATCCCCCTTTTTCTAAAAAACGTGATGGCACGGTTCTTCTTAAAGGGCCATTAAATTTGCTAATGTAAGAGAGCTCTATATATAACAATTCTCATTTTCATACATCTAAGGTATAATTGTATATGCATCAGATCTCTCCATGCATGAGGGATCTCACTTCTTGAGAGCGTCCATTTTCATGAGCGTAATAGGTCTCATATACTGAGAGCTGCATGCAAGCCAATGAGCTTGAGGGATGGAGGATGCACATGCTCAAGGAAGAGATGAAGATGTCCATGGGCTCCGAGGACTAGTAGATGATCTAGAGGAGATGAAGCGCATTCGCCGTGTTGGATGTGCGGAGAGGGATTCAAAGAAGTTGCAATCGGATTGGATCACAGTGAGACTTAATGCCCATGCTCTCCAAATTATTAAGCGAGTTTGCATAAGGTATGTACGAGAGTCTCTTCCGAACTGATCAGGGTCAGATATACCTCTTCTCAATGTATAGTGCCATAGTCTTTTGTCCTGGTAGACCACTAGCCAAAAGAAGATTTAGGGAAGTGGCTGTAAGAGGATATATTCCATGACAAGGCTACTAGCCATCAAGCAAACAATGCTTGCATTACTTGGAATACCTTGAAAGAAACTTGGAGAATTTTGTAAGTGGATTTGGGCAAGTTAGGGAGGTTTAAGATGACCTAGAAATTCAGCCCGTTTCGTGGTGCTTTCTTTAGATGTGGTGGCTTTAGGGATAGAGACCAAGTAATTGTGGTGGAGGGACACTTGCAAAAACCAAAGGCAAGAAGATGAAGGTGGGAGAACCTAGTGGGGATCATAAAGTAGGAAACAAGGAAAGCAATGAGAATTTGAGAAAGGAGGACAAAGGGAAAGGAATGATAGAAGCTGAGGGAGGGGGATAGGCTTAGGGAGGCTGGACTAAAGTGACATACAAATCTAAGTGGAAAGCTAGCCTCAAGAAAATCAAGGCAGCTAGAAGGGCACAAATAAGACCTGCAGCTAGGAAAGTGGAAGGTAGTAAGTCGCAAAGAGTAATTTAAGCCCATTGATATACTTGAATCCCTTCATCCCCTTGGGTAGGGTAGATAGTGATACATCCTCTACAAAAAGATTCAACTGACACATAGAGATGGCCTGGATTCAGCTGACACATAGAGACAGTCTGGAAGGATATATAGAAAGGAAGAGGTAGGGGATGAGGAGTAAATATAGTCCTTGAAACTTCCTTAATATAAGTAAGAGTGAGGGAGTTCGAGGTTGTACTTGGAATGTAAAGGGAATTGAAGATAGGACGACGAAGAATGCTGCCTTTTGGGGACTAGTTAAAAAGTGGGGGCTTTCTATTATCGCTATCCACGAACACAACATTTTTGCTCTGAAATCATTTAGGAGGGATAGGTATAAGGATTGGGTTGTGATGTATGGTGTGGTCGGGGGGGCTATAGCGGGGTGATGACCATCATAAAAAAAAATCTAAGTCCTTGTGTAGTAGGATGAGATTCAGATTAGTGGTGAATGTGTATGGGGATCACAACTATAAGTTGAGGTGTGGAATGTGAGAGTAGATTGCCAATCTTGGTATTCAAAGCCCCTGTATCCTGATGGGTGACTTCAATATGGTTGAAAGGCAATCAATCTAGCCCAAGAATAGTGAGGACCTTGGAGAGTGGCAAAGATAACAAACCAAGAGAATATTATTTACATTCTCTTGTGCATGCGAAGCATGATGAGTTCCTTGGAGAGTTGCAAAGATAAAAACCAAGAGGATATTATTCACAAACTCTTATGCATGTGAGAGATCTCATGCATATTATAAGATCTCTTATTCATGTGTAGATTAATCTTCTGAAAGAAGACCCGAGGGTCCACTCAAGAATATGTAAGATAGCACGTGAATTCAACATAAGGAGTTTTTTCTCGGATGGACTTATAGAAATATTTACAAACATAAGGGTTTTTTCAATTAAAAAGGTGAAAATTTCCATACATAAGGGTTAGTTTTATTACTAGAATCCACAAATAAGGGATATATTTAATATACAAAAAAATTATTAATAAGGGTATTTTTAAATACCCCTTGAATGCACGTGCTATAGGTAGTGTTTACATAGTCGACCCCCGGGGGAAAGAAGGGCATTGACATGTTGACCTGTAATCTTTAATGTAGTAGTTCTAGAATCCCAATCAGCAGTACATCTATACTGACCAATCCAATTACTTCTAAGCAAAATCTCTTCTGATAATGCTCTAGGAGGTATCACAAAGAATCTACCTTTGATTAGGTGGTTTGTATGCCAAACACCATCCTGCACACTCCCAAAAAATTAACCATTTGATTACCAATTTGTTTGACCTTGGATTCAATCAATGATAGAGAAGGTTTTCCAAGGGAGTTCCATGTCTCGTAAGACATCAAGTTGTGGGAGGCTGGCATCACAATATAGAAGAACCAGTTTGAGATAAAGTTCTTACCTTTTGTCATATGCAACCATAAATGAGTGGGTATTACTTCCTAATCTTCCTCTTCTTGAATTCCAACAAGTCTACTAGCCATGCTAGTTGGGTGAACTCTCCCCTCCTTATTGGTCTTTTCATTTGCACCAAATTCTTTAATGGATCCTTATATTATGGAGTCTCTTATATCAAGCTTCTAGTTCCTATGAATTTGGTCATTGGATGATAGCTCTAATTCCAAAGATTGACCTTCATGATGTTTACTCCTATGAATTTGGTCGGGATGTGGCTCGGGGGGTTCACTCATAAATATGTAAGCGTATCACGGTTCAATAGAAGGGGTTTTTAAAATCCATTTTTTACATATTTTTTACATACAAAAGGGTACCATTTAAAGGGCGTATTTACAAATTGAATAAAAAAAGAGTGTGTTTTATTCATGAAATTGTTACAAATAAGGGATTTTTAAATTAGGCCTTGAACGCACGTGATATACAGAAGAGTTTACATATAGTGAACCCCCTGAGGGATGTGGTTAGTTATGATATGGATACCCCTGATATTATTTACATGGCATGCATTTTTTCTTAATATCCTTTTAAATAATGGGCATTGAGAGTGCTATTTCTAACTTTTAAATATGTAGCTAGTCCTCAAAGACAAACACACACACACACACACACACACCACTTGCACAAAATTGATGTTTAAATGATGCAACAATAGACGAATCTTGAGTAAGAGGCATATTATCAATCCTTTTGAATCAAAGATGTCCACACGCTACTATATGCCCAAACCTGAAATCATAAGCGTAGATAATGTTAACATCACAAAATCACGCACATAGAATAATATAAGTATGGACCATGCCATGTGTTACATTCTTGTCACACTCGAGACTGAGCTTGAACTCCTCACGCGTAACTTCCACACCTTCTCCTTGCGCCTTTTTTACTTGCTCTTGTATCCATGTCATTGACATGGTGGGGTTCACCCGTTGCCTCTTAGATGTTCTTCTCATATTTTGTTGTCATTCTTTGTCATGCTCTTTGATCCACTTTTACATACATTCTGAACTATATATCATGAAAATACTTAAGTTCTCTTGCTCATCGTGATCAAGACGTACTGGGAGTCCCTTTCCACATAACATCTCTTCTAAAAATTTACTTCATTCTTCTGCCATCCAAACAAGGGGAGCCTCCTCATCAACAAGGTATAAGAGATAGTACATGCACTCATGATACAACCATCCCTCTAACATAGATCCTTTGGGCCTTTCCCTCTGATGCACAAAAACCTTCAAGACTCCCATGAATGTTTTAACCCAAAACATCCATGATGTTTACAACTCCAAGAAACTCTACCTTCTCAACAAGGTGGATAAGCCCTGATGCAGGGGGGGAAGAGAGCTTGAGCTCTTGCAAGCACACACACACTCACAAAACCCTAATAGAGAACACACAAGGTGAGAGGCTGAAAATCTTCTTCTTCTCTACTCAACACTCAACACACCATATACAAGAATAAGAGTACACACAATATGAAAGGTACTCAACCAAATACATACACGGGTTCTCTATAGTGTGAACCCGACTAAATGAGCTGGCGCTATAACTATGCCAGTCTCTAGAATGGCTGTCACACAGCTTGTCATCCCACTCGCCGCATATCACCCAAGATCTCACCAACCATGCCAGTGGTGTAAGTGTGGGGCCTATCCCCCAGGCGGGTCATTAGTGTCCACCGCCTCACTAGACGAGCTCGATATCTCAACACTCCCCCTCGAGCTCAACTCCATCTCATGTACACCAAGCGAAGCCCTGAATCTGCAGAGCTTCTCTGTACCCAATGCTTTGGTGAAGATGTCAGCTACCTGATCCTCTGTGCTGACATAAACAAGGTCAAGATCTCCTGCCAAGACCTTCTCTCTGACGAAGTGGTAGTGGACCTCTATGTACTTCGTACGAGCATCAAAGACTGGGTTCCTGGCCAACTGTATACTACTAATGTTGTCATAGAAAATGACAACTTGTCTATCCACTGATAGACCCAAATCTGCAAGTAGCTTTCTCAACCAAGCTACCTCACATGCTGCCATAGCAGCTCCTCTGTACTCGGCCTCTGTACTCGATAGAGCAACTATAGGCTGCTTCTTGCTGCTCCAAGTCACAGCAGCACTCCCCAAAGAAAACATGAATCCATTGGTAGATCTTCTATCTGAGATACTACCAGCCCAATCAGCATCTGTGTACCCATGTACACATATCTCTATCCCAGTCTCATAGAATAGTCCACAATGCAAAGTAGACCTCACATACCTCAGTATGCATCTCACTACATCCAAATGCGGTTTCCGTGGAACCTGCATAAACTGACTCACCAACCCAACAGCATAGCTCAAATCTGGTCTGGTGATGGCCATATAGATCAAGCTTCCTACTATGCTCCTATACATAGTAGGATCCTCCAAGATCTCTCCTAAATCTGCACTCAACTTGCCATTCTGATCCAATGGCACAGAAATAGGCTTACAGCCTGTCATACCATACTTGGACAACATGTCCAAGCCATACTGTCTCTGCAGTAATCCAATACCATGTGGTGACCTAATCACCTCAATGCCCAAGAAATATCTGAGCTCCCCCAGATCCTTCATCTCAAACTTCTGTCTAAGCAAGATCTTTATATCAAAGATCTCTACATCATGGTCCCCCGTAATGATCAAGTCATCTACATAGATGACAACAAGCACAACCCCTCTATCACCATGTCTCACGTACAGCGAGAAATCTGCATTGGCTACATGAAAGCCAATAGTGACAAGATATTCACAAATCTTGTCAGACCATGCTCTTGGTGCTTGCTTTAAGCCATACAAGGCTTTCTTCAACCTGCAAACATGCTCGGGGTGACCCACATCCTCATAACCAGGTGGCTGCAACATATACACCTCTTCTTGCAAATCCCCATGCAAGAATGCATTCTTTACATCCATCTGATGTAAAGACCATTGCTTTGACGTAGCCACTGCTATCACAACTCTCACTGTTGCCATCTTGGCAACTGGACTGAAAGTTTCCTCATAATCAATGCCATATGTCTGCACATATCCTTTGGCTACCAATCTAGCCTTGTACCTATTTATGCTTCCATCACTGTTATGTTTTACTTTGTACACCCACTTGCATCCAATGGCTTTCTTGCCTTCAGGCAATTGCACTAAATCCCAAGTTTCATTTCCATATAGTGCATCCATCTCCTCATCCATAGCTTTCTCCCAACGCACATTTCCAACAGCCTCATCAATGCATGTGGGCTCAACAACCTACACAACCTTTGCCATATATGCATAGTGATGTGCCACATAACCATCATATGTAAATCTCTGCACAGGGTTCTTCACTCTCCCTGATCTTCGCAGCTTTTCATTCATGGCTTCCATAGCCTTCTTTACACCAGGTGTTCTCATAGCTGGGATCCCAAGCTCCTCATCAAGGCTCATATCTGAGCCACTAGACTCTCCATCAACATGAGAATGCCCTGCAGAAATGTCAGGCATACCAAGGGGCTCAACCACTTTCTCTTTTCCTTTACGTGATGTACTAATCACATTTGCAGGACTGGTATTATGACGCAGCCTGCTACTCCATGGTCTATCAATAGACCCACTAGATGAGGACTCTCCTGGTCCACTCAAAGACTGTGATTGCTGACCTGCATTCTGTGCAACCACACTTCCACTCACATCAGCCCCAACAGCTTCTTTTTCAGCAGCATACCAACTGCTCATCTCATCAAAGACAACATCCCTGCTTACCCTCAACTCACGTGTAGCAGGGTTATAACACCTATATCCCTTTTGCTCAAGGGAATATCCAATAAACACACATTTTTTAGCTTTTGGATCTAGCTTAGTTCTCAGCTCATCTGGCACATGCACATATGTAATGCATCCAAAGACTTTCAGATGAGACAAATCTGGTTTTCTACCAGTAAACCTCTCCTCTAGAGTTACATCATGTGTGGCTGCAGTTGGAGTCCTGTTCATGATGTATACTGCTGTAGAAACAGCCTCAGCCCAATAGCAATGCGGCATATTCTTCTCTTCCATCAATGCTCGCGTAATCTCAGCAATGCGCCTGTTTTTTCGCTCAGCAACTCCATTTTGTTGCGGAGTGTATCTGCATGTAAACTGTCTCCGAATACCATTTTTCTTCAAAAATTCAGAGAACTCATTGGAGAAGTACTCTCCCCCTCCATCTGACCTTAGGCACTTTACATATTTCCCTGTTTGCTTTTCAACCAAAACTCTGAAATTCTGAAAGTGAGTGAACACCTCACTCTTCTCCATGAAATATACCCACACTTTCCTTGTGTGATCATCAATGAAAGTCACATAATACCTGCAGCCTCCCATAGATATGGTCTTCGTAGGACCCCATACATCTGAATGCACAACATCTAGTGCATTTTTGCTCACATATCTGTTACGTGGAAACACATGCTTTGTTTGCTTCCCAAATTGGCATGCTTCACATATTTTCTGCATATCTTTCACTTTAAATTTTGGCAGCCCTGTCACAATTCCTTTTGTTTGCATAGACTTCAATCTCTGCACATTTACATGTCCAATCCTTTTATGCCAAATGTCTGTGTCTGCAACAATTCCTGAACCATTTGCAAACATCGCAGCACTCATTTCAGGCATGTCTACATTCAATGTAAACATTATGCCCACTCTGTTGCCTTTTGCAACCAACCTGCACTTGTCTTTAAAGTCTTCAACATAACAACCATCAGGGTTAAACCGAACCTGCAAACCCTGCTCAATCATCTGGCCAACTGAAACCAGATTCTTTGTTATGTTCGGTACATGAAGTACATCTGCAAGGTACTTCACTTTGTCATCCTGCATAGACAATGGCACATCTCCAACATGGGCAATTGGATGAGCAGTGTCATCCCCTGTTTCCACAAAACCTGGTCTTTCGGGGTTTTTCATCTCCTTGTAATAGCATTCACGTGCATCATTATATTGCCTTTGCCAATTTCCACGGCCTCTTTGACTCCCCCTTCCTCTGAATTTGCCTCTTCCACCTGCGTGTTATTGTTGTTGTTGATTCTGGGACTATTGTTGTTGTTGCTGCTGCTGGCCATAATTCTGATTACCTATTCGGCCACCTCCTTGACCGCATCCATGGCCTCCTCTACCTTGTCCTCTTCCTAAACGCGTGTAGAAGCCCTGTTGCTCTGAACTGTTTTTGCTTTGTGAAGACTGTTGGTCTTCACCCAAGCTCTTCTCTTCGATAATCAGCATAGACACCAAATCTGTAAAGTTGGGAATGTTTTCCCGAGTCTGAATAGACGTCTTGAACGCCTTGTATTGTGGCCCGAGACCACGTAGACAGACTTCCACCTTGTCATCAGCATCTACTGACACACCAATAGATGCAAGGGATTCCACAATACCCTTTATCTTCAACGCATAGTCATTCACAGACATGCTCTTTTTCTCCACAGTATGAAGTTCATTCTTCAACTGTATCTTACGTGCCTTGGTATTTGTTTCATAGAGCTTTACCAAGGTGTCCCATGCCTCCTTGGGAGACTTGGCATCCTGAATGTGCCCAATCATGGTGTCTTGTATACTAATAGATAGCCAATACATAACCTTCCTGGCTCCTTGGTTCCAGTCTTTAAACTCTTTCACATCTGCAGCAGTCGGATTTATATCCGGTATCTCCGGTGCCTCTTCATGCTCACCTTCTATGTAGTCCCAATAGCCTTTTCCCATCAGGAAATTCGTCAACCTGAACCTCCAAGCATGGAAGTTATTCTTATCCAGCTTCTCAGCCACAATCTGTGTTATGCCATCATTAGACATCTTGCCAAATACACAATTTTACCAGAAACTGCACTCTGGTTTTTCTTGCACAAATGCTGTATTTTCTGCACAATGGTACTGTAGTACTCTCAAATGTCACAACCAGTGACTTCAATGTTGAAACAGAGTTCTGCAGAGAATCGATGACTTACCCGCAGTGCTCGAAATCGCTTGCTTTCTGAAAAACGGAGGTCCAGACGCGCCCGAAACGCGTTTTCGGCCCGAAAATCTTAGTCCGATAGGACTGTATAGTTGCCCTACAGCTTTACTCCCGCGAAGAAAGCTCCTCAATCAGAGACCGTTTGTTGCTAGTGCCTCCCGTAGAGCTCCCGACAAGGGTGTAGTCACCAACACAATAGGGAAGAGTAGTTAAGGCTCTTACCCTCGTACCTCTTCCTATAGTTCTCTTGCTTGCAGCTCAGCCCTTAACACAAACCAGGCTCTGATACCATGAAAAGATGTAGGGGGGAAGAGAGCTTGAGCTCTTGCAAGCACACACACTCACAAAACCCTAATAGAGAACACACAAGGTGAGAGGATGAAAATCTTCTTCTTCTCTACTCAACACTCAACACACCATATACAAGAATAAGAGTACACAATATGAAAGGTACTCAACCAAATACATACACGGGTTCTCTATAGTGTGAACCCGACTAAATGAGCTGGCGCTATAACTATGCCAGTCTCTAGAATGGCTATCACACAGCCTGTCATCCCACTGGCCGCATATCACCCAAGATCTCACCACCAACCATGCCAGTGGTGTAAGTGTGGGGCCTATCCCCCAGGCGGGTCATCAGTGTCCACCGCCTCACTAGACGAGCTCGATATCTCAACAAGCCCATGGATTTGGATGCCAAAAAAGGACGTAGGAAATACCCATGGTGTGCAATAATAAGTCGTCTTTCCAATTTTAGGACTTACAAAAGGCAATAAAGATGGTTTATAGTTTTACTTCTTTGAATCAGCCCTCGTAACCTCTATATCTTTGATATCCACAACATGTTTCCAAAGCAAGTGTCCCAACATTTTTGAAAATATGCATGGGGTGAAGAATATGTGTGATTTTCAATTCTTTCCAATATTCCAAACTATACCATATTGAAATGTCGGGTGCCATCGATTTTTTCCCTGTGTCTCTACGACAATCCTTGTCTTCCTCGTTGCTTGTGAGCTCTCCATTTGTATATATAATAGGCCCAATTCTACAATTTCTATATTAGTCCATAGGAGTCATTTGTATAGGGCACACTCCACTCTCAATCCTTCTATTGAAATTTCTTCCTTGTTTTTTCGTTCGCACTATGTGTCCTTTAGGTAGAAATCTTCTATGTCAAAGATATATATTTCTATTGACAGATATGAGAAAGAGCACGAGAGAAAGAGAGGTACACGAGATATCTCTCCCAAAGTGGTGTGTATTATTGAGAGTGCATAAGTATATAGGTGAGATCTAGGTCAAGCTAGGGTGAGCTATATATAGTCCAACACCCCTAGTCAAACTAGGGTCTCTAGCTATGGATGAAAAAACCCTCGGAGAGTACTAGGGAAAAACCTGAGCTCCTATATACATCAATGAAAATTTATATACAAATGTGATAGTAGACCTGTGCCTAAATGTGATAAGTGTTGAATAATACATATATAATGATGTCTATAAACCATGGATGAATGTGATGTGTGGTGCATGTGTCTAAACTTTTGAATGAATATATACAATGATGATCATAGATCAATTTCTAAGAAATTTACGTTGTCACTCCAAATTCATTGCATAGACAAGTAAATTAAGCTTCACCAACTCCCTTCATAAGAATGTCCAATGTATGAAAGTAACCGGCATTACCATGTTAACTCACGAGCTGCCAAGGATGCCGCTACATATTCTGCTTCTGTAGTTGAAACTATCGATGATGATAGAGGAGGCCATGATCTTTAGTGCCCTTTAAATACTTCAAAGCATGCTTTGCTTCAATCCAATATCCATGAGAAGGTTGAGCAATAAATTAACCAAGAAGATTTGCAATGAAAAGAACATCAAGGCATGTATTGAAACCAATAAATTTTAGACAGCCAACCAGATTTGCATATGGACAATTATCCATCAAAGGATGATCATATTTTGAAGGTCAATTCTTAGTAGAATGCATAACAATAGGAGTACATATTGGATGTGCATCAACCAATCAAAATTTTTCAGCTAGTTTAACTAGGCCTTCAAAGTCCAAACCCCACTTTTGAAAAGGCTCCAACGACAACACTGGTTGATGTAGTATCCTATCATCTTGTGTTGGTATGCCCTCCCTTTGACATTGCAGAAACTATTTTGCAAAATCATGTGCATCTTTGAGAACTGATGTGTGATGGTCCCAAATCTAACCATATCTTGATCATATAACTTAATCTAAGAAAATATTAAAACTCACTTAATCGTACTATTTCTACATAATAGCAACACAATCAAATCAACCCTCTCAAATAGAAAAATAAGTATGCATGCCATATCCAAGATTACGATCACATGAGCAAAGAGTCATGTTATCTCAAATGAATATTCACATAATATAAGTCTCCATCAATTAAATCATAGCATCTTAATCAATCAACATGTATGTGTCTATCTCAAAGATTTTACCATCATCACCATGCTCGACAACATGGTTAGTCATAATGACCAAAATCCAACCAATCTAGGGCTTTCTTTGATGCTCATCCACCCAACCTCCACAGTGGACATTGTGGCTATCCCGGGTATGCCTCTTTTTGAATATTTTCCTCTTTGGGTTCTACCACATGGCTCCCAAAGGGAATAAATCTCTTTCTTTGTCTGGTGTTCCTTGTTTAAGGACAGCTGGCCCGAATCTCAAAATCTCATGTCCAGTCTCATCATACACATGCAAAATCTCATGTCCAGTCTCATGTCCAGTCTCATCATACACATGCATATCAATCATTCATTTCAAAACAAAGCAATCACAATTCATGCTTATCATCTTACACTGATCTCTAGTCCATAATCTTTCAAGGCATGCATATTCAAATCAATCAAAATTAACTTCAAGTATAAAACAAGGTTTTCATTCAAACAGTCCTTAACTTCTCTTAGTCTTTGAAGTCACATGGGAATCCTTGTTTTTAACATAATCAATTATCATGTTATATCTAGTGAGATCATCTCTAGCCACTATAGCTAGTGAGTGTTGAAATATACAAGTGAATAGGGTGTGTGCGGGAACAAGCTCTTGGATAGAGGCTATAAAAGAGGAGATGTAATTGTGAAAGAACCTGTGAAAAGGTGAGAAGTTCTAATCTACTGGGAGAGAATAATGGGTAGCATGAGGGAATTTAGGAGTGTGGAGATATTCTGGGAGATATTCAGGGAAAAGAGAAGAGGTGGAGAGAATCAGGCAAAAGGTGGAGATATTCAGGGAGTGAATCATGGAGAAATCAATGGGATTAGATGCTTGATGTAAACTCTATAAATTGAGGAATAGCCCTAATGAGAATTTGCTGGTTTTTGAGTATCCATGCCTACATTAATCTATTTGCTAATTATTCACTAATTACGTCTTAATCATTTGCTAATCACTTTGTTAATCATGTTGATTCTAGTGTATGATCCACCATAGCTCATCATTATGCTCAAATTTCAACATGGTATCAGAGCCATGCCTAGAATCAATCAGATTTATGAGCCCATTAGTGAATTAATCAGGATTAGTAGGTAATTAGCAAAAAATCAAGTTTTTTAGTGAGTTTTTCATCTTCCCCTTCACCCCCAGCCAGTGGAGGACTCCATTCTTCTTGCACAGTCAACATTAGGTCTTGAGATTTTAACACAAGCTAGCTAACACTCTTAGCTTCGTGCTCAGCAAGACGGCGCATCAAACCGCGTAGAAACGAAGGAGAAATCACGAAAATCGCTGGCGCCTATTTTTCTGAGTGAATTGGAGATTGCAACTTCCACAGATCAAAGCTCTCTAATTCCTCTAAGCCCAAGGGGTAATCAAGCATGCTCTACAAGATGGTGAAGACAGAATTCAGTTTCATCAAGTCTACAGTGAGATCCAAGCTCTTCATCAAATTTGCAGGTGACTTTGGTAAAACAGAGATTAAGCTTTCATTATTTGGTCAAATCTTGTGTTTCTTGGCTTAATCCTCTACTAGACTCATTGCTATTGATGCCTTTGAAAGCATTTGAGCTCATTTGAAGTGGAAGGCACTAGATCTGGACTCCCCGCATACTCTGTTTTTTGCACACAAAACAAAGCATTAATTTGCTAATCAGTGATTAATCAGTACTAATCACTGTATTTTGGTGCAATTGAGGGTTCAAATTAACCATTAGGTATCTGATACAGATCCCTATAACTTCAGATTGCAAATCGGAGTTGGTTTGATACTCCAACCATCCCGTATAAATTGGTTACCCTTGATTTAATGTAATTTTTGGTAAAATTGTGCTGATAAATTTGTGAAAATCATCATTTTACATTTAACCCTTGGTTAATGCCTGTAAATCTCACTCAAAATCAAGATTATTCATAGCCAGAGTTGCATTTGGAATGTGCATGAGAATGAATGCTATACGCATTATGTATTTGGCACATTGCATCAGTGTAAAAATGGGAACAGACACTGCCCTTGAATAAGGCAAGAGGTAAGACCTCCCGCATAGATTTGGGTTTTCATTGCATAATGATACAAGATAAATATAAAAAGCCCAAAGGAACTGTCAGCAAAACATTGAAACATGTTGCTCACATGGAGCAAAATGACCTGACGGACGAGCTCATGGCCCTAGCCATGAAAGAAGAAGAATATCTCTTCCCAAGAAGAGGATCCACACCGAGAAGAAGATCTGAAGGGAGACATGGACACAAGAAGAGAAGGTGCCCCGAGAAGACTGAAAGAAGAGACGGACGAGTGGAGAGAAGCTGCCACGACACGAAGACTGAAGAGAAGAGAAGATGTGAGGCTCCAAAGAGTGAGGAGCCATGTGAAAATCTCTGAGAGAGAGAGAGACCCCACAACCCAATGTAACCTGCCCCAACAAAGTAAAACCACCTCTGAGCCACCGATGATGTAGGCCACGTGGTAGATGTATGTGTGAGCACTTTAGTCAAGGTCGCGGGCAACTATAGTAAGCCTTGGACACATAGAGAGAGAGAGTGTCAAGGACTATGGGTTTAGGGACTCGAGGCACTGGTCGCAAACTATCAAGTAAGAGAGAAACTTGATATAGGGTCCAGGTGTACTGAGATAACTTGAGGGGAGGAGTAGACACTGGTCGTGGACTATCAAGTAAAGGGAGGCAAACTTGGTATAGGGTCTAGGTGTACTAGGAGTATTCACTTGAGGGGAGGTGTTGAAATATACAAGTGAATAGGGTGTGTGCGGGAACAAGCTCTTGGATAGAGGCTATAAAAGAGGAGATGTAATTGTGAAAGAACCTGTGAAAAGGTGAGAAGAATCTACTGGGAGAGAATAATGGGTAGCATGAGGGAATTTAGGAGTGTGGAGATATTCTGGGAGATATTCAGGGAAAAGAGAAGAGGTGGAGAGAATCAGGCAAAAGGTGGAGATATTCAGGGAGTGAATCATGGAGAAATCAATGGGATTAGATGCTTGATGTAAACTCTATAAATTGAGGCATAGCCCTAATGAGAATTTGCTGGTTTTTGAGTATCCATGCCTACATTAATCTATTTGCTAATTATTCACTAATTACGTCTTAATCATTTACTAATCACTTTGTTAATCATGTTGATTCTAGTGTATGATCCATCATAGCTCATCATTATGCTCAAATTTCAACAGTGAGATCATCTCTAGCCACTATAGCTATGTCTTAACTATGCTTATGTGTTAGTCCATCCGGTCTATATAGATAAGATAGTCAATCTTGATGGTAATTTCTAAGGCAAAGCCTGACAACAGGTCTCTTTGGGAGAGTAATATCTTCCAATCTATTTGGAACTAGATAAAAGTTAAAACTACAAAGTTTTAGGACTTTTAATGCTGGATAAAAAATATCTCAGTGACGGTTCTCGAAAAATGACCTTTAAGGTCTCTGTGAGAGCATTCAAAATGGCCAAAGTTGTGTTTTTAGCATAAAACTGTCAAAAACAGCCAAGCGCCCCACTTTGCACTCGAATAACTTAAAAATAAAAGGGATTTGGCTTTCTAGAGTCTCATACACTCTTGTTGATTTTCTTGTCCTCTAAAAAATTCATGTTTATCTCAACATGTGATTCTAAATACACGGAAAGATAAACTATTCATAAAATCTAGTCACAAACTAGTCAAAAAATCTATCTTCTAATTCTTTACCTCTAAAAGTGTTTGCTCTATGAGTTGCATGGACTAAGGTGATCATGTATAATTAAGAAGGTCAAGAGTCACTCATTGTTAAGCATACCTTAAATCGACTTGGATTCTCTCGTATACTCGTTGCTATCGATTTATTTATTTAATATATCAAAGGAATTTAAAGCAAAATAATAAAAAGAGTATTTGTGTACTTCCTCGATATATTTGCTGATGTCTTGATTGATTGGGAATCCATGTCTACTCTCCAGAAGTTGTGGAAGAGCTGTTTGTAGATTTGCCAAGCCTCTCAAATGTGCTGTTAGGGTTGCAACCTGCAACACGTATAACTTCATGCACAGTTATCAAAAACTAGTCATGTGGGTACTTAAAATTACCAGAACATGTGCGTTTTATAATTGAGCGTAGGCAAAATTGCCAAAATCAGCTGTATGGGAAAGTTGACTCCAAAAATAGGTCATGTTTTACTTTTTTCTGATCAAATTTCTATTTGTATGTCTATCTACACACTTAAAGACTTCCTTTGAGAATACTAACTAATTGAAAACTGAATCTTTAATTTTTACTTAATTTTAACACTATTAAAAACTATTAAAAACATACTAGAATTCATAACTGAAATCTGTAGCATCAAAAACTTAAGATAATATTGAATCATAACTTGGTTAATGTCGAAGGTATGTTACATGATGGGCCACCAATAAACCTGCTTGTAAAATCTTCTTCCCTGTAATATCCCCTGAAAAATGACCCCCGCAACACCTTGATGGGCTTCTATTCTTTTCATTTTCAAGCACACCTTCTAATCACCTGATCTACCCCCCTTTTATACAATAAACTAGAAATAACCATAAAATACTTTCTCTTTAAGGATAATTTCTTTCTTTGATCTCTTGTCATTAATTCAAGAAATAGGCCATACGTAAGAAAAAATAGCATCTGATCATGCCAATCATTATTGTTTATTAAGGACTAAATTTGAAGAAGCAATATATCCAACAATTCATCTTGAACCCCAACAGACTCTCCTAATTCTAATCTACTCAAGTAATCTTCTACATCATGCTGCTTCCCTGGAGTATATACTACTGAATAATCAAACTTCTGGAATAATAACATCCATCTTGCTATCCTTCTTGACAACTGTTGCTTATTGACCAGAGAGATCAGTGCCTGATGGGGTCAACATGGAATACTACTTTATTTCTGAGAACATAACATCTACATTTTATCAGAGTATAAACCATCCCTAATGCTTCTCTTTCTGTGACTAAATAATTATGTTCTGCTTTTTTTATCATTCTTCTTGCATAATATACTAGTTGGAACTAGCCTTTGACCTTCTCGTTCATTAAAACTACTCCAATAGCTACATGGGATGTATAAACAAATATATGAAATATTAACTTCTAGTCTAGAGGCTGTAATATAGAAGCTAGTACCAACATATTTTTTAACAATTTGAATGCTCTTTCCTAATCTCCAGTCCATACAAAAGGAAATCCCTTCTTGGTAAGCTTATTCCGAGGCTCACAAATATGAGATAAGTACCTGAGAAATTTATTATGCCATTTGATCTGTCCCACAAATCTACCAAGATGCTTCAGATTTTTGGGTACTAGTGCTTTTTGAATCACCTCCAATTACCATATTGGAGAATTTGAAAAAACCCCAAGACTTTGGGAATTTTCTTTTCAACCTACTTTTTGGTGTTTCTTAAGCATACAAATTGGAATTTTTTTGGAGAATGCGCATATAGAACCTAGTCTTTAAGCTCTTTACAATGATATGTCACATGAGGGGTTTTGACAAAAGCTTAAAAAGGTTCACCATGGTCCCTTTTTAAAATCTTGCAAAATGGGAATTGGGATTTTTCCAAATTCTCTAACTTTGATGTTTGGACCACCTTTCTAGAATCAAGATAATACCTTCTTCTAAAGTAATATACCCCAACAGAACTCCGCTCTTGACAGTAAAAGCACACTTTGCACAATTTAGACTTAGCCTAGCCATCTTGTATCTTTCAAAACAAAGCCTCAAATGTTGGATATGCTCCATCTTCTTACCAAAGACATTGAAATCATCCAAGAATTCTGTCATGAAAGAGGTAAGAAAAGGCTCAAATACTTCGTGGATCCATTTATGAAATGCTGGTGATACATGTTTCACTCCAAAAGTCATAACATTACTCGCAAAATTCCCCATTCTATAACAAATGCAGTCTTATCCTTATCTTTAAGAGCCATCAAGATCTAATTACAACCATTAAGTCTATCCAAAAAGCTACACATTTCATGACCAACTACTACATCTAGAAATGTGTCACAAAATGGTAGTGGAAAAGGATCTGTAATGGTTGCAGCATTCAATTTTCTATAATCCACACAAATGTACAGTTTACCATTCTTTTTGGGAACTATGATGGTATGTGGAAGCCATGTAAATTTATCAAAAGGATAAATAAAAGCAACTTTCAGCAATTTATCCAACACCTCCTTAAATTGTTTTGCATAATTTGGATTCATCCTATATCCTTGTTGAACAATAGGCAGTGCATCCTGTTTAAGATTATTTTTATGCTGGAAAAACCTTGGGTCCTTCCTTGTCATATCAATGTAGTGCCATGCAAAAATAACCATAAACTCCATCAAAAATAGCTTTAGGTTATTTTTGAAATCACCTTCCACATTTATACTAATCTTCACCATTTGAGAAATCACCTTCCACATTAAAACTAATCCTCACCATTTATTGACGATTATCATCTGATATTGGATTCAAATCCTTAAGGTCATCTTCCTTCACTCTAGAGTTTTTACCCATATGTTCATCAAATGCCTTCTTTGACTGTATAATTGCCTTAATTTTAGCGTTATCATTTGACATTTCCATCTCTTCATCAAGTGCCACCCTAATTGATTCAGATCTTTTCTTTGCTAAGGTGGATTGATCATTATTTTCTCCATGACCCTCCACATTATCAAAATTCTATTTTTTCTTGTATTGTGCTAAAGAATCTTCTCCACATATGTACAACTGAAGGATTCCTATACAAAAACCGATCCTCCTCATCTTCAACTATCTCAACCACCATATAAATGTACAACTAAAGGATTCCTATACAAAAACTGATCCTCCTCATCTTCAGCTATCTCAGTCACCATATAAATGTCTTGAGCATTCAAAGGTCTAACAAATTTTGGCAACAGCTGCTTCGACACCATGTCAAACTTAATCTTCTTTTTTCCTTTTTTTGATGGAAGCTTTATCAGCACCCTAGCTTTTTTTAATCTTTGTTGTCCTGAACCAGGGTCTACCTAGAAGCATAGGATAACAACTAGTTTCCTCCTCCAACCTCGGGACAAGAAAACTTACTGGAAACATTAGACGAACAACTGCAATTGTATGTCCCCTCAGCATTTGCAAAGATTAAATCCTCCTTTGGTCTGCTATTTTTACCTAAAAAGGTGCAGGCTTGAGCTTTTCCAAGCCAAACTTTAGGTACATAGATTGAGACATAATATTATCTCCTGAGTCCCTATCCAAAAGAACTCCCTTTATATTCTTATTGCAAAATTTTACATGAATGTTAGGAACTCTTTAATCTACTTCTGTCACTTCAGAACTATAGATTTCACCATTGTCTTCCATCTCTTCTTTACATTTCTTTGTCTAGACAAGTACAAGAAACTCTATAGGCCTTTTCTTTATCAGTTAACAAGAAGTTGTTCCCTAAAATCTAGAACCATGTTTAAAATTTGATCAAGTGTCATATGTAATGTGCCTTCAACAAACCTTGAAATAAATCATCAGATAACCCTGAATCAATCTCTTGGTTAATCAAATCTGTCTTCTTAGTTTGCAGACCTTTTACATTTGAAACCAATGGCATCTATTCAACAGACAACAGTGGTACCTATTTAGTCCATTTTGGCAAAAATTGTGGAGCCTCCTCACGAATGCCGTGCTGAATTTTTTGAATTTCCATCAATACTCGTGATTTAACTTTATTCTGATTCTCGCAATTAATGGGATGATTCTGTATTGCATTTGTACCATTAAATAATTCAAGGTTTTTCTTTGATCTAGTAATTTCCATACACTAAATAGGATATACTACCTTAGAAACCTCTTCTATTTAAATGCATGCGGAACAATCACATTGAGAAGATGCACTATTGGTGGAATTTCCCCTCCAGAATTCACATCCATTACTTTCTATTATTTTTTGAAATACTTTAAGAAAGGTTCATCTAAATTAACTAAACACTATTGTATCCTCTTGTATCTCCTAGAGGATAACTGCATTCACTTGTGTAGGTGGATATTTTTGGTTGATTTGTAGGTGGCCTATTATTATACCTAACGATTGGAACTCCTCTCTCATTCGTGTCTGCACCACAATTCACAATCGAGACTCTGTTTGTGACCTGGCTGGCCACAATAGTCACGATTCTGAATCATTGGTGCAACATTAAACCTCTACTAGCCTCCCCAATTATTTTAATTTTGTAATCTTCTTTGTGGGCCATTGAATCTCCTATTTGGTTGTTCTACAGCAATTTAGTTTATGCCTGATGGGGTTGGGCTTGAGCATTTCTTTGCAACAAATGATTTGGTAATCTCCCCTTAAATTTTGGATTATACCAACAATTTTCCAATACATGGCATGGCTTTTGACAAATCTGACAGCAGAAAGGCTTGTCCTGTGCTGTATTTATAGAAATCTCAAAATTTTTTTGCTTTTTTAAGAGATCGAAAGGAGAGTTACCTGAGAGTCTTTGTCTACACCTTTCTTCTTCTTCTTCCCTTTGTTTTTGTGGACTTTTTCTTTGCCTGTAATGTCTTTTTCTTATGAGTCTTTTTATCATCCCAATTTTCATCATCTCAATCTTTCATATCACTATCAAGGTCAGAATCTTTATCTGCATCTAATACATCTTCATCTTCTAAATCTGCATCTTCAAGGTCAGAATCTATATCTGCATCTAATACATCTTCATCTTCTAAATCTGCATCTTCATCTTCATCAGACTTTGTATCAAAACTTTGAGATTTCTTCTTTTTCTTATCCTTTTATTTTGTTATTCCAAAGCGTCGTTCCACTCTGGTCCATTTCATTGAAATCATTGGCTGCATTCATTAGTGCACTTCTCAAATTCTTGTTCAAACCTTCGCAAAAATAATCTCCCAACTTCTCTCGATTTGGTCGTTGTGCAGCGCAGTTAGCCTTTGATTTAGATTTTTGAATTTCTATGCATAACCTTCCACCAACAAATCTTCATGCTTGATGCTCCTTAGTTTCTTTAAAATCTCTTCTAGTGTTTTCTCCTTTCTCAATATTTCCAAGAATGATGTCCTGCAAATCATTATATGTTGCACAATGAGCCAATCCATACTCAGAAAACCAACTCATTTCCTTTCCCACCAATGTGGCAACAAATTGTTACTTTTTCAGTGTACAGGTTATCAAAGCCATTTGTTTTCTGGTCTCGAATTGACCTATGTGGATGTCCCCGTTCTCTTTAGGCTTACCTGAACTTAGCAAATCGGACCTTGGGATTCTACACAAGTTGTGGTGGTTGAACCACAACCTATACTGGTCTAACTACACGGCTAGGTGGTACGAGTGGAAGAGGATTAAACTGTAATCTTCTTCGTGTAGGTCTAAATGCTCTTGTAAAACCCACTAACGCTCTCAAAGCTTGATCTACAGGATTGACTACAGATTGTGATGCAGAATCCACCATGTGTTGTTTGGAATGTTCCTCTAGAGGTTGCCGCCGCTATATCTGTTCATTCTGCGCTTGTGGGTTTTGAGCATGTCTTCGCCTTGTAGCTCCCTTTACGTTGCTCCCTGTAATTCTTGTTCTCTCCTTGCATGCAAGTATGTCCGATAGCTATGCCATAAATAATTCTCATGTCGCCCATTCATACAATCTGCAATTCACACCCTTCTTTGCATACAAGTAACTTATTTACAGGGAGTCCAAGCAAAATTGCTACTGATATGTCCTGACTCCCAACAAAGGCTTGGATTGCAAATCAGAAGTATCACCAAGTGTTAATAGCATATTGGGTCGTAATAAATAGATAAAACAGAATAACAGGTTTCATGGCAATAACAACACAGAACAAAATCAAATATTACATGATTCATTAGAAAATAAGACTAGTGAAGTAAAACTGATTGGAAACACACGAATATCCTACATATATTTTCATAACATGATAAAAACATATTCAAAGAATACAGAATTGCAAAAAAAACTTCATTCAAGAAACAAACATAAAATTACATAAATATGCGAATAACAGGAAATACGACGCTTCCCTACTAACGAGAAACTACCTTATATATAGATAAAAATTGATTCCCCAAAATCGAAGAACCCAAAAGACACAACTTATAATCCATGACTTTTTATATCCCTATGACACCTAAACTAAGGTTCTAAGGTTAATATTATTCTAGGGTTTTTCATTTACATGGGAATGTCCAAGTTTTACAACAACAAGCTTTAGCAATCGATAAGAAAAAGATGAATAAGCAACAATTAAGGCAAAAGGTGACGTCTCTGAGAGCAACTAGCTATCTCTGTGTTTTTCAAAGCTTGTTCTCTCCTTGGATGCAAGCATGTCCAATAGCTATGCCATAAATAATTCTCATGTCGCCCATTCATACAATCTGCAATTCACTCCCTTCTTTGCATACAAGTAACTTATTTACAGGGAGTCCAAGCAAAATTGCTACTGATACGTCCTGACCCCCAACAAAGGCTTGGATTGCAAATCAGAAGTATCACCAAGTGTTAATAGCATATTGGGTCGTATAAAATAGATAAAACAGAATAACAGGTTTCATGGCAATTACAACACAGAACAAAATCAAATATTACATGATTCATTAGAAAATAAGACTAGTGAAGTAAAACTGATTGGAAGCACACGAATATCCTACATATATTTTCATAACATGATAAAAACATATTCAAAGAACACAGAATTGCAAAAAACTTCATTCAAGAAACAAACATAAAATTATATAAATATGCAAATAATAAGAAATACGACGCTTCCCTACTATCGAGAAACTACCTTCTATATAGATAAAAATTAATTCCCCAAAACCCAAGAACCCAAAAGACACAACTTATAATCCAATGACCCCTAAACTAAGGTTCTAAGGTTAATAATATTCTAGGGTTTTTCATTTACATGGGAATGTCCAAGTTTTACAACAACATGCTTTAGCAATCAATAAGAAAATATGAATAAGCAACAATTAAGGCAAAAGGTGACGTCTCTGAGAGCAGTTGAATCCACAAGCTATCTCCAGCTACACCCTTGGGTCCAATTCCTTGCATCAACATCTTCACGCTACTGCTAGGCATCCTGAGCAGTTGTATTGGTTGCTGCGGTTGACCCACGCACATAAGAGCTTTGGCATCGCCAAAGCGAAGCTGTCCATCTGCAACCACCACTGCCGATGCCCTGCCGTATTACCAGGGTTGAGCCGTATTACCAATGACCTGGCCTACTACGACGACTGATGCTGCTGCTGCTTGCTGATTCCGACTTGCCCAGGTGATTCCATCGGACTTGTTGATTCTGGCCTTTCCAGCTAATTCCGACATGTCTTGCTGATTTCAACCTGCCTAGCTGATTCTGACCTGCCTTACTGATTCTGACCTATCCGTCTGATTCCAACCTCTCATGCTGATTTCGACTTTCCCAGCTGATTTTGACCCGCCCGGCTGATTCCTGCACTTCACAAGAAATTTGGGGTTAGCATCTAATCTGGGGCACCAACAATATTAGAAATTTGGGTATTTTTTAAAAAATCATGGAGAAAATCTTTTAGTTGGGGCTTCAACAGCCACCCAATTTTGAAGCTTTCTCAAAATTGGCCTTCTCGCATCAAATTAAAGCCTATGCATCGACGAAAATCTCTTTTGCTTTAATGCTGTGCCATTTCCGGGTCCTCTGCCCTGTCTCCTAATCCTAAAACGACGGGTCAATCTTCCACTACTTAGAAACGAGTTACGACACTGCAAAAAGATCGACATCACCCGTATCAAGAGGCAAATCTACCTCAAAATTTTATGTGTTTGAGTTCGGTTCTTTGCCCAAAATGTCCCCCAAAATATGAATAAATAATGTTTGTGTGTGGGGTACTCTACCCGGATGGAAAACGAGATGTAATAATCAGTGTATGCTTTGAGTCAGTCTTCTCCCATGATACTTTGCTATCCTTGATCAAAGCAAGGGGCGGATTATTGTGTATGATACGTGTAGAGGTCATTGTTCACTGACTCCCAGAGTTACCTTGGCCCTTGGGTCTAAGTTGGGGACAAGCTACATGAACCTCTAAGCCATGCTTGGATAAACCTCTGAGCCATACGAGTGTTGAGCCTGTCAGCCTGTTGAGGACATGTTCACTAGCCTCTTAGCCAAGTTACATGAGCCTCTTAGACAATAGCCATGAACATGCTAAATTTGGACCAAAGTTGGAGCATATGTATTCCTGCCAGTGAAAGTTCCTCACTCATCATAATTCAACCTTCGCTCCGAAGGGGGGTTTGTTGGGTATTTTGGAGTCTCATGTGTATGAGTGTGCCTTGTGTGTGAACAACTTCTATAGGCTAGTGGCTAGTGTGTGTGTTTTGTGTAAGTGTGCGTATGTGTGTGTGAACCCACTCTTAGAGTGGCTCGAATAAGCCCCTAAGGCTATAAAGGCATTGTACTTCATATACCCACTCTTAGAGTGGTTAGAATAAGCCCTTAAGGCTATAAAGGCATTGTACTTGGTAAAGGCCATACCGAATCTAATCTACTAATCATTGAGTCATGCAATTACTCTCTCAGTAGTATATTCATCTTTCCTTGTCTCTCTCTCTCTCTCTACACATACGTAGCCATGGCATTTCTATTTGAGCCTAAGTAGAATTATACATGAAAAATGTCAGTGTAAAAGAGCGGTTTATCGTTTTCCTTGCTAGCTTCTTCTAGTTTCTGTTCTGTTAGGTCTAACCCAGGTGGTATAGGTAAAGTTGACATTACAGGCTCTATTACCTACTCAATATTGCCAAACTCAAGGAGGTCTTCATCCTCGTTGTCCTTGTCTTCCTCCTCCCATTCCTCTTTCACATTAGATGGTCCTGGTCTATCTCCTTGAGAAATCACCATCATGATGATATCAAGATGTGTACACTCCTCCTTAGCCACCACTGACGTATCTTCCTAGATATCAATATGGTTTCTATCCTCAAGCAAAGAGGCAAGTGCCCTATCCAAAATTCGTCAACCTCAAGGATTGACATCCACAATTTGCCACCATGGATTGCCATCTAGATTCTTGTGAAAGAATGCTTGTTCACAATGCATTGGAAGAAGATAAGGTTCTTTACTCAGCAACGTAGAGAAGTTGATAAACCAAAAACCCATGGGCTCTCTTTTCACGGTAGCTTCTTTGCCTCTATATTGTGTATGGAACTAGCGAATCTTCAAAATGACCTATAATAAACATGCTCTCGAATTAACATCAAATACACCAACATGTGAGAAACTGAATCAATTTCTAGTTGATCTATGCTTATTTCATAAAATCATAATTAACTTCATATATTCTCTCTAGATCCCCCACGTAACCTAGCTCGTTCGTTGACGAGGTTTATGTCATGAGCACTTGCACGAGATTGTTGTTTAAATGATGCAACAATAGACGAGTCTTGAGTAAGAAGCATATTATCAATCCTTTTGACTCAAAGATGTTGTCCATAGGCCCACATGCTACTATATGCCTAACCCTAAAATCATAAGCATAGAGAATGTTAACATCACAAAATCACGCAGAGGACCATGCCATGTGTTACATCCTTGTCACACTCGAGACTGAGCTCGAACTCCTCACGCGTAACTTGCACACCTTCTCCTTGCACCTTTTTTACTTGCTCTTGTATCCATGTCATTGACATGGTGGGGTTCACCCATTGCCTCTTGGATGTTCTTCGCATATTTTGTTGTCATTCTTTGTTATGCTCTTTGATCCACTTTTACATACATTCTGAATTATAGATCATGAAAATACTTAAATTCTCTTGCTCATCGTGATCTGGGAGTCCCTTTCCACATAACATCTCTTCTAAAAATATTTCGTTCACACTATGTGTCCTTTAGGCAGAAATCTTCTATGTCAAATATATATATTCTATTGACAGATATGAGAAAGAGCAAGAGAGAAAGAGAGGTACACGAGACATCTCTCCCAAAGTGGTGTGTATTATTGAGAGTGCATAAGTATATAGGTGAGATCTAGGTCAAGCTGGGGTGAGCTATATATAGTCCAACACCCCTACTCAAACTAGGGTCTCTAGCTGTGGATGAAAAAACCCTCGGAGAGTACTAGGGAAAAACCAGAGCTCCTATATACATCAATGAAAATTTATATACAAATGTGATAGTAGACATGTGCCTAAATGTGATAAGTGTTAAATAATATATATATAATGATGTATATAAACCATGGATGAATGTGATGTGTGGTGCATGTGTCTAAACTTTTGAATGAATATATACAATGATGATCATAGATCAATTTCTAAGAAATTTACGTTGTCACTCCAAATTCATTGCATAGACAAGTGAATTAAGCTTCACCAACTCCCTTCATAAGAATGTCCAATGTAGAAAGTAACCGATGTTACCATGTTAACTCAGGAGCTGCCAGGGATGCCGCTACATATTCTGCTTCTATAGTTGAAATTGTGAATGATGATAGAGGAGGCCATGATCTTTAGTGCCCTTTAAATACTTCAAAGCATGCTTTTCTTCAATCCAATATCCATGAGAAGGCTGAGCAATATATTGACCAAGAAGATTTGCAATGAAAAGAACATCAAGGCATGTATTGAAACTAATAAATTTTAGACAGCCAACTAGATTTGCATATGGACAATCATCCATCAAAGGATGGTCATATTTTGAAGGCCAATTCTTAGTAGAATGCATAACAATAGGACTACATACCGGATGTGCATCAACCAATCGAAATTTTTCAAGAGCTTTAATAATGAATTTGTTTGTCAAATAAGCTAAATACCTTTCTCCATGAATTTGTTTGTCAAAGAAGCTAAATACCTTTCTCCATGAGATCACTAGATTTGAATGCCAAGACAAGAATGAATCTCACCAAGATCCACCATTTCAAATGATGAGGATAAGAGCTTCTTAATATGTAGAAGGAAGTATAAATCATCAACAACCAAGATGATATCATCCACATATAAAGCAATAATAATAAATAAGTAGTGTTGTCGTTTAAAGTATAAATTTGGATCAAAAGAACATGAAGCAAATCCATGTGATTGAAGAAAGGCATGAATCTTTAAGTACCATGCACGAGAAGCATGTTTCAAACCATAGAGAGCTTGATGAAGATGAGATACTAGATGTTCTTTTCCTGGGATAACAAAACAAGTGGTTGTTTCATATATATCTCTTCTTTCAAGTCACCATTGAGAAAATATCTTTTAACATCCATTTGATGAATTTCTAAATCAAATTGAGTGGAAAATGCCAAAATAACACATATACTTGTCATACAAACAATAGGTGAGAATGTATCATCATAGTCAACACCTCCTACTTGAGAGTATCCCTTGGCAACTAGAAGAACTTTAAATTTGTCAAAAGAACCATCTGCCTTAACTTTTGTCGTGTACACCCACTTATACTTGTTAGGTGTTCGTTCATGAAGAAGATCAGTTAGAATCCAAGTACCTTTCAAGATGAGAGAATCATACTCAGCTTGCATAGTATCTTGCCATTTTGATCGTTTTGTGGACAAGAAATAGCTTGCTCACACATAATAGGGTCTTCAATAATGGACATGGCATGAAATTCAATGTCATCATGAGGAGTATGGGAACCATGTTCATCCTCAATAGGAAGGTTATTATAGATATCAATGTCAGGGCTATTTTTGTCACAATCCAGTGAAGAGGATGGGATAGAGACATCAACTTGAGAATCAATAATATGAGATTCATCGATCAAAAAAGGAAAAGATGTGAGAATGGTTTGTGAATCATCAGATGCATCAATGGACCATTCACTACCCATAGTATGCTCATAAAAAATTGCATCACGACCTTCTTAGATAACCTGTCCAACTTGCAATGAGAATATCACCAGAAAGAGAATTTGTAAGTAAATATTTTTGAACATAAACTACCGTAAGAACTACCTCTGCCCAAAACATCTTTTATAAACCGACCTAAATAAGAATACACCTCATGGAATTGATGATGGTTTAATTTTTGTGCTCAGCAACTCCATTTTGCTGAGGAGAATAAGGAATAGTAAGTTCATGTTGAATGCCAATATTCTTCAAAATCATTGGATATGTATTCCCACCATTGTCACTTTGTATAGTTTTGATATTTTGATAGCCTGAAGCTCAACATGTTTGCGGTATCATTGAAATAGACTGAGAACTTTTGATTTATGTCGTAGAAGAAAAACGTATGTAAATCAGGAAAAATCATCAATAAATGTAAGGAAATAGTGGAATTTGGAGTAGGATGGAGGGAATGGACCACAAATGTCAGTATGAATAAGCTCTACTAGATCTTGAGATTGATGAGAAATGGAATAAATAAAAGTTTTTCGGTGATGTTTGCCCAAAGCAAAATGTTCATAGACACGAAGAGTTAAGCGAGGCTTCAGTTGTTGAAGACCATCAAAATGATATAAATCAAGAATTTTGGAGAAGTGGGAATGAGAAAGTCAAGAATGCCAGAGTTTTCTATCATGATTTCTTGGTGAAGTTACAGCATTAGCTACATCATCTGATAATGAAAGCTCAAATAGATTACCTCGACGAGGCACTCTTGCTAGGTTATGTCCATCCTTCTCAAGTCGACATTGAGTATGGTCAAAACCAACAAATAAACGAAGATCAACAAGATGAGCAATTGATAAAAGATTGTGTTGAAGAATAGGAACATGTAAAACACCTCGCAAAATTTGAGTAGAGGAGTGTGTTTCCAAGTAAAGATCACCAATACCCCTAACTTCACATGTATTATCATCAGCAAGATAAACCATCTTCTTGATTGGTAAAGTATGATAATTATGAAGCCATTGAGCTTGATAGGTCATGTTACTAGTGGCACCAGAATGCACTATAAATGTAGCACCATCATAAACAAGAAGCATTTGATCTGATGAAATATGGTGGTTAACACAACTCACCTTCTCGTGATCACTATCATCATGACAATTATCAACAGCATAATCCCGATCACGTTCATCACATCATACTTTTTCTTTAGACATTGAGAAGTATGATTTGTACGACCATAATATGTACATGCTGTAGGTGGACTTGTGGTTGGTCTCTAATTAGATCGAGAGAGCCCATGTTCATTATATAATTTGGCAAAACAATCAGATTCATAAAGTCCATTTTTGTGACAATAATTGCAATACTTGCTAGAACCATATTGTTGATTAGAGAAACCTCCACGAGAAAAACAATTTCCACCATGAGGGAACCGTGAAAAGGGGTGTTTTTTGGAGGTAAGAAGAGCAGCCTCATAAGAATCTAAGTGACATGTAAGAAGAGCATCTGTAGAGGGCTCTGAACGTCGTCATTCATGACGCTGTAAATATTCAATAATAAGAGATATGCAAGTACTATCAAAATCAATACCATCTTTGTTTAAAAGAATCATGACAATATTGTCATATTTTTCAGCTTTGATAGTGTGAAGAAGCTAGGCAACAAGTTGAGGTCGTGAAATAGGAGCACCAGTGGGGGCAACAAGTTGATTAACAATTTATTTGAATGATTCAATATGAGAAGTCATAGAGGTAGAAACTTTGTAATCGAACTCGTCCGACATATTACACAGATGAATAATTTCGGTGATAGATTTCTTCTCAAAAATAGAAATAGTTAATTTTCTAATATTGTTAGAAGTGGGAAGATTAAATACATCCAACATAAGAGAATCATGAAGAGTAGACAAAATATACCGTCGAGCAGCCTTATATGGTCTTTCTTTGTCCATTTGGATGAAATTATTTGCCAATCAATAAATAACTGCCCACATGAGTAATAAGTGAACCAACAACATCAATAGGTCCCTGAGGACATGGAGAATTTCCATATACAATGTCAAAAATATCGTCGCCTTCAAGAATCAAAGTCATCTTTACCTTCTAACAAGGAAAACCGTGACCTTGAAAAATAGGAATAAAGCTAGAGCGTTGACAAGAAGGATAACCATTAATAAGAGAAATATTTGCCATGGAGAGAGCGCGATGAAGAGGAAAAATGTATAAATAATAAAAGGTATGTTTGAGGGCAATCGCCTTGATAATAAAAATGAATTTCACCAACATAGTAGTAATAATGCTTTTTGATACGTAAAGAATAGATGAGGCAAAACAGCCTTGATAATAAAAACAAACGCACCAAAATAGCTGGTTAATGCTTTTCGAGACGTAAAGAATAATATGTTTAAAAATAGAAAAAATTCCCAAAGCATATATGTAAAAGGATGCCAAAAATAGTGATGCAAGGAAAAAATAATTAATGAAAAAGCTGAAAAACTTTTGCATGACAGTGCATGCGCAGAACACTAAAAAGCTACAGAATAGTAAAACAGTCGTAACGTTCAGCTTGTAACTCTGTTTTAAAAGATTCTTCATTCAAAATTGAGGGCACAAGCGGCTCTAGAATTTACAAACCTCGACAAATACAATCTATGATCCTATTTGTTGGCTAAATCTTCAAATTCTAACGTGAAGGCCCTCAAAATTTACCGATAAGATTAGGGGGTTAAAATCCTGCAACTTGTTTCAATACACAACAAGGAAAAAGTTTTTGTTTCATGGGAAATCGTAGATACTTACACAACAAGGAAAAAGTTTTTGTTTCATGCAAAATCATAGATATTTACATAGATAAACATAGATTATTGTTGAAAGAAACCTACAAAATCCATAAATTACTATAAAAAGAAACATTCAAAATTGTTCAAACCAATCTTCTTTGTTGTTGAAATGGTAACTCGCTTTAATACCATGCTAACAGATATGAGAAAGACAAAGACAAAAAGAGAGGTACACGAGACATCGCCCCCAAAGTGGTGTGTTTTTTTGATAGTGCATAGGTATGTATAGGTGAGATCTAGGTCAAGCTAGGGTGAGCTAAGTCCAATATATTGTTATTGAGATTCTTGCTATATTTCAATTGTAGCTAATCCGTGCATGGTAGACATGGCTTGTAACCATTTCTTGATAGACCTACAAACAATTTAAGTCTTAGTACAATTGTTATTCCTTCACATCACTTTCAAATCCAAACAAAGTAACTCTAATCATGTAAGTGAAGAATAACCATAGGCAAGATAGTCATGAATAGTTCATGTTGGAATGCCGCAAACCTCAAAGTTTTGTTCGCCTGTAGGCTTGAAGATGTTAAGCACTTTTATCCCTTTCCATAATTTTTGTAGATCTTTAAGATGATTGGTGCCAGGTACACATTTATGTCTTTGACTTATCATTTTCCTACATCGAAGTGATGTATTGAATTAAAGTTTTTAAGAAGTAGAAACATATCGTGTGGATACAATTTCAGATCATGTTGCTTATGCATGTGCATGTACCTAGAATTAGTAGACTTAATATTTTATTCTCTTTTTTAATGGACATGAATGGTGCTAGTTAATTGATCAACACTACGGACCAAATTGACCACTTACTTGATCTATGTGAAAATGGATTGATTCCATCAATACCTATTGGAAATACATGAACAAGAGAAGGAGGAAGAGAGTTACACCATATACGCTCCTAAAAGACGTTCATATTGATTATGAGTTTGTATATAGGTAAGATCTAGGTCAAGTTAGGGTGTGATATATATATCTCCAACACCCCCACTCAAACAAAGGTCTCTAGCTCTGCGAGTGAAAAAACCCTTGGGGAGTACAAGGGAAAAACCAATCCCCTCTACATACATATCATATACAAAAGATCAATGTGCATAGAGTATCTACAAGGATACAAAAATACATTTTGTACAAGTTTAATTGAGTGTGACAAGTATTAATCTCCAAAACATGAAGCTGCAACAACTCCAAGTTCTCCACGTAATGATGTGAATCGAGCTTCACTCAATCCTTTGGTGAATATATTTGCAATCATCTGATACGTGGGGTAATGCTCAATCATTATTGATCCTTTCTTCACTTCATGTCGAACATAATGACGATGAATAGCAATATGCTTGGATTTCCTATGTAGAACATAATCCTTGGCACTTTGATTGTCACATCTAAGTGGAGTACTTGATGATAATGGATGTTCAAGTTGCCGGATCTTCATTAACATTCATAGCATCATCAAAACTTTCATCATAGACATGATTTGAACCATGTTCAATATCAATGGGACGATCAATGTATATATCAAGATTATCACTAGAATCCTTCGTAGGGTCTTCAGAATCCTTCATATGAGAAGGAGGATGCACAATATCTTGAGAGATACAATGATTATCAAACAGAAAAGGAAAAGAAATGAGTAAGAACTGTGTATCATCAGAATCCTTACTAGACCATGTACCTCCCATTGAATCGTTCATCGAATAGAGCATCACAAGCGACTGATGGATGACTTTCTGAGAAGTAGGATCATAAAATTTATATCCTTTAGAATTATCAGAATATCCAATAAACATAACTTTCAAACTAGAAGGATCCAACTTTTGTCGCATTTCTTTTGGCACGTGATTATAAGCAATGCATCCAAAGGTGCGAAAATGTGATACAAAAGGAGTTTTCCCTATCCAAATTGTAGTGGGAATCTTACCAGTAGGTGCAGTTGTGGGAAGATGATTTTGAACAAAGATTGCTATATGAACTCTCTTCGCATTGATCTTCTCTTCAAAAGACTATTTCATACTGATTATGAGTTTGTATATATAGGTGAGATCCAGGTCAAGTTAGGGTGTGATATACACCAAGTATTAAGTGAAGAGGCTCTTGACTAAACTCTTGATGTGTTCTATCAATGTGCTTGAAGGCTTCATAGTTAGACAAAATGCATAGGATCCCATCTGTGCCTCATATTCTTTGCCACCCAATCCATAAGCTTTGATAACTCTGGGCTCCAAAATAGGCACTCTATTCATGGGGATAATGGAAAATGTCTTAGAACCTTATGAGGAATAAGTTTTTCTTCCTCCTTGAAATGTGAAACACCAAACTTATGTCTATAGGATGCAGCACGAGCTAGGTTACAGGTTGGGCATACATCACATCTTGGTAGGATTGCCAAGAAGGGTTTATTACCCCTTTTGTAAGTAATTATTAGAATGTTTACATTTGGTATTATGCGTGCATGTAGATGTGTATCATATATTCTTCATATCAAGTGATAACTCATGTTTTTTTAAAATAAGAGGGGAAGGACTATGGTCACGAGACCACTCCTCAGGAGATAAAGATGGCTATCTATTTGGGTTATAGGCATTTGAAGACCTAGCTACCTCCACCAGCTATTTTTGGAAGTAATCTTGATTAAATATCATTCTACTTCTAATTAAATGTGAGGCTTCGGCTCAAATATCATAATATATTTCAAGAAATATAGAACTTGCATAAATAGAGAGAATAGAGTCCTTGATTATATCTATCTTTCATGCAATAGATAACAAGAGGAGGACTCTAGTGTAGAGCTCGAACCACTGGACCACCCCGGAGCTATCTCACTTGCACTCTCACTCATGAAAAACTCGCACTCACACACTCACACACGCACTCTCAATCTTTAATCTTTTTTTTTTTCGTTTTCTGAGTATTCGTTTTCTTTGCACGGAAATCCAAAGTAGCCCTTTTAGAGTTTTCTCGAACCGTGTGTCATATTTCTGGCGATGTGGCGCTTTTTTGGAAAAAGTGTGTTCGAGAAGCCTCTTTCACACACGATCATCATTCCCATGAGAACGAACATTTGGGAAAACAACCCTTTCTCATGGCACGCCACTTGCGCCTCGGTGACCCGATGAGGATGCTCAATAGCTCATCTCGAACATTCCATCCTTCTCTTCAACTTTGTTTTTGTTCGTCTGAATCTTTGTCCTTGACCGCCGTTTAGGACCTGCAATGTCTCAACATGAAAACCTAGGCACCTTTTTAGCACAAAACCACTCAAAGACCACTTTGGCGATCAAACGGATGTGAAATAATGCGAATCACAAAATTTTCACTCGAGCAAAGTTGTTCTATATACAAAATGGAAAACCTCTCTCATACAAAACTTCTCCTAATTCTACCTCTAACCTAATCAAGACTCGCCCACAAAAATGGTAACTACCTAAAAATAACAAAAACCAAAACAATTCTTGCAACACAAAATTTTGTCAAAACATGTTAGATGTCCTAACAAAGCATTCTACACATTTCCTACAACATGAATTTCCAAAAAAATATTTATACGAAATTATGAAGCATCACATTAAAGTATTCAAATATTAGATAATTAAGTTTTCTAAACCAAAGGAGTTGCGTCAGCGATAATGAGGACATGATGGAGGTAGATCAATAGAGTGCCATTGGGCACAAATCTACGTTGATGGATCATAGATGGGTGGTTGCAAGTGAGGGTACTCACTTTCATTCACTCTCTCTAAAATTGGGACATTGACGCAACTCTGGCGGAAGAGTACCTCGATCATGATATCGCTATCAATTAAAACACGACACGTGTCTCCCGAGCCTAAAGCGACATATCTCAAATGAGATACCACCTAACGCCACGCCAACATGTCCGAGTTTCAAGTCACCATCCATGTCACTAGTACAGGTCACCACCACTGCGAGATATGCATGCCACTCGGATCCACGTCAATGCCATGGTGGATCTCCTTGGACATCCTGCTTAGATTTACATTCAACATATTCAATGAGGCCATCTCCACCGTCCACATATCTAGAACGAGATATTGAAATATAATCTCGACCATTGAAATATCTCGTTCGAGGTATAGAGATGTAATCTCATCCGTCCACATATCTCGTTCGAGATAATAAGATGAACTCTAAGCCCTTAAAAAACCTCGAACGAGATACATCTACACAATCTGACCCATCCATTCGCCCACATTTGAAGATGCGATCCCAGCCATTTAAATATCTCGATCGAGGTATGAAGTGAATCTCAACAGTCAAACATACCTCGATCATGATAATGACCCAAAATCTAAGTCGTCCATGTACCTCGAACGAGATACTTAATTCAAATCACAACCCACCGATCCTTCACCAACCCTAAAATCAAATGCGTATCTTGGCCATTTGTCTCACTAACCCTAAAATCACGCGTACATCTGGGTACATCTTGCAAACCCTAAAATGTATGCCACCGAACCTCAATCGAGGTTATAAAACTGAAAAGTTTTTTTTTTGGCCTCATTGTCACACGTCGTTTTCACTCTCCTTGATCTCTTGATTTGGATTAGCATTAGTGGACTCATTAGCATTGTTTTATAGCTTCATTAGTACTACTTAGCACTAAGCATTGGACCTTTCACATTGACCTACCCGTTTGCGTAAAGCTTAGGTTTTAGCATGGAGTCACGCGAGGAGGGCCACGAGGGGGATGGCCGCTTGTCTATTGTGGACCTCATCACACGGAGATAGACCGCAAGTTAGGTGGCTATCCGTACTACTAGAGACACACCATCTACATTACATATCGTGTTAGACTTGGAGGTAATGCTATCGTCCCTTTGTAGCCTTCACGATATTGTTTATGTAGATGAGTGGATAGCCCACCATCGCACTGCATGGCCTGACATATTGTCAGGTCTGTGATCTAGTTTGATTAAGGATAAAACTTTATAGTTTTAGTCTTTCTCTAATTCTATATAGATTGAAAGATATTACTCTCCCAAAGAGACCAGTTGTTAGGCTTTGCTTTAGAAATTGCTATCAAGATTGACTACCTTGTCTATATAGACCGCATGGACTAATGCATAAGCATAGTTAAGACTTAGCTATAGTGACTAGACATGACCTCTCTTGTTAGAACATGATAATTGATTATGTTAAAAATAAGGATTCCCATGTGACTTAAAAGATAAAGAGAAGTTAAAGTCTATTTAAATTAAAAGCTTATTTTATACTTGAAATTGATTGTGATTGATTTGAATATATGTTATGGACTAGAGATGAGTGTGAGATGATATGTATCAGTTATGATTGCTCTGTTTTGAGATGAATGATTGATATGCACGCGTATGATTGATTGATATGCATGTGTATGATGAGACTCCACATGAGATTTTGAGATTCGGGCCGACCATCCTTAAACAGGCAGCGCCGGATAGAGAACCAGATTTATGCCCTCTCGGAGCCATGTGCTAGAACCCAGAGAGGATGAGATTCAAAAAGAGGCATACTCGAGATAGCCGTGATGTCGAGTGTGGAGGTTGGGTGGACGGGTATTGGAGAAAGCCCTAGACTGTGGCTGGATTTTGGTCATTATGACTAAACATGTTGTCGAGCATGGTGATGATGATAGAATCTTGAGATAGACACATACATTGTGATTGATTGAGATGCTATGCTGTAATTGATAGAGATTTATATCATGTGAATGTTTGTTTGAGATTACATGATTCTTTGCTTATGTGATAAGAACCTTGGATATGGCATGCATGCTTCTTTGCTATTTGAGAAGGTTGATTTGATTGTATTTGCTATGTAGAAAAAACACGATTAAGTGAGTTTAATGTTTTCCTAGATTAAGTTGTACTGATTAAGATATGGTTAGATTCAGGACCGTCACAAATTACTGCCCAATGGCAAATTTTTCAAGTCTCTTTGGTGCTTAAGAGGCCATGAAAATTCCTGCTCTTCCCCATGCCATAATATCCTAACATGCTTCGATGGGAACCAAACTCTGTAAGCATGTGGGGGGGTCCCACCCCTGCATGCTGCAAAGTTTGGTCACCATCAGAGAATGTTTGGGTTAGCAATTAGCGCGCAGTGCAGATTTTTCAAGTCTCTTGGTGCTTAAGAGGCTATGGAAAATACCACTCATGCCCATACCATCGTACACAAACATGCACTAATGGGAACCAAACTTTGCGAGAATGTTGGGGGGACCCACCCCCACATGCTTACCAAGTTTGGTCATCATCAGAGCATGTTGGGCTAGAAATTAGTGCCGAGTGTGCAGATTTTTCAAGTCTCTTTGGTGCTTAAAAGGCCATGGAAACTCCCTCTCTTCCCCATACCATCGTACCCAAACATGCTCCAATGGGAACCAAACTTTGCAAGCATGTGGGGGGGACCCACCCCCACATGCTTGAAAAGTTTAGTCACCATTAGAGCATGCTTGGGCTACAAAGTAGCGCCCGCGGTAGATTTCTCAAGTCTCTTTTGGTGGTTAAGAGGCCATGGAAAATCCCTCGGGGGGGTCACTCACAAAAAAATGTGAATATCACGTGCGTTCAACAGAAGCATATTTTTAATTTATGAAACTTACAGAAATATATTTACATAAGGGTATGATTTAAATTTTTTTTTTAAAAAAATTACATATTCATAAAGAAAAGGGGATATTATATAGATAAAAAAACTCACAGATAAGGGATTTAAAATATAGGCCTTGAATGCACGCGATAGGGGTATTCTACATATGGTGACCCCCCCCGAGGAAAATCCGGGTCTTCCCCATATCATCATACCCAAACATGCTTTGATGGGGACCAACTTTACAAGCATGCGGGGAGAACCCACCTCCACATGCTTGCAAAGTTTGGTCCCCATCGAAGCATGTTTGGGTTAGTGATTAGCGCCTAGTGCGGATTTTTCAAGTCTCTTGGTGCTTAAGAGGCCATGGAAAATCCCGCTCTTCTCCATACCATTATACCTAAACATACTTGGATGGGGACCAAACTTTGCGAGCATGTGGGGGGACCAAACTTTGCGAGCATGTCGGGGACCCACCCCCACATGCTTCCAATGTTTAGTTACCATCGAAGTATTTTTGGGTTAGTAATTAGCGCGCGCCCAACGCGGATTTTTCAAGTCTCTTGGATCTTAAGAGGCCATGGAAACTCCCACTCTTCCCCATACCATCGTACCCAAACATGCTCCGATGGTGGGGACTAAACTTTGAAAGAATGTGGGGGGGACCCACCCCCACATGCTTGCAAATTTTGGTCACCACCATCATCAGAGTAGGTTTGGGTTAGCAATTAGTGCCCAGTGTGGAGTTTTCAAGTCTCTTGGTGCTTAAGACACCATGAAAAATCTCGCTCTTCTCCATACCATCGTACCCAAACATGTTTCGATGATGCGGACATAAACTTTGCGACTCGGGGGGGGGGACCCCCCCCCACATACTTGCATAGTTTAGTCACCATCGGAGCATGTTTGGGTTAGCACTTAGCACCCAGTGTGGATTTTTAAAGTCTCTTAGTGCTTAAGAGGCCATGGGAAATCCTGCTCTTCCCCATATCATCGTACCCAAACATGCTCCGATGGGGACCAAACTTTGCGAGCATGTGGGGGGGACCCACCCCCACATGGGTCCCCCCCACATGCTCGCATAGTTTGTCACCATCTAAGCATGTTTTGGTTAGCAATTAGCGCCCAATGTGGATTTTTCAAGTCTCTTGGTGCTTAAGAGGCAATGGAAAATCTCGCTCTTCCCCATATCATCGTAACCAAACATGTTTCAATGGGAACCAAAGTTTGTGAGTATGTGGGGGGGGGACCCACCCCCACATGCTTGCAAAGTTTGGTCACCATTGGAGCATGTTTAGGTTAGCAATCAGTGCCTAGTGCAGATTTTTCAAGTCTCTTGGTGTTTGAGAGGCCATGAAAAATCCCTCTAAGCATGTTTTGGTTAGCAATTAGCGCCCAATGTGGATTTTTCAAGTCTCTTGGTGCTTAAGAGGCAATGGAAAATCTCCCTCTTCCCCATATCATCGTAACCAAACATGTTTCAATGGGAACCAAAGTTTGTGAGCATGTGGGGGGGGACCCACCCCCACATGCTTGCAAAGTTTGGTCACCATTGGAGCATGTTTAGGTTAGCAATCAGTGCCTAGTGCAGATTTTTCAAGTCTCTTGGTGTTTGAGAGGCCATTGGAGCATGTTTATGTTAGCAATCAGTGCCTAGTGCAGTCTCTTGGTGCTTAAGAGGCAATGGAAAATCTCGCTCTTCCCCATATCATCGTAACCAAACATGTTTCAATGGGAACCAAAGTTTGTGAGCATGTGGGGGGGGACCCACCCCCACATGCTTGCAAAGTTTGGTCACCATTGGAGCATGTTTAGGTTAGCAATCAGTGCCTAGTGCAAATTTTTCAAGTCTCTTGGTGTTTGAGAGGCCATGAAAAATCCCTCTCTTCCCCATACCATCGTACCCAAACATGCTCCAAACCAAACTTTGGGAGCATGTGGGAGGGACCCACCGACATATGCTTGCAAATTTTGGTCACCATCGGAGCATGTTTAGGTTTTAGCAATTAGTGCACAGTGCGGAGTTTTCAAGTCTCTTGCTGCTTAAGACGCCATGGGAAATCCCGCTCTTCCCCATACCATCGTACCTAAACATGCTCCGATGGCTACCAAACTTTACAAGCATGTGGGGGGGGCCACCCCCGCATACTCACAAAGTCTGGTCACCATCCGAGCATGTTTGGGTTAGCAATTAGTGCCCAGTGTAGATTTTTTAAGTCTCTTGGTGCTTTTAAGAGGCCATGGAAAATCCCACTCTTCCCCATACCATCGTCCCCAAACATGCTCCGATGGGGACCACACTTTGCAAGCATGTTGGAGGGACCCACCCTCACATGCTTGAAAGTTTGGTCACCATCCGAGCATTCGTGGGTTAGTAATTAGCGCCCAGGGTGGATTTTTCAAGTCTCTTGGTGCTTAAGAGGTAATGGAAAATCAGAATCTTCCACATACCATCTTACCAAAACATGCCCCGCAAACTTTGCAAGCATGTGGGGGGAAACCACCCCCACATTATTGCAAGTTTTACTCCCCACATTGGAGCATGTTTGGGTTAGCAATTAGCGCCCAGTGTGGATTTTTCAAGTCTCTTGGTGCTTAAGACGCCATGGAAAATCCCGCTCTTTCCTATACCATTGTACCAAACATGCTCCGATGGGGACCAAACTGGGGGGGACCCACCCCCACATGCTTGCAAAGTTTATAGTTTTAGCCTTTCTGTAGTTCTATATAGATTGAAAGATATTACTCTCCCAAAGAGACCAGTTGTTAGGCTTTGTCCCTTAGAAATTACTATCAAGATTGACTACCTTGTCTATATAGACTGGATGGACTAATGCAAAAGCATAGTTAAGACTTAGCTATAGTGACTAGAGATGACCTCTCTCGTTAGAACATGATAATTGATTATGTTAAAAAATAAGGATTCCCATGTGACTTAAAAGATAAAGAGAAGTTAAAGACTATTTAAATTAAAACCTTGTTTTATACTTGAAATTGATTGTGATTGATTTGAATATGCATGCCTTGAAAGATTATGGACTAGAGATGAGTGTGAGATGATATGTATCAGTTATGATTGCTTTGTTTTGAGATGAATGATTGATATGCACACATATGACTGATTGATATGCATGTGTATGATGAGACTCGATATGAGATTTTGAGATTCGGGCCGACCGTCCTTAAATAGGCATCGGACAGAGAACAAGATTTATGCCCTCTTGGAGCCATGTGGTAGAACCCAAAGGATGAGATTCAGAAAGAGGGATACCCAGGATAGCCGCGATGTCCAGTGTGGAGGTTGGGTGGATGGGCATCAGAGAAAGCCCTAGATTGGCTACATTTTGGTCATTTATGACTAACCATGTTGGTCGAGCATAGTGATGATAATAGAATCTTGAGATAGACACATATATTGTGATTGAATGAGATGCTATGGTGTAATTGATAGAGATTTATATCATGTGAATGTTTGTTTGAGATTACATGATTCTTTACTTATGTGATAAGAACCTTGGATATGGCATGCATGCTTCTTTGCTATTTGAGAAGGTTGATTTGATTGTATTGCTATGTAGAAAAAGCAGGATTAGGTGAGTTTAATGTTTTCTTAGATTAAGTTATACGATTTAGATATGGTTACATTCAGGACCGTCCACAAATTAGCGCTCAGTGCGGATTTTTCAAGTCTCTTGATGCTTAAGAGACATGAAAAATCTCGCTCTTCCCCATACCATCATATCCAAACATGCTCTGATGGGAACCAAACTCTACGAGCATGTGGGGGGGACCACCCCCACATGCTTGCAAAGTTTGGTCACCATCGGAGAATGTTTAAGTGGGTTAGCAGTTTGCGCCCAGTGCGGATTTTTCAAGTCTATTGGTGCTTAAGAGGCTATGGAAAATCCCTCTCTTGCCCATACCATCGTACTGAAACATGCTCTGATGGGGGCCAAACTTTGCGAGAATGTGGGGCGACCCACCCCCCACATGCTCACAAAGTTTGGTCACCATCAGAGCATGTTTGGGTTAGCAATTAGCATCCAGTGCGGATTTTTTAAGTCTCTTAGTGCTTAAGAGGCCATGGAAAATCCTGCTCTTCCCCATACCATCGTACCCAAACATACTTCGATGGGGACCAAACTTTGCAAGCATGTGGGGGGATGGGGACCAAACTTTGTAAGCATGTGGGGGGGACTCACCCCCACATGCTTGCAAAGTTTGGTCATCATCCGAGCATGCTTGGGTTAGTAATTAGCTCCCTGGGCAGATTTCTCAAGTCTATTGGTGGTTAAGAGGCGATGGTGCTCTAGTAATTAGTGCCCAGTGCAGATTTTTCAAGTCTCTTGGTGCTTAAGAGGCCATGGAAAATCCCACTCTTCTCCACACCATTGTACCTAAACATACACGGATGGGGACCAAACTTTGCGAGCATGTGTGAGGACCCACCCCCACATGCTTACACTGTTTGGTCACCATCGGAGCATTTTTGGGTTAGCAATTAGTGTCCAGTGTGGATTTTTCAAGTCTCTTGGATCTTAAAACGCCTTGAAAAATCCCACTCTTCCCCATAACATCATACCCAAACATGCTCCGATAGGAACCAAACTTTAAAAGAATGTGGGAAAAACCCACCCCCACATACTTGTAAATTTTGGTCACCACCATCACAATAGGTTTGAGTTAGCAATTAGCGCTCAGTGCAGATTTTTCAAGTCTCTTGGTGCTTAAGACGCCATGGAAAATCCCACTGGCCCCACATACTTGTGAACTTTGGTCACCATCGGAGCATGCTTGGGTTAGCAGGGCCCAGTGCGGATTTTTCAAGTCTCTTAGTACTTAAGAGGCCATGGGAAATCCCACTCTTCCCCATACCATCGTACCCAAAACATGCTCCGATGGGAACCAAACTTTAAAAGCATGTGGGGGGGACCCACCCCAACATGGGTCCCCCCCACATGCTCGCAAACTTTGGTCACCATCGGAGCATGTTTTGGTTAGCAATTAGCGCCCAGTGTGGATTTTTCAAGTCTCTTGGTCCTTAAGAGGCCATGGAAATTTTCGCTCTTCCCCATACCATTGTACCCAAACATATTTTGATGCACCCCAAATTTTGTGAGCATGTGGGGGGGACCCACCCCCACATGCTTGCAAAGTTTGGTCACCACCATCGGAGCATGTTTGGGTTAGCAATTAGCACCCAGTGCGGAGTTTTCAAGTCTCTTGGTGCTTAAGCGGCCATGGAAAATCCCGCTCTTCCCCATACCATCGTATTCAAACATGCTCCATTGGGGACCAAACTTTGCAAGCATGTGGGAGGGACCCACCCCCACATGCTTGCAAATTTTTCTCTCCATCGGAGCATGCTTGGGTTAGCAATTAGCACACCCAAACATGCACCGATGGTGGGGACCTAACCTGTGGGGGGACCCACTCCCACATTATTGCAAAGTTTGGTCCCCATCAGAGCATGCTTGGGTTAGCAATTAGTTTCTAGTGTGAATTTTTCAAGTCTCTTGGTGCTTGAGAGGCCATGAAAAATCCCGCACTTTCCCATACCATCATACCCAAAACTTTGCAAGCATGTGGGGAGACCCACCCCCACATTCTTGCAAAGTTTGGTCCCCACCATCGGAGCATGTTTGGGTTAGCAATTAGCACCCACTGTGGATTTTTCAAGTCTCTTGGTGCTTAAGAGGCCATGGAAAATCCAGCTCTTCCCCATACCACCGTACCCAAAAATGCTCCGATGGGGACCAAACTTTGCGGGCATGTGGGGGGGACCCACACCCACATGCTTGAAAAGTTTGTTCACCATCTCAGAGAATGTTTGGGTTAGCAATTAGTGCCCTATGTGGATTTGTCTAGTCTCTTGGTGCTTAAGAGGCCACGTCATCATCAGAGCATATTTGGATTAGCAATTAGTGCCCAGTGCGGATTTTTCAACTCTCTTGGTGTTTAAGAGGCCATGGAAAATCCTGCTCTTCCCTAGACCATTGTACCAAAACATGCTCCGATGGGGACCAAACTTTGCAAGCATGTGGGGGAAACTCACCCCCACATGCTTGCAAAGTTTAGTCACCATCAGAGCCTACTTGGGTTAGTAAATTAGTGCCCAAGGAGGATTTTTCAAAAGTCTCTTGGTGCTTAAGAGGCCATGGAAAATCCGGGCCTTCCCCATACCATCGTACCCAAACATGCTCCAATGGGGACCAAACTTTACAAGCATACGGGGGGGACCCACCTCCACATACTTGCAAAGTTTGATCCCCATCGGAGCATGTTTAGGTAAGTAGTTAGCACCCAGTGTGCGGATATAAAAGAATATATTTTTTATTATAAAAGTGTTACTTTCATCATTATTGATTTTTATGCATAAAAGAATATATTTTTATTATAAAAGTGTTACTTTCATCATTATTGATTTTTATGCATAAAAGGATGCATAAAAGAACTTTTCTAATTATAAAAGTGTTACTTTCATCAAAATGGATTTTTATGCATAAATAGATGCATAAAAGAATATTTTTTTTAATTATAAAAGTGTTACTTTTATCATTATTAATTCTTATGCATAAAAGGATGCATAAAAGAATTGTTTTAATTAGAAAAGTGTTACTTTCATCAAAATGGATTTTTATGCATAAATAGATGCATAAAAGAATACTTTTTTTATTATAAAAGTGTTACTTTCATCATTATTGATTTTTATGCATAAAAGGATGCATAAAAGAATTCTTTTAATTATAAAAGTGTTACTTTCATCAAAATGGATTTTTATGCATAAATAGATGCATCAAAGAATAATTTTTTTAATTATAAAAGTGTTACTTTCATCATTATTGATTTTTATGCATATTTTTTTTAAATTGTAAAAGTGTTACTTTCACTAATATTGATTTTTATTCATAAAATGATGCATAAAAGAATTTTTTTATTACAAAAGTGTTGCTTTCACCAATATTGATTTTTATGCATAAAATGATGCATAAAAGAATTTTTTTTATCAAAATAAGAGTTTACTTGAATCCTATGTTTAAATCCCATGAATATTGGAAAAATGAATAAGTAAATAGTGAGTGAAGGAAAATTATACCGTTTCATATTCTCTAGGATGGTAATGAGAAAATTCAAAAAAAACTTTCGAAGACCGAATTTTAGATAAATGACTAATTTATTTCTCATAGGAATTCGTGTTTAGATTTGAATTCAGTAAAGTAGTAATTGAAATATTACCTTCGAGAAAGATAGTTCAGGGAGAACCCTTTCAGACTCAAACCCTGAATCAGACAATGACCAAGACATAACTCCGTCGTCAGTTTCAAGAAATGACGATGTGACCAATTCACTAATCTACACTCAAATCACCCACCGAATCTGAAACTAAGTTGAGACCTTTGATTTTGATCTGAGGATCAAGAATTCAGAATTCGAGGAATTCTGCTTGGGAATCTAGACCTGTGATCTAGAAGTCTTGGGATACGGAATTAAGATATACTCATTGTATTCAAAAGAAAATCAAAACTGAAAACTTGCATAGAAACCCTGCCTTCTTGAAGGACTGTCTTACGCCAAAATGCTGGAGGGAGCATTTGGTATATGTGTGTTCTAAGGGAAGTTCGTCGGTTGCAATAGCTGGCGGGGAGTGTTCAAAGGAGGACGGCTCACGTGGCAAAGCCTACCCAGGTCTTGACCAGCCTCCTCGGTATGGTTAAAATGGTGCGCTTCCGGTACGATGGACAAGGGCCGACGAAGCGGTCCCGGAGTGAAGTGCCAGGACACCTAAGGAGGATCCTAGAAGATTCTGACCAGGCGATGCACGGGCTCGCGGTGCAGAGGACACCCATGCGTATGTCGAGGAAGATATATATGTATGATGACGAGAAACTTATTGTAATTTGTTTTACTGGAACTCGTCGTTGACCTCCTGGTCTCAATGGAGAGTCTAGAGTGATACTGTTTTGTGAGAAACAAGGATTGAATGGAAATTTTGAGTTGTGACATCTGTACCCAGTAATTGTTTGTCAATGGATTGTTTTATAAATTAAAATTTAAAGAGGAGTGTGTGAGTATGTGTATTCTAAAGCAAAAGTTCAGAAAGGCTTTCAATTATGGGTGGGTGAGTACTTGTCTGGTTCTACCAATTCCAGTGGTTAAGCGGTGGCTCCGGATAGGGTTAGGCTGGAATCAGTAGAGTTTTAATAATAAAATTGATCAATAGGATTACGCTTAGAACTCGAGTAGTTAATTAAAAGCCGGAAGACTTCTCAAATGAATAGATCAACGGCTGTGCCTAATTCAATTAGGAAAAAAGCGTTGATTCCTTCAAGTTAAGTCTGTTATAGTTTCCCTTCTATATGGTTTATTGAGATGAAGGTTAGATCAGTCTTGACTTCGTTAGAAAAATTTGTTAAGAAATTCAAAATGGTGGAATCGTCCCCGCTTTCCGAGCATGGGAAATTTTCCTGGTTTCGGTTTTCGGAATGATTTTATGTACTTTCTTAAAAGTGTTGTGCATACTTTCTAGTATTTGTTGTGTTGTACTATTATGTATTATGTACTCACATTTGTACTATTCGGCACTTTTAGTTGCACTTGGTACTACTTCCTGTCTAAAATTGGATTATGATAGGCATAACCTCTTTTGGAAGTCTTGTCACTTGTGCATTGTTAGTAGAAGGTTTTATAGTATAGTATTATCAAGTGCTATTGTTCTTTTTTAGTACTATTTATAACTTTATAGTATGTACTTTCTTGGAAGTATTGTGCATACTTTCTACTATTTGTTGTGTTGTACCATTATGTATTGTGTACTCAAATTTGTACGATACAGCACTTAGTTGCTTTTGGTACTAATTCATGTCCACAATTGGATTATAATACGCATAAGCTCTTTTGGAAGTGTCGTGCATTGTTGGAATTTTTTATAGTATAGTAGTATCAAGTGCTAGTATTCTTTTTCAATACTATTCTCCATAACCTTTTATTGCACTAAGGAACCTAGAGGTATTATGCTAATATAACTGTGCATAGTACTATTTGTATAGTGTGCACTATTACAAGACCTATAGTTTCTATGAAGTGTTCTGCATTCATGGCATGCTATTTATTTAGTATCATGCAACAAAAAGTGGAGTGTTGCGTAACCTTTATCTATTATTTGTGCTAATGAGTGCGGTGGGTTTAGGCTTCCCAGTTGTTAATAATCTTAAAAAAAATACTAATCCATTATTTAGAATGATCCATAATTTTGTTCATCTTACAATTGAAACATGTAAGTTATTACAAGCACCACACTGCATACAAAGTATTTTCTGCTACCTCCATGATGCCTTAGGGTTGTTGGTTGTCTGGGCAGTGGTACTCAGGCTGAGGGGCAACTACCCACCGCCCAAACTCGTTCTTAATGAGACCCTTGTTTCTTTCTTGCCACCAGTTGGATGGGCAAAACAGCTTGCGCATCAAAATGTCGGATGACTTGTTCACTAGGGCAATATCTCGACCAAACACTGAGACAAACTTCTGCCGGAAGCCTTGGAATCCGTCTATCATGTGAAGGTAGAGCTCAAGGTTGTGGTGGAGATTTAGGTTTTGTGTACAGAAGAAGGAAGGCTTTCGGAGGTATGGCGAGACATGACTATCAAAGCAGAGTTCCTGTCCCACGTGGAAGTAGGCCCAGGGCCACAAGTCGAGGACCCAGCCATAGCCTGCTCTCGCGATGGCACCCCACAACCCTCTTTCATTCACCCAAAATCCAGGCATCTTAGGCACAGTGTCATGCACATTGACCACCCTCAACACCTTCAATCGTAACTCCTCCACTCTTGTCTTAAAGGCCCAGTTGCCTACCCTAGGCCCTGCAAAAGAGAACACGGTTACCATGGGCCGTCGTCCAGTTCCGCCGCTCAACTCCCCTATGTTGGAAGAAATGTCATAGCCACTCAACACAGCTAGTGCCGCTCCAAGGCTGTGCCCCGTTATGGTTATGCTCACCTCCTCTGCTTCATACATCTTCAAAAGCTTCTTCAGCTCCCGTACCAGTTGCTCCCTGGCGCTGGTCTCGTTGAACTTGGACCCTGCCTTCTTGGAAGTGTACAAGCTCAGGAAACCCTTTTCGACCCTCACTTGTTTCTGGCTGGGCTCAAATTCCGGAGGCGTCTGAATATCTGCTAGATTTGCTACCCATTCCGTCTGCATCACTGTGCCCCTCCATGCGACGACGATGTCTCTCCTACCCAGCCGTTTCGTCTTTTGGTCGTTTGCCACTGCGACGTAGCCGATCCAGTTGGAGTCTCCGCTCCACCGCTCTGATGCATCTCTCTCTGACATGAGGAGGAACTTGGGCAACTTGATGTCCAAAGTGGCGAAGAGGTACCTGATCACCTCGTAGCCGCAGTTCTCTTTGTCGACCTGCCCGAAAAGATGCCGGGCAGCATATTTGCTGCTGCCGAAATAGATCGAGTGAGTGTCGAAGTCGAACGCATCGTAGTTTATTTGTGCAAGTTCACCATAGCGGATGATCTCCGCACGGAGGGTTGGATCGATGGGCTCCACATCCAGGAGCCCCTTCCACTTGTTCTCCCCTTGAATTTCCTTCCACACACTTGCCAATCGGCTACTTACCTCGCTTGACGTGGCTTTACCGTTGGTGCTAGCGGTAGAAGGATCCCCAACAGAGGCGCTCATATTAGCGGGCTGAGATGATGGTAACGGGGTCTCTGCTGAGGTACTAGAAGGCACTACGGGGATAAGGGTCTGTGATTTTCTAAACAAATTGAACAAACGACAAGCAAGGCAGCAAGCGTTTCACTGGATCGGATTAGTGCACTGACGTGAGGAAACTTATATAGCCGCTCAAAGGCACGTGACTTATTTCTGAAGGCCGCAAACTGGGAACACTACAAAATAAGAATAGGACACACACTCTGAGTATGCACAAATTCGTGTTGCGTGAACGCCTCTTTCCAATGGTTGTTCTACGACATTTTAATCCTCCGCTCGCACTCGTGACTCCACCTCAACATGCTGAGCCATCGAGCTGATCCGCTACGCTCTCCCCTCGCCTCCCCCTGGTCGGCTCTTTGAACGGGTCACGGAGAAGATATATTATTGCCCGCCCTATTAGGGCGCCCAACGAATCTCGCTCTCTTTAGGTTAATTGCAACCTTAGAGTCAAGCCATTCAGGAACAATAACAAAAGCTGCCCTTTACAAAAAGTCTCTTTTTCCTACTAACACAACCCTTCTTTGAATTACATTATATCAAGTAAATACTTTGAAGCTAACATACCACAACAAAATTGAGAGGATTAACTGTTGAGTAATTTGCAGATGAGGTCCCAGCTTTCATCCTCCCAGACAAAGGAAGATTGCCCCCATGAGATGTGATACCCCAACTGCATACAATGGCCCCACAAATGCAGCCCTTATACAGGATGCTTCTCCAAGACTTTCCCTCTTGACCAAACACGGCTAGCCTAGTTCCGAGGGGGTTCTCAATGAATGCCATAAAAGTATAGTTTGGCTACTTCTCTTTCAGGTACCACCTCCTTGTTTTTGGCCCAAAGTTAGGCTGCTTTGCTTTCACATCAAGCCCTGAGTATCCCTATATGATGACAACAGTTAGGTGGCCTAGTATGTACAAGAGTCTCCCACACTATAGAAAAGATTATCTTATCCCAACTTGAAGGGCCTGAATTAACTATACCACAGTATCATCATTCAATTTATTAACATAACATATTGTCCCATCACATATGTACACATTTATACATCAACTCTAGCACATCTACCCCAAGACTAGTCTCTTTCTAAAGAATTACAATGTTTATAGAATTCCACATCTCCTACAGGCAACAGAATCTGATTATGTTAAAGAACAAATCTAAAGCCCTATCAGCACTCCCAATCTACCAAGGACCCAATTCCCCCAATACCCTTGCACCTCTATGCTTCTTGAGACCCATTTCCCAATTCTGCCCCATGTTCCTTTGATATAATAGCTGGACAATCCCAAAAGGCATGGCTCCCATCTTGCATAATAGTTTTCCACCTAGGATAGTATCCAGAAGTGAAGTTCCTCTATAATAGCTTAAGCCACTACAAGAGGATGATGGTATAGCCACGCGATGTGATATATGTGCTAGTCTACACGCGATTATATGCACTCCTATAGCCACGTATATGGCTGCGTCTATAGTCGCGTGAGTGTTTTTTGCATTTATGGATATTTTGTAATTTTCATGGCTCTTTGTTTGTTGTAGTGAGCCCAATAGGGAGCTCCCACATGCATACTCTCCATAAGAATACTTCAGCTTAAACTGGAATATTTGCTTCCCTAATTATCTTCCACCTCTTCCTCCAGATGCTAGAGTTCCTTCCTACCACATCTAGATTTTATTCCAGTATTCTACATTCACCTCACTCCTTCTTAGTTCCATATATAGAACCATGGGTGCCCGTTTATCCAACTTGACTCCATTAGACCAAACCCACTCATTTATCTAATAGTTCTTATCAAAGGTTGTAGAGACCCATTCTTTTTGCACTTCTACCCAACACCTATCTTACTAGTTACCAGTTTCCTTTCTCTCAGAAGTAGTCTAAACTCCTCTTCCATTTGGTCTAGTTCTTTCTCCCACTATTGACCAGTCCCAACAGTCAAGCAATCCTCTGAGACCTCTATTGTTCATAACTTCTGGAGTAGAAGGGACAAAGGAGGAGTGAACTTATGAGTCCACCATAACCCTAGGCTGAACAAAGAATTTCCTATGACTCTGGAGAAGCCATCCCAAAACACCAACCCCAACACTTCCTTCCATTTCCCACATAGGAACTTACAAAAAGGAGAACCTATAATTCTCAAGGGAGCATAAGATAGCAGGTTGTCTTTCTAGCCTAGCCCCAGCCATCTAGCTTTTATAAGGACATGAAATTCCTCCAGTAGTTCTCTTATCACCTTGGTCAATGTCACCTTTTGGTGTAAACACTTGGGAACATAACTATCTTGGCTATAGCATGAGTGGGTAAGTGTAGGATGATAATGCCTCCTTCATTCTTGGGCATAGGCAGTCTCACAAAATAAGAATAGGTAGTTCTCACACACACACTCTGAGTATGCACAAATTCGTGTTGCGTGAACGCCTCTTTCCAATGGCTGTTCTACGACATTTTAATCCTCCGCTCGCACTCCACCTCAACAAACCCACTCATTTATCTATAGTAGGTCTTATCAAAGGTTGTAGAGACCCATTCTTTTTGCACTTCTACCCCACACCTATCTTACTAGTAGTTACCAGTTTCCTTTCTCTCGAAAGTAGTCTAAACTCCTCTTCCATTTGGTCTAGTTCTTTCCCACTATTGACCAGTCCCAATTGTCAAGCAGTCCTCTAAGACCTCTATTGTTCATACCTTCTGGAGTAGAAGGGACAAAGGAGGAGTGAACTTATGAGTCCACCATAACCCTAGGCTAAACAAAGAATTTCCTATGACTCTGGAGTAGCCATCCCAAAACACCAACCCCAACACTTCCTTCCATTTCCCACATAGGAACTTACAAAAAGGAGAACCTATAATTCTCAAGGGAGCATAAGATAGCAGGTTGTCTTTTGAGCCTAGCCCCAGCCATCTAGCTTTTATAAGGACATGAATTTCTTCCAGTAGTTCTCTTATCACCTTGGCCAATGTCACCTTTTAGGAACATAACTATCTTGGCTATAGCATGAGTGGGTAAGTGTAGGATGATAATGCCTCCTTCATTCTTGGACATAGCCAGCTTGTCCCACACAAGCCAAGATACCACTTTCCTACCGATCCTCCCATTTCTACACAAAAATTCCCTTACAAGCCCTATAATCATGTCTTCCAATGACACTTACCGAAATCCAACACTGGGCACAAAAACATGATGTAAGAATTTAAAACAACATTACAAATAGTCACCCTATCATGCAAGGGAACCCTAATCCCCTCCCATTTCTTTAGCTTCTAGATAAATCTCTCTAGGGCCCAGTTAGTTAGCTATTTTTTTCACCTCCACATTAAAAGGAACTCCCAGATGTCTAATTATTTGGCACCTCCTAATTACCTCACCCCCCCATCTCTCCAAGTCAAATTGATTGTCTTTAGTTAAGCTGATTATCTTGAACTAATGTATGTTGCATCTAGACCTAGAAGCCTCAGTAAATTCCTGTATAATGAATAATACTTGTCTCAGATTGTCATTTTAACCCTCAAGAAGTGTAGAGAGTCATTAGTAAAGCATTGGATATATTATTGCCCGCCCTATTAGGGTGCCCAACAAATCTCGCTCTCTTTAGGTTAATTGCAACCTTAGAGTCAAGCCATATATTGCCACTTTCACGAACAATAGTTATATATTAATATTAACAAAAGTTGCCTTTTACAAAAAGTCCCTTTTTCCTACTAACACAACCCTTCTTTGAATTAGATTATATCAAGTAAATACTTTGAATCCAACATACCACAACAAAATTCAGAGGCCTTCCAATTCACTGTTGTTAAGTAATTTGCAGATGAGGTCCCACCTTTCATCCCTCCAAACAAAGGAAGATTGACCACATGAGATTTGATACCCTAACTGCATAGTACAATGGCCCCAGAAGTACAGCCCTTACAGGATGCTTCTCCAAAACTTTCCCTCTTGACCAGACACTGTTAGCCTAGTTCTCAGGGGTTCTCAATGAATCATGCCACAAAAGTATAGTCTAGTTGCTTCTCATTCAGGTACCACCTCCTTGTTTTTGGCCCAAAATTAGGCTTCTTTGCTTTCACATCAAACCCTACGTATCCCTACATGATGACAACAGTTAGGATGGACTAGTATGTACAAGACTCTCCCAAACTATAGAAAAGATCATCTAATCCCAAATTGAAGGGATTGAATTTTCTATACCATAGTATCATCATCCAATTTATTAACATAACATACTGACATCACATATGTACACATTTATATATCAACTCTAGCACATCTACCCCAAGACAAGTCTCTTTTTGAAAGATTATAATGTTTATAGAATTGCATATCTCCCATAGAAAGGAGAATCGGATTATGTTAAAGAACAAATCTACAGCCCTATCAGCAGTGCCAATCTATCAAGGACCCAATCCCTCTCCAATACCCTTGAACCCCTATGTTGCTTTAGACCCATTTCCCAATTTTGTCCCATGTCCCTCTAATAGCTAAACAATCCCGAAAGGCATGTCTCCCATTTTCTAGTTTCCTACCTAGGATAGTATCCAGAAGTGAGGTTTCTCTATAATATCTTAAGCCACTACAAGAGAATGATGGTATAGCACTGTGATGAAGTATGTGTTGGTCTACACGCGGCTATATACGCTGCTATAGCCACATATACAGTAGCACTTACAGTCGTGTGGATGTTTTTTGCATTTATTGATATTTTGTAATTTTCGTGGTTCTTTGTTTGTTGCAGCACAGTGAGCCCAATAGGGAGGTCCCACATGCATACTTTCCACATGGATACTTGGGCTTTAACTCGCATATTTGCTTCCCTAATTATCTTCCACCTCTTCCCCCAAATGCTAAAGTTCCATCCTACCGTCTAGATTTTATTGCAGTATTCTACATTTACCTCACTCCTTCTTAGTTCCATACATAGAACCATGGGTTTCTGTTTATCCAACTTGACTCCATTAGACCAAACCCACTCATTTATCTAATAGGTCTTATCAAAGGTTGTAGAGACCCATTCTTTCTACACTTCTACCAACACCTATCTTACTAGTTACCAGTTTCCTTTCTCTCAGAAGTAGTCCTTACTCTTCTTCCATTTGGTCCAGTTCTTTCCATCCCACTATTGACCAGTCCCAATAGGCAGGCAATCCTCTCAGACCTCTATTGTTCATACTTCTTGGTGTCGAACGGACAAAGGAGGAGTGAACTTATGAGTCCACCATAACCCTAGGCTAAACAAAGAATTTCCTATGACTCTGGAGTAGCCATACCAAAACACCAACCCCAACACTTCCTTCCATTTGCCACATAGGAACTTACAAAAAGGAGAACCTATAATTCTCAGGGGAGCATAAGATAGCAACTTGTCTTTCTAGTCTAGCCCCAACCATCTAGCTTTTATAAGGACATGAAATTCTTCCACTAGTTATCTTATCACCTTGGCCCATGTCTCCTTTTGGTGCACTTGAGAAGGTACATAACTATCCTGGCTATAGCAAGAGTGGATAAGTGTACGATGACAATGTCTCCATTCTTAGGCATAGTCAACTTGTCCCGTGCAAGCCAACCACTTTCCTATTGATCCTCCCATTTCTACACAAAAAATCCCTTACAGGCCTTATAATCGTGTCTTCCAATGACACTTACTAAAACCCAACACTGGGCACAAAAACATGATGTAGGAATTTAAAACAACATTACAAATAGTCACCCCTAACCCCCTCCCATTTCTTCAGCTTCTAGATAAACCTCTTTAGGGCCCAGTTAGTCAGTTGTTTGTTTTTCACCTCTACATCAAAAGGAACTCCCAGATGTGTAATTATTTGGTACCTCCTAATTACCTCACACCCCCATCTCTCCAGGTCAAAGTCATTATCTTCAGTCAAACTGATTATCTTGGACTTATGTATGTTGCATCTAGACCTGGAATTTAAAACAACATTACAAATAGTCACCCTATCATGGAAGGGAACCCTAACGCCCTCCCATTTCTTCAGCTTCTAGATAAACCTCTTTAGGGCCCAATTAGTCAGTTGTTTGTAGGAATTTAAAACAACATTACAAATAGTCACCCTATCATGAAAGGGAACCCTAACCCCCTCCCATTTCTTCAGCTTCTAGATAAACCTCTTTAGGGCCCAATTAGTCAGTTGTTTGTTTTTCACCTCTACATCAAAAGGCACTCCCAGATGTCTGATTATTTGGTACCTCCTAATTACCTCACACCCACATCTCTCCAGGTCAAAGTCATTGTCTTCAGTCAAACTGATTATCTTGGACTTATGTATGTTGCATCTAGACCTAGAAGCCTCAGCAAATTCCTATATAATGAATAATACTTTTCTCAAATTGTTATTCTTACCCGGAAGAAGAGTAGTGAGTCATTAGTAGTAAAGCATTGGATAACCAGTTGCTCACCACTCCTCAACTTTAATCCAGTCACCCCTCCTTTTCCACATGAATCCTCAACGGCCTCTATGAGAGGATGGGAGGCAATAGCAAATAGAAAAGGGGAAAGAGAGCACCCTTGTCTCATAGACCTCTTAACCTCAAACCCTCCCACCAATCTTCCATTCAATAGCAGTTTAGAGTGATCGCCCATGGTGAGGGTATCCGTGTATCAAGAAAGTTGAGGATAGTGGCGGAGGGAGGAGTTATTCCAACGTGTGGCTTTGCATAGTTTTGTACGTAAACAAACTAAGCGGTTGTCCTCTCATGCATGCAAGCCAATGAGCTTGAGGGATGGAGGATGCACATGCTTAAGGAAGAGATGAAGATGTCCATGGGCTCGGGGGACTAGTAGATGATCTAGAGGAGATGAAGCGCATTCGCCATGTTGGATGTGCGGAGAGGGATTCAAAGACGTTGTAATCGGATTGGATCACAGTGAGACTTAAAGCCCAAGCACATCTACCCCAAGACTAGTCTCTTTCTAAAAAATTATAATGTTTATAGAATTCCATATCTCCCACAGGCAATAGAATCTGATTATGTTGAAGAACAAATCTAAAGCCCTATCAGCACTCCCAATCTACCAAGGACCCAATCCCCCCAATACCCTTGCACCTCTATGCTTCTTCAGAGCCATTTCCCAATTATGCCCCATGTTCCTTTGATATAATAGCTGGACAATCCCAAAAGGCATGCCTTACATCTTGCATAATAGTTTTCCACCTAGGATAGTATCCATAAATGAAGTTCCTCTATAATAGCTTAAGCCACTACAAGAGGATGATGGTATAGCCACGCGATGTAGTATATGTGCTAGTCTACACGCGATTATATGCACTCCTATAGCCACGTATATGGCTGCGCCTACAGTCGCGTGAGTGTTTTTTGCATTTATGGATATTTTGTAATTTTCATGGCTCTTTGTTTGTTGCAGTGAGCCCAATAGGGAGGTCCCACATGCATACTCTCCACAAGAATACTTCGGCTTAAACTAGAATATTTGCTTCCCTAATTATCTTCCACCTCTTCCTCCAGATGCTAGAGTTCCATCCTACCACATCTAGATTTTATTCCAGTATTCTACATTCACCTCACTTCTTCTTAGTTCCATATATAGAACTATGGGTGCCCGTTTATCCAACTTGACTCCATTAGACCAAACCCACTCATTTATCTAATAGGTCTTATCAAAGGTTGTAGAGACCCATTCTTTTTGCACTTCTACCCAACACCTATCTTACTAGTTACCAGTTTCCTTTCTCTCGAAAGTAGTCTAACCTCCTCTTCCATTTGGTCTAGTTCTTTCCCACTATTGACCAGTCCCAACAGTCAAGCAATCCTCTAAGACCTCTATTGTTCATACCTTCTAGAGTAGAAGGGACAAAGGAGGAGTGAACTTATGAGTCCACCATAACCCTAGGCTAAACAAAGAATTTCCTATGACTCTGGAGTAGCCATCCCAAAACACCAACCCCAACACTTCCTTCCATTTCCCACATAGGAACTTACAAAAAGGAGAACCTGTAATTCTCAAGGGAGCATAAGATAGCACGTTGTCTTTCTAGCCTAGCGCCAGCCATCTAGCCTTTATAAGGACACGAATTTCTTCTAGTAGTTCTCTTATCACCTTGGCTGATGTCACCTTTTGGTGTAAACACTTGGGAACATAACTATCTTGGCTATAGCATGAGTGGGTAAGTGTAGGATGATAATGCCTCCTTCATTCTTGGGCATAGTCAGCTTGTCCCACAAGCCAGGATACCACTTTCCTACGGATCCTCCCATTTCTACACAAAAATTCCCTTACAAGCCCTATAATCACGTCTGCCAATGACACTTACCGAAATCCAACACCGGGCACAAAAACATGATGTAAGAATTTAAAACAACATTACAAATAGTCACCCTATCATGGAAGGGAACCCTAATCCCCTCCCATTTCTTTAGCTTCTAGATAAATCTCTCTAGGGCCCAGTTAGTCAGATGTTTTTTTTTCACCTCCATATTAAAAGGAACTCCCAGATGTCTAATTATTTGGCACCTCCTACTTACATCACACCCCCATCTCTCCAAGTCAAATTGATTGTCTTCAGTTAAGCTGATTATCTTGAACTAATGTATGTTGCATCTAGACCTAGAAGCCTCAGTAAATTCCTGTATAATGAATAATACTTGTCTCAGATTGTCATTTTTTCCCTCTAGAAGTGTAGAGAGTCATTAGAAAAGCATTGGATATATTATTGCCCGCCCTATTAGGGTGCCCAACAAATCTCGCCCTCTTTAGGTTTATTGCAGCACCTTAGAGTCAAGCCATATATTGCCACTTTCACGAACAATAGTTATATATTAATATTAACAAAAGCTGCCCTTTACAAAAAGTTCCTTTTTCCTACTAACACAACCCTTCTTTGAATTACATTATATCAAGTAAATACTTTTGAAGGAGCATTGTGTCTTTACTTCCCAACTCTATATGCAAGTTGATGTGGATGAACATGTTGGGAACTTCAAATCTCTCCATTTCCAGAGCTTGTTCAAAGTCACCAAATGTAACTATTTTGCACAGTAGCGTTTCTATTATCAAAATTTTTGAAAGAAGGCTTCAAAGATACCTCTCTCCCATGCAAACAAACAAGCAAAACCCTCCATCCACCTCTACTTCTAAGGAAGCAATTGTGGCCCCTACGTCTTCTTTTGCCCCTTTTTAAAATGTAGCTACATCCATTGTACAACCTTTTAAAATGTAGCTACATCCATTGTACAACCTTTTATTATAAGAGCTACACTTCAAAGAATGTTAATCTCTCCAAATCAATATGTCCTTTCTGAGAGCTAGAGTCTCTAAAGGTTGGCTAAGGTCCATAAATAAATTCCCTTACGGTTCCTATTCATGAAGGTGAAGGCATTTTTACTGATCAATTAACATTTTTTTTAATGATGAGATTTTTAAAATTGATGTTAGGAAAGTTATCAAAATATGTATAGATGGTTGTCTTATGGATGGTGAGACTTTGATTTCTTAGATAGATCAATTCCTTCTAAAATTTGAAATGATATTTTTTATGAATGTTATGAAGCCTATGTTGAGAAGAGCTCAGGGTTTGATATTGATATATGCTCTCTATTTCATTCATTCAAGAGAATAATGATAATGAAAAGTCTATGCTAAAAGATAATCTTCATGTTTTCCCTCTAGTTGTTCATGGTGGTCATGTCCCTAGCAATGTTAATTCTAAGCATGAGAAGTTTCCAAGCAAAGATAAAATTTAAAGAAATATAAATATTTTAGATAGCTAGGAAGGACCTTTGGGCCGATGGAGAAGAGGGCCTAAAAGAAACCAAATAGGGTGCCCAATTGTGGGATAACATAGAGCATCATGTAGGTTATCTACAACTAGCAATCCTACTTGTGGGGCAATTCCATCTCCCTTCCCCTTTTGCTAATATCTTCTTCACTCCCACAGCCAATTGCTTTCTCCGCCCGGCAGCTTGCTTTCAGAGTTAACAAATGTGACTATTTTGCAAAGTAGTGTTTCTATTATCAATTTTTTTTAAAGAAGGCTTCAAAGATGCCTCATCTCCCGTGTAGGCAAATAAGGAAAACCCTCCATCCTCCTATACTCCTAAGGAAGCAATTTTGCCCCCTACCTCTTATTTTTCTCCTTTTTTAAATGTAGCTACATCCATAGTACAATCTATCATAAGAGCTACACTTCAAAGAATGTTAAACTCTCTAAGGCAATATGTGCTTTCCTTAAGCCAAAGTCTCCCATTAGGTTGGCTAAGGTCCATAAATAGATTCCATTAATATTCCTATTTATAAAGGGGAAGGCTTTTTTACTGATCAATTAACACTTTATTTTTATGATGAGCTTATTAAAGGTGATGTTGGGAAAGTTATCAATTTATGTATGGATGGTTGTCTTACGGATGATGAGACTTTCATTGCTTAGATAGATCAATTCATTCTAAAGGTTGAAATGATATTTTTTATGAATGTTATCAAGCCTATGTTAAAGAGATCAAGCTTTGATATAGTTAGTGATATATACCCTCTATTTCATTCTTTGAAGAGAATAATGATAATGACAAGTGTATGCTAAAAGATAATCTTCATGTTTCCCTTCTACACCTCCATGTTGCTCTAGTTGTTTACACTATGTCTATTGTTAAAAAAAACCCTATTTGGCACAATTTCTGCCGATCAATGTGCAGTGCCGAACGTCGATGAAGAAGCATTGTGTCTTACTTCCCACTCTATATGCAAGTTGATGAGGATGAATATGTTGGGAACTTCAAATGTCTCCATTTCAAGAGCTTGTTCAAAGTCACCAAATGTGACTATTTTGCACAGTAGCGTTTCTATTATCGAAATTTTTGAAAGAAGGCTTCAAAGATACCTCTCTCCCATTCAAGCAAACAAGCAAAACCCTCCATCCACCTCTACTTCTAAGGAAGCAATTGTGCCCCCTACCTCTTCTTTTGCCCCTTTTTAAAATGTAGCTACACCCATTGTACAACCTTTTATTATAAGAGCTACACTTCAAAGAATGTTAATCTCTCCAAGTCAATATGTCCTTTCAGAGAGCTAGAGTCTCCATAGGTTGGCTAATGTCCATAAGTAAATTCCAAGAATGCTAATATCTCAAAGTCAATATGTCCTTTCAGAGAGCATTAGGGCCAAAAACGGCTAGAAAAGGGCTGTTTGTTAATCTAAGGATTAAGAAATTGTCCAATTGTGAATTGACACGTATACAAAAGTATGGCATTCTTGTCTCCTCCAAATGTCTTCTTAACGGTTCTATTTTAGTGGCGAACGGCTAAAACGGCTAAATTTAGACGTTTACGATGGCTAACATTAAAGTTTGGGTCCAAAATAGTGACATCTTGTTCCATTTTTTATTTCAAAAAATCAAGCATTAAGATACGAAATCCTCTTTTCAGGCCTTGAAAACAACGCTATTAATGACAAAACACCAAATTTTTCAGACGTCTACTTTCCGCCTTCCCTTCATTTTGGCATATGGTTTATTCTTTCTTCTTTGCACTTTCAAAAGATTCACTATTCAAAAGATTCACTATTCAAAAGATTTACTATTTTTCTCTTATCTGTGAGCTTCTATGGCGTCCTCACGTCGTCCTTCTCATAATATAACTTCTTGTGATTTTCATAACACGAGAGAAGATGGTGTTTGGAAACCCGTGTCTTTTCGTGTGAATGATTGGGTAACAATGCTTCCCTCTTGCAAAGGTGCCCACAGGGTGAAAAGAACCAAGCGAAATGAAGTGAAATCTCATTGGAAAGGTCGTGTTCTTGCATTCAAAGTGACCGACAATGGCTGGCTTGCAAAAGTTCAACATGTCTACATGGCCAAAGACATGGTGTTGAACTTGGATGAACATCCAATTCTCCATTCTTACTGTAATTCAACAAACCTTTATCTATTTGATACAACACAATATTTCTCTTTCTGATATATTTGTTGTTTGTTTCATTTCAGTTATCTTTCCGTCAACAGCTATGGAGTGGCAGCCTATTGAGAGCTTAAGTGGCACATTCAAGGCAATTCACAAGGGGATTGCAGATGTCATGTACGCAAACAAACCACCTTCATTTTACAAATCAGTGGATTTATTTGTGTATTTTGCAGAATACAGGGTTCCATCAAGAGAAGGTGTTCATGGAGAATTGTATGACATACCTATTCCCACAATAATGTCACTAGAATGGGAAGTTCCTGATCCAAATACCATAACAAGCTTCAAATCCAAAATCAAAGATGATATTCTTAAAGCAATGTCTCATGGAAGGATTTCAAGAAGGATTAAACTTCAATGGTTCTTGCCTATACATGTCTTTGTGGCATGTTTCAAAACAATGGAATTGGAGAGGACAAGAACGATGTGGCTTAATAGAAGACTATCTCTGACTGATCTGGACACTGTACTTGGAGAAGGATGGAGTACCAAGGAAACTTTTCATATGGGGGACAATATCAGTTGTAGAGTAAGCCCAAATTCTTTGTCCATCTCATACCAACTGTGTCGCCAATCCTTAGTTTTGGGCTATGACTATAGGAGATGGAAAAGCAAGCTTGGTAGTTGGGTCCCTTTGGATTCTGAAGAGAATTGTCCAGAGTTTGAATTTAACATCATAGTCCATCCATTCATAGATCCCAGGAAACTCATAGTAACATCAAACTGGCGACTACAACATGTTAGAGAGTCGCTTGAGTTTCTGGATGAAATATCACTTGAATATAGATTCAAAGTAGATGATATTGTTATCCGTACAAGGATGGAGAGTGTAACCTCATGCATCACATGTCTCCCCCCAAAAAAAGTTGTATTTGAGCCACTTGCAAGGGCAAGTTTGTATAGTTGAAAAGGATTTCTCCAATAATGTAATCAATATATTCTGCTAGATTTCGTCTCGTCTTCTTTACAAAATTGGTTAACAAATTGTTCGCGACAAAAAACAAGGTTTAACAGTTGAATATCAAATTATTGATACAGAATTTAAGTACAAAAAATTGTCCCAAAAAGGGTGTGTTCATATGGACAAAATGAACAAAACAAAATCCAATATGTGGAATCACTCTACAAAATCAACTTTCCTTTTGGCATGAGATGACCCTGCATCTTTAGAGAATCTTTCTCTCTTCTGTTTGCTTCGATCAAATTTTGCTGACTGAGGTTCAAGTTCTGGAGTTTTCAGCACTTGAGGTGTTGGAGAGGAAGACTTTAGAGTGGATTCCCCTAATGGTGGTAAGTTGGGCTCCTCTTTGAGACCTTCACGTGTTGGCGAGGGAGATTTGGCAGTGGGGTCTGGTTTTGGAGAAGGTTCTTTGGAGGTTGGCCTTGGAGACTTGGCAGTCTTCTTGGGGAACATGAACAAAAAATTTAATGGAGAGCCAACATTTGCCCTCTTACTACCTTTGTTGGACAAACGACGCTTCTGAATTTTAAATTTCACTGGTGAGTGAAAAGGAAGACCTTTAGCAGCACTCCTCTCTTTGACAGGGGTCTTCTCTTTGATAGGTGTCTTCTCTTGAGCTGGAGAAGAGCTCTTCTCTTTGGTAGGAGGACTAGGGATCTTCTCTTTGATAGGTGTCTTCCCTTGAGCTGGTGAAGAGCTCATCTCTTTGGCAGGAGGGATAGGGGTCTTCTCTTTAGCAAGTGGGCTAGGGCTCTTCTCTTTAACAGGAGGGGTAGGGATCTTCTCTGTAGCCTGAGGGATCTTTACTTTAGAATGGCTCTTCTCTTTAGAATGACTCTTTTTCCCCTTGGAAGATCTGCTCTTGGAAGGGCTCTTCTTTCTCTTCTTCTTCTCTTTGGCAGAGGTCTTTTCCTTCTTGAATGAGTCATCCTTGTCTTTGCTTTCCTTCTTCTCCCTTTTCCTTTTCTTTGAAGTTGTATCCTTGGCTCCAGGTGGAAAGGGAGAATCAGGATCATATGGATTGATGGATCTGCTCAAAACCATGGACACTGCCTTCTCCCTTACCCAACTTACCCAAGAATCTGAATACTCATGCAACTAAGACAAAAGAAAATAAGAAAGTAAGAAAACATGTCACTAAATGTATTCACTAAATCAATCAATGGTTTTTATTCATGAACTTACAGGAAGTGTTGTCATTCTAAATCTTGACTCAAGAAATCTCCAAGCATTAGCAAGAACCATCCATCCACAAGATGTTGAGTCTTTCTGCAAGGGAACTTCCTGATTGAAGTACTTGAAATCTTCAAGTTTGTAGTCTACATAGGTAGAGGCTAGAAAACTCAAGATAAGTTTGGCAACACTGCAAACATAAAATTTTGAGGGTCAACCAAATACTTGAAATCATGCAAGAAATTTGAGGGTCAACACATGGAAAAGTTGATTCTTACATTTTACTTCTCCCATGGATGGATGCCAAAGAGTTCATAAAGATCACATCTCTATCCAATAGATTGATGATAATAAGACTCCAATGGCCTTTGTGATAATATGAGTACTAAAATTAGTAATGAATACTGTCATGTCTATAATAGGCAAAAGGTAATTGAGTATGAGTCTTACACTTCAACATAAGGGTACACAATGTAATTGCAGGTAAGCATATCAAAGTTTTTGAGAAAACTTGCAAGATCCCCTTGCCTATTGAAAAGGCACTGTGTAACAAGGGGATCAAGAATTGTCACTTGCACAGCCATTGATTCATGAAGATCCCTCATAAGACATCTGGAGACACAAACAAAACATGTCAACAAAATATGGTTCCTGAGAAATTCATCAAGAAAACAAAAGCAAATCCCTACAAACCTCAGGCAGATGAAGAGGACTGTGTCAGATATCTCAATATTAGGATTCACAAGCATGCTTGTGTCCTCAGGGGCAATGTCACAATACACCTCATCCTCTCCAGGCATGGACACATCTACTATCATTTGACCTGTCACATTCTGATAAAGCTCTGAATTGGATGAATGGAGAATCTCAGCTTGCTGAGAAAGAAGTGCATCCTCTGAAATTTTCTCCTGCTCTCTCTCTTTTTCAACTTCTTCTTTGATATCTTGAGCTTTTCTTGTACCATAAGGATGAGAAATATCTTCAATAACAACAGATTTCTTGGGTTGCCTTGCTAGAGGGATATTAAGAATTTCAAAAGCTCTCATATCTTGACTTGGAATAGGCTCCAAAGCTTTGTCAAACTTATATCTAAGTCTGGACACCAGCACAAAATCTTTGCTCATAAGAGTGATCCTATGAGCAAATGCAGCAGCAATGTAGCCATCATTCATAAAGTCGATTAAAAAATCTTCAGCAGCCTCTTGAAGACACATGAGGGCCTGGGTCTCCCATCGAACTTTCTGAAGATATGTGTTTCTCATTTTACCAACTAACCTTTCTGATATGTCCCTGACAACCCGAGTAAATGGCAGTCGAGGGATGAGAAGACTTGTAGATTTCTGTGCTGCTCTTATTTCTCTTAAGGACTTCACCTGATAATTCAATCTCTTTCTTGCTGTCGCCCTCGCACGAGGCTTTGGAAGAGGCTTTTCTTGTTCGGAAGGTCCTGGCTTGTCTTCAGCTTTTTCAGTCTCCTGGTGGGTAAACTTTCCTTGCAGTCTGCTTTGTCCTTGCCATTGAAGCATAAAAAAGAGACCAGATGAAGCGATTTGTATAATAGGACAAAAAAATGAGGTAGCCCGAACGAAGCGATAGAGCGAATCCAAAGATTATGGAAAGTGATAATCGCTTGATTCGGGCATGAAATAAAAAAAAGGAAAAGTCCCGAACGAAGCGATGAGGAGAATCCTAGAGGTTCGGATGTGTGTAATCGCTTGATGCGGGCAGGAACTTAAGAAAACTAGAAGTCCCGAACGAAGCGATGAGGAGAATCCTAGAGAATCGGATGTGTGTAATCGCTTGATGCGGGCAGGAACTAAAGAAAACTAGAAGTCCCGAACAAAGCGATGCGGAGAATCCAAGGATCTCGGATGAGCGTAATCGCTTGATTCGGGTAGGGAATTGTGAAAATGCTTGATATGGGAAAAGTCGGGTTGGGAAACAAAAGGTAGCCTGCTTTCGCTTGATACAGTGTCGGAGAAAAAAATGAATATTTTCAACAATATTAAGTTTTTATACCTCGGATATGTCGTACAAAGTACCGTTGGGTACACGTGGTATGTAATCATTATTGCCACGTGGCATAAACGGTCACTATTTAATGTCTTTTAATCACGCACTTTCAATTTTTTTCCCCAGTTTTGGACCACTCATTTGCGTCAGATCAAGCTGTGCACCGTTTTCTCTTCGAAATCCTATTTTGCAAAAATCAAAATTTATTTCGAGACCTTGGAATTGTCAAAGCCTGCACCATGCGATAGAGTCATTCCAATTTTTTTGGACCTTTCATTTTCGCTTGGTTCTGGCACATCAGAATTTTTCAGGCATTTTTCTCAAATATCTCAATGAGTAAAGGTGTTGCGGGTCGACATGAACTTGTTGAAGAAAGCCCAAGTGAGAAACTCTTGAATGCTATTTTGCAAGATGGTCATGATATGAAGATATACGTTGATGCAGTGGAGATTTTCAATCCAAGGTTTTCTCTTTCAGATGTTTTGTTGAAGCTCAAGGACATTCTTGAAGATGAGTACAAGCAATTTGAAATGTCAATTCAAGCTCATTGTTTTCGTGTCGGAGACCATGATTAGATTTTACACAGCTATCTGTGGAGAAAGCCAAAGTAACAAAGAGGTTCAGTAGATTTTCAAATAGAACCTCTTTCACATGCCCTTCATCCATTTCTTGTCCTATCCATAAAAAGCATTGCAACCTTGTCCCCAAGGATGTCTCCTTTCTTTTCTTCCTATTTTTGAAAGCAGAAATACAGGATAAAGAGCAACAACCAGAAATTGATGCAGAGAATGAGGAAGAAAACTTAAATGTCACCACAGTTTCAAAGTTAGAGAAATGTGAAGTTTTAGAAGAGGAAGAAATTGATGTTCAAGCTGAGGAGAGAGAAAGTGCCAATCTTGATGTTGCAGAATTTAAAGCTTCCACTATTACTGAAGAGCCTTCAGAGGTAGCAAGTATATCTGAATCCTCTGTTACTCTTCCAAACCTTCCTTTCTTTTATATCAATGAGAAAGATTTTATTCCTCTTTCCTATCTTCAATGTCTCTTCAATATCAGAGAAGACTACTGTATTGTAGCAATTTCAGAAGCTTGTGAAGTGGCCAAAGACTTTATTGATACAGAAGTAGAGCCAAAGGAAGAGTTTTTGGCACTTGATTTGCAAACATCTGACAACTCATTTATCCCTGCTACTGATGCACTTGCCTTGTGCCTTAAGAAAATGGAAGAGGGGAAACCTTCCTTGAGTGATGAGGATTTTGAGAACAGGCTAATTGAGTTAGGTATTGAGTCTTTTGGCAGAGATTTCAAGCTTCAGGCAAATTCTGATAAAGTGGAAAGGGTTGGCTCATGCAACTTGATGAAAGACAAAGTAGTAATTGAGGATGAGTTGCAGAAGGTAGCTTCCATTTAATCTTTTGTTAAATGTTATTGTGATTGTAAATTTTTTTTATTGAGGTTTTTGTCTTGCAGATTGAATTGCTTGATAAGGATGATTTTCTGGGAAGAGCTAGAGGCAGCAGAGTGAAATCTACAGAAACTAGGTCAAGAAGGTCTTCATCTGCTCTCATGCACTACTTGCCTACATTGGATAAGGCTGTGTTCTGTGCATTCCACATGAACTTCTCTGAAGATGCTGAGTTGCCAATATTTGCCTTGAAGGTGTTATCAAGGTTCATGGGATATACTCCCCTTCAAATAAATGCTAACAAGGTTTTGCTTCTGGAGAGAGCTGCTGCCCTTAGAATCTTTGGATATGCTGCAGGTTTCAATGCCTCAACAGCAGGATACTTTCTTTGCTACTCTAGCTATGCAGCTGCAGCTGAGGTGTCAGATATCAATCTTCTTGGAGGTTATAGAAGGAGAAAATTTTTGAGATACAGAGGTGACATGCCAAGTAGTCCCAAGAGAATCAAATACTAATGTACACAAAATTTTTTGTTAGAGGTACAAATGTGTTAGTAATCATTAGTCTCTTTCTTGAGGTGTTGGTGTAGTTTCAGATTGCTGGGTCTTTGATCTCATCCTTTGTAATTGCCTCCTGTAGAACCAATTGAATAATTCGTTTAGTGCATTGCTTCTTCTTTGTCCACCTCCTCCTCTTCGGGTACATCTAAAAAAGGAAGTTCTCGCTTGATAATGAGACTTTTCCATTCCTTGTGTATTCCATGTTGCAAGTGGTCCTTCTGTAGCAAAATATGGTCCATGCAAGTAAAGAATATGCTACAAAGAAAATTTTTGTTAGTACATTTAAGAAATTACAAGTAATAAGTCTGGACACACCAATTTATAACTGTTTTGATAAGTCTGAATACTCACCAAGTAATAAGTTATATCTTTTTCTCCCCAGGCATCTGTGATAGCTTTGATCAAAAGCTTTATTGCGTTTTTGAAATCATCTGCATAAGTATTTGAACCAACTTGTCATCTAAGGACTTTGAAAAAATTGTCGAGTTTTTTCCAAACTTCCATACGTTTGTTGGCTACATCTGGTCTACTTTTGACATTTGTGGTGATGACACACAGCTGTTTCCAACAGTTCCACATTGCGTTGACTTGTTTGGTGTCATGGTTGCTCAAAAATCTTCTCGCTTTTGCTCCTCCCATTGAAACATCTTGCAGAACATCACCTGTACCTCCAGAAAGAACATGATCTTTTTTAAGATGCACTTCCCCACCATGAAAACCCATTTGAGAGAGCAAGGCTTCGCACTTTTCTATGCACTCATCTGCAAGTTTAGTCGGCTTAATAGAATATGCATAGTCCAGATGAAGTCTGAGCAATTTGTCCAAGATTCTTATCTCTGCATGCAGTGTACATATATGCACATTTTTCAAATGTATTGGTAGAATTGGATCCCATATTTTAACAGAAGTTGGATAATCGACAACATTCACATTATTTCTGGATGGTGGTTTTCCAATCTCATTTTCTGCAAGCCATTCTTTTTTCCCTGTGCTTGCCATGCAATAAAGACATGGATATTTGGTATTTGCTCCTCCACATACACCAAACATACACTTCAACGCCTTGAGGTCGGCACTCAAATGCCATTCCACAATGAAATCACCTATGTCGTCAACATGAAGGTGTTCACCTGTATTTTGGCTCTGAATAACTGAAGGAATGTCTGTTTTTGAGAAGAGCCACTTTAATGTTTCATGACTCTCTACTGGTACCTGAGCTGATCCAATCCACCATAGCTCCATTTCTGATTGAGTTTTGTGGTATGGAGAATCAAGCTTACCCTGACTATAGTCCAATGCTTTATTCATTAGGGATATAGATATTCTTTCCATTTTTTGACACTTTTGGATTTGAGCTTCATCTAATTTTAAAACAAATACAAGTTTTCCTTCACAATCTATTTCTCTTATGTTGTAATATCTCACCATAAAAGATTGGACTTTTCTAATGTTCATCCAAATATTATTATAAACGTTGTATTCAAAAGATGATTTTTTTTTTGTCTCTCATATGGCATTGTTCCCTCAATATGGAAATACTCTCCGAAATGTTTAGAAATTTCCTCATTTAACAGAGTTCTATATTTTCCAACATTGTGAGGTCTAGGCAACCCAAAAGCTTTGATTTTGTAATACTTAAGGACCCTGAACCAGGTTTTAGAGATGGCTCTGTATCCCTTTCTACTCACTCCCACTGTGTCACAAACTTCTTGCATTTGGGAAGGCTGGACTAATAAGTCCATATCTTTTAATAGATGTTGAAAGACCAGTTTTTTTTGAGTTTGATTTTCAGGAAGTTCTAAAAGTTTCAAGATATCCGACCTATTCATAAGCTCATTCAAAAATCTTACCCTTTCTTGAGCATTAGACATGTCAAATCCTAGAAGGTTAGTAACATGATCTCTTACAAGTTTTAACCTTTTTTTTCTTTGTCCAGATCTCTCTGTTAAGTTAACTACATCCCGCATTCGTTTTACTCGTGCTCTTAATCCTATTGGAGTTTCTTTTAAGGATTTCAATTGATCATTTTCTTGTTTCAAAGACACTATTTCGTTTTCAAGTTCTAAAATTTTTGTTGCATTCAAAGATGAAGTATTTTGAAGATATGTAGTATATTCTGCATAATTAATATGTGATTGAGATAGTCTTGAACTATAACCAAGTAAGCCATCCTCCCCATCACCAACAAATCTAATCAAATCATGTGGTGTGTGAAAAGAAGGATACCTTCCTGTTTTGGGATCCGGTGGATATAGACTTCCATCTGTCCATAGGTCAATATGCTTCTTTCCTTCATTGCGAAGATGTTGAGCTTCATTTGCACATGAAAGGGATCTTTGGTAGACACTCCGTGTAGTTGCATACTCTTGGTTGAGCTTGATGTTCAAATGAAACTTACGATTAGATGTATCACTCATTACTAACCGAGCAAAAAATATAAGCAGAGCTATTAGATCATGAGAGACACAGAAGAATGAGAATGAGATGTAGCTTGTGAAATTTTTAGAGAAGCAGAGGAGTGAAATTTTTTTGGAGAATGGATAAGAGCGCGTTTGGAGAGAATGGTCATTTTGCCGCGTAGTCACTAAAAGAGGACAAATTTCGAGACGAGCCATTAAAGAGTAGCATGAAAACGATCTATTTTTTAAGATTTTAAAATATGCACTTAGATACGTATTCAATCAGATAGATACGCTTTAAATACCCAAAACGGCTAAATTTGGAGCCGTTTTGACCGTCAACATTCTACTAATTAGCAAGTTAGCGAAATTCCTTACACAGCCCATTTTGAGACGTTTTTGGCCCTAATGATAGAGTCTCCATAGGTTGGCTAAGGTCTATAAATAAATTCCATTAAGGTTCATATTCATGAAGGTGAAGGCTTTTTTACTAATCAATTAATTTTTTTTAAATGATGAGCTTTTTAAAACTGATGTTAGGATAGTTATCAAAATGTGTATGGATGGTGAGACTTTGATTACTTAGATAGATCAGTTCCTTCTAAAATTTGAAATGATATTTTTATATGAATGTTATCATGCCTTTGTTGAGAAGAGCTCAGGGTTTGATATAGTCCATGATATATATCCTCTATTTCATTCATTGAAGAGAATAATGATAATGAAAAGTCTATGCTAAAAGATAATGTTCATGTTTGCCCTCTAGTTGTTCATAGTGGGCATGTCCCTAACAATGTTAATTCTAAGCATGAGAAGTTTCCCAAGCAAAGATAAAATTTAAAGAAATATAAATATTTTAGATAGCTAGGAAGGACCTTTGGGCCTAAAAGAAACCAAATAGGGTGGCCGTGGGATAACAAAGAGCATCATGTAGGTCCCAACAATCAAAGCTTGCGTAAGAGGCACGCAAGGCTGCAAAAAGTCATGCTCGGCTTGAATGGTTGCAGACCAATGCTCCCCATAGGCATGGTGCTTGGCGTGCACGAATGAGGAGACAAGGGAGGCATTGGGTTGTGCATGCACCAGTACAAATCTAGATGTAATAAGGCTAAGAAAATAAGATTAGTTAGGTTTTTTTCCCCCTAAAAAAAACTATTAATTCACTCACTTCATTTTCATTTCACTTTTTTAGAGAGCTTGAGCTCAAGATCTACGTAGGCACCCATGTAAGGACACCAGCACATCACCATGTTACCATAGTAAGCATAGTCGTACATGGGTATGGCATGCACCAAGAACACCGCAGGTGTTACCATGCCTTCACAAAACACAGTGCAAGGCACCCAATGACCACGTACTGGCAACCTAACAAGATCACCAAAGTTCATCCCTCCTCCCACAGCAACACCAACACACACACATGCAGGCCCTTCTAGTGGGAGCAAGTGCGTGAAGGAGACCCCACGACACGCAGCCACCCCAGAGATCAAGAGAGAGACTCCGATAATGAGCAGTTCAACTGGGTTGGTGAAAACATTCCTATATTGCGCACCACCATAGGTGGCAAGACCCTACTATTAGGACAGGGTCCCCTACCTAGCCGGGAGGAATTTGATACCCAGGTACCACAGCAGCAGCAAGAGGAGGATCAAGACTATGAGAGAGATCAAGGGGAGGTTACTGCAAGTGCGCGTAACCACAGAAAGGTCAAGCTCTTCAAGCCAAGGAAGTCCCAACCTCGCCAACACACCAACACAGCACAGAGAGCTTGAAGGAGAAGGATGTGCCAAGGGCATATGGCTCTAGAAAGAAATCAAGTTTTATCAGAGGAACACTGAGTTTCTCATAAGAAGATCCCCTTTTGCTTGCACAGTCAAGGAGATTCTCCAACAATATAGAACAGAGTTCCATGTGCAGGGGATTGCCCTTGAAGCATTGCGAGGCTTACCTTATTGGGCTTTTTGAAGACACCAACCTCCTTGCAATACATGCAAAGAGGATTACTATTTCCGCCAAGGACATGCAACTAGCTCGACGTATTCGAGGCGAGCGTGATACAATCTAGAGATCTTAGATGTTAACCTGCTTTTTGAAGTAACTCTTTTGTTTCAAACCCCCCTTTGTAACAAGCCTATCTGGCTTTCATTTGTAACCTTCTAATAATTTAAATTTTAAGTTTCGTTTACAATGTTTTGATGTCATCATGTTCGTTTAACATGGAATGTCTATCATGTGCCAGTTTTTCACCCAAGGCATCAAAAATGCTCCTTGAGGGCTATGGAAGCTGTGCGCCAGAATAGTGCAAATTTGACCTCTGCAGCGCCGATGTAGGCTAAAAATTCATACTATTGTGGCACTTCTCCCCTAGCCACTCAAGATTGTTTCTGATGCATTTATAATGAAGTTGAGTACACTGATGCATTTATAATGAAGTTGAGTACACTGATTGTGAGAAACAGTAGTTTACAAGATAAAAACATCTTTAATCATGTGTAAAAATACATTATTTATCTTCCAATGCATCAGAATTGCTCCTGGAGGGCTGGGGAAGCTATCCCAAAATAGTGCAAATTTGGGCTCTGCACAGCGGCGGTGCGGGCTTAAAATTCACACTGTTCTGGCACTGCTCCTCCAACCACTCAGGATCATTTCTGATGCATTTATAATGAAGTTGAGTACACTGATTATGAGAAACAGTAGTTTACAAGATAAAAACACCTTTAATCATATGTAAAAATACATTGTTTGTCATCCAATGCATCAAAATTGCTCCTGGAGGGCTGGGGAAGCTGTGCCAGAATATTACGAATTTGAGCTCTACAGCAGCGGTGCAGGCTCAAAATTTGCGTTGTTGTTCTAGCACTGCTCCTCCTCTAGGCTCTGAGGGTCATTTTTGATGCATTTACAAAGAAATTGAGTACACTAATTATGAGAAACAATAGTTTACAAGATGAAAACACCTTTCATCATGTGTAAAAATACATTATTTGTCATCCAATGCATCAGAATTGCTTCTGGAGCTGGGGAAGCTGTGCCAGAATAGTGGGAATTCGGACTCTACAGCAACGGTGCAGGCTCAAAATTTGCACTATTTTAGCACTGCTCCCCTAGGCCCCCAGGGTCATTTCTGATACATTTACAAAGAAACTGATGGTACAAACTAGAAAAAACAATGATATACTTGATGAAAATAAGTTTGCAAAAACTATATTGTATTCATAATAAGAAGTGATACATCATCTTCATAAAAGCTTTCTTACAATATTGAGCCTATGCTTTTGGCTATACCTATATGAGCAAGAAGCTTACCCCTAAATCCAGAAACAAAAACATCAAAGACAAGGGATTTTTTAATCAAAACTATACATTTGGTGCTCCGCGCCATAGAGGCTACACAAAGCACCTTAGAGAGGGATTTCAAAAAGAAGAAGTGAAGGCAGATTGAGGGGTGTAGTCCTTGTGGATGATGGTGATGCCATCCACACAGAAAGCCGACCAAGATAGCATCATGTCCATAGACCTTGGCTTGGTCTCTGCCTGCTGCTGCCACCTCTCCCAGCAAATGCATCAATTTCAACCACCCTCTGCAAATCAAAGGAAAATTCAAAATATTTTCCTATACATAATTACAAATGTTTCTAAGTTATAAAAGGTAGATTATTACCTCTTGCTCAATGTCTTGTTTTGCCAAAGTGCTGGTGGGGGTGGAGAGGTGAATCGAGAACTTATCCTCGTCCTTTTTAGGTGCTTTTGTCTCCTCCATCACTCCAGCAGTAGGGGTATCCTTTTTAGCCTCTAGCTTGTCTTTTGTAAGGTTGTGAATTCCTCCTCTGGAACTAGGGCTTTCTCCACGGTCTCAACCACACTATCCTTGATCAAAGAAACTATCTGATAGATTCTCCAAGGGGTAATATGACACTATCTAGGTGAGGACCAAGGTTAGACGTATCAAGGTCTCATATCGTGTGCATATAATGCCCAAGGATTAATCCATTCTCAAGCTAGCTTCCTTTTCAAGGTCGTGAAGAAATAAGTATTATTTACCTTCCACCACAATGGTACTTAAGAGATTAATCTCAAGCTCTGGCAGCACCTTGCTCTCCTGGTGTAGGAAAGATGGCCATGCATCTTCCACTACATCGGGCTATTCAGCTGCAGATTGTGCACCCTCTGCAAAGTGATCTAATGCAAGATGCTCTTCCACATTAGCACTCGCACCTAGTGCCTTCACTTCCTTATCATCCCTCAAATACCCTACCAACTGCAATGCATGCATATCTACCTCCTGATCCAAATCCTCATCATCGCTCGTTGATGAGGAATGCAAAAGTGGCGAGCCACAAGAGGAACCTAGTTCCTAAATTGCCCCTCCCCAACCTCTTCACCTCTTGCTTATTGAAGGTATAGTAAGCTCCTACGGGGATGCAGATGTCGATGAAGCATTCAAGGCGATGGATGTAGGGGCGGGTGTATTGTTGAATGTACTTAAGCAGCGCAACAGGCACTCATCGATCATTGGGGCAATGGGGAAAGGAGATGGAGTGGGGAGCCAAGTATTGCTCCATGTATGCAATCTACGTCTCATAATGTTGGGATGCAAGGACGAGCGACTTTTCAAAGTCGACTTCATGGTAGAATATGGAAAAGAGCTCGCTCTTGCCCGCCCATGGGATGGTGGAGAGGAACTCACAGAAGTCGTCAAAGTGGGTAGCCATGTGTGAATTCAAAGAGATAGTGTGAGCTTGTACTTTGTTTCTATTGCATGAAAATGAGAAAGAAGGCACCTTTGGCCTATTTATAGTTAAAATTTAAATTTTGGTCTTTTCACACTAGACCACTAGACAAAAAAATCACAGTTTGCAAAAATATTAAGATTTCAATTAAATAAAGAGGGGTTAAAAAAGAGCCTACTACAAAATTACAAGCATGTCATCTAATCTAAATTTGTTATAATGTCTTCATTTTTTGTCTCTTGTGACATTTACTTCATGTTGATCTGCATGTCCTTGTTGACTTTAAAGCTTGTCATTGCCTTCACCTTGATCATGAAACTCTTGCCCCTCACGTGCATCAGAACAAAGGCTATTTTCCCATATACCCAGTTCATCTTCAAGCTCTTCCACATGCCTACTATGTGTTGGCAGGGCTATGTACCTTGCTGCTAAAAATTCAAGGTTCCCCATTTTCCATGATTCTTAGACCATGATTGTCCCCTCCTTATGCTTCCCAATCTGTAAAAATATAAAAAGTGGCACAATAACCAGAAAGTGTAAGGGTTAATTCTAGACATGTAGTGGAATCAAATATACTTTTCTTCTCATCAACTTAAAACTTGACTCTTCCACATTACCAAAGCCCATGATGCTAAAGTGTTGACGCAGGTCTGCTAGGCTCTAATTCTTGCTTGTTGCCACTCGCTCAATCCATCCATTTTGCATCATCACAGCTATCTCAAGAGGCACAATTTCTTCTTCTGAGGTTTCACTAGGGGAAGGTTGAGGTATATGGGGGCCCTTTAAGCTGCAATATTATGTTTTTAAGTACTTTTGCTTAAGGACTCTAAGCATACTTTGACTAGGCCTGACAAGGGGATCTTTATGCAATCATTATTTGAATTTCTATTTTTTCAAATATATATTTGCTTGAGCTAAAATGGGGGTAACTTTTTGGTTTCCCCAAATTCAAAATGGCTGAAAAGCCTTCCCTCCTCTCTTCCCTCCACGTTTAGGTCCCCCCCCCACTTTCTCTCTCTACATTCTCTCTCTAAGACGCCCTCGTTTCTCTACCACTCTCTTTCTCTTCCCCTTTCTCACATTTGGGTGTGCCATGGCTCTGCATCTCTGATTAGTAAGCTTCCATAACCTCTGCACTTCCAAATGCAGATATCTCACACTCTCTCATCCTCCATGCCTCATCTTTTTATCATTTTCTGCTCTCTCTCTCTCTCTCTCTCTCTCTCTCTCTCATGTCTTTCCCCCATTGAAGTGCAGAAAATCCCTCTGTCAACCTCCATAGCTTTAGAGCTTACCATTTTCCATTCTTGCATTGTTTACCATACATATCCCCTACTTCTGTCTACAATCTACATCTCTCTCTCTCTCTCTACTGCATTATGCTGCAAAACCTCAATCTACCATTTTCTATGCCTCTTGCCATCTTCCTTGTCCTTTCTCCTATTACCTAATCAGAAGATCTATGACCTTCTAATATTTTTTACAGCAAAACTTCATTGCACTCTCCTCAGAATACCCTATCCTCACTCTTGCATTGTGTTCTACAAGAAGCTCTTTTCAGCATTGCCTAACCCTAAAGAAAATGCCACTTGAAGATATATCTAACAGAGCACCAAAGTTTAGGTTACATGTAGATTTGGCTGCTGAGTATGCTACAATCCGCAGCACAAAATCAAGTGGTGTGACCGATGTGCCATTGGGTACTCTTCGATCACAAGGGCGAAAATGTATTGACCTCTGGACGAATGGATTCATATACCCTATTGACCCGCTCACCAATGCTCCACCTCATTTTGTTAATATCACTACATTTCTTAGTTATGTAGGTGATGGAGCTAATGGTCTATTTGGCTATTGTAGGAGGCTTTCTTTTGTTACAGCTCAGGAATCGCATTCAAGACTGCATTTCCGAGGCTTATGGCTTGAGTTGCAGAAGCAACACAAGAAGGACATTGATAGGCTTGAAGAAGTGGTGAGCAACTTGAAAACTCAGAATTAGGAGCTCCAGAAGAACAACTTTTTGCTTAAGCAGGCCTTTGATATTGAACGGGACAAGGTGAATGCAGCCAAACAGGATGCACGAAACAAGCAACGACACCTTGCAAGCCTGAAGAAGCTTTCAGTAGGCTTTTAACAACGGAAAAGAAGGCATCAGTCCCTAGAAACCTTGGCAACCCTAAGTGGAGCAAGAAAACGACGTGTACGAGCAACAAGGTAACTTCTATTCTTGCCATTGTTTTGCAGGCCTTTCTGTTTTGTGAAACATATTGATGTTATTTTGTATTTATGTTCCATGTAGAGATATTGCTGGGGATATGATATGAAGGTGGTGCTGAGGAATGTAGAGCAGGCATATTGAAACATGTTGTTAAGTTATCAGACATATATAAGTTGCTAGAAGATCCCACATGCAAAATATCTAAGCAAATCCGAAACAAAATTTCTGGAGAGCTGCAAAATATGGTAAGCCCCATACAGATTATGGATGCATGTGATAGTGCTGGTGTCAGTAGGAAGGGATATGAAGCCATCTACAGGGTGTTTACACTAGGTCATCGTGCTAAAGGTTTTCTTCGACCCATGCTACCAACTCCATACAGTGTAACCATGGCAAGAAAAAGTGCAAACTCAGAAATTGCGACCATGTTAGGTGGCTACCGTCATGTGGAGGATGCTCTGCCTGTATGTACTACAAAGGTATTTGAATACAACAAGTACAACAATGTCTTTATTGATTTAAGGACCCTTCAAAGAGCTATGATTTCTTATTATGGTCTAAGCATTGAGGAGTGCCAAGGTCAGGCTGTGTTTGTGTTAAAGCTTGATGAGTGTCAAATTGTAAAAGGACGAAAATTATAAAGAGCCAGCCTAACACTTATGAACAGGGCTATCAAAGGAAATCTGGAATAGGATGATAATCTTCTTGACTGTAGTGCACAAGCCTCAAATTCCAACAAGGGAAGTCAATCTCAGGGAAAAGATTACTATGGAGTGCAATCAGAAAAGAATATATGGTGGTTGGCAGCATTTGAGCTTCCACAGGAGACGAATGATACATTGCGATGGTACCTTACCCGAACAGGCATCCCAAATGTCATATCATTGCAATCAAAAGGAGAAACTTTGCATGTGGAAGATGTAGGAACATTTACAGTTGAGTGGCACATGGTAGGTGATTTAAAGACATTGAAGTGTATGCTGGGATGCAAGCTAGGAGCAAATACTTTTTTTCCATGTATTTATTGCTGCCATTCAAAATCAGAGTATATTGATCGCGCAAAGCTTCAGGCAAGGTTGCAGCCACCAAGACGACCAAATCTCATGCAAAGGGCAAGAAAAATGTACAACCAACTTCAATGAGTGCAACGCAAAACAAAGATCCAAAGAAACCTATGCAGTGGGTTAATGGCATCATGAATTGTAATACCAATTGTCCGCCTAATCGTGATCAAGAAGATATCTCATGGAGCCCTATATTAGAGATTCCACTTTCCCGTGTTCATATTTGCACGCTTCATGCTAGGTTACGCATAATGGACAAATTACTGAAGTTACATATCAATTATGCATGGAATATGGAGCCTGAACATCTTCGCAACGAATGCATCAGTAAGCTGGAAGATGTCCTTTCAAGTGTGGGGCTTCATGGTGGTGCTGTAAAGTTAACTAAGGATACTAAAAAGTCAGGACCGGGTCAGGATAATCCAAACAAAATATGCATGGGTGGGTCCAAAGCAAGACACCTTCTCTCAAATTACGAGGGGTACAATAGTCACACAAAATATGAATTATGGAAGGCCATTTGTGAATGCACCACTTATCGTGGGAATAATGCAGAGCTTGGTCTCAAGCGGGCAAGGCTATGGGAGTCACTTGACAAAATGATTCAATTGCTAGAAAAGGCTCCACTTGTTGCTGAGGAGATTGCAAACTTAAAGACTGCAATACATACATTTACTTAGCAAATGGTTGATGCATGGGGAGAAACACATATCACCCACTATATGGTATTTACCTTTCTATCTATTTACTGGCCAAATAGTAAAATTCTGATATGATCTTTGTTGCAGCACATTATATTTGCCCACGCACAGTTTTTTCTCGACGAATATGGTCCAATGGCAATTTGGAACACCCAAGGAATGGAGCGCTCTCATTATCAAGCTAAGGCAGCATACTTTAAGAACACGCGACATGGTGGAGGTGGTAAGGAAAAAAGTAATGCCTTGCATGAGATGTTTAATTGGTTTTATCGCAGTTTGGGAGGTCGACGCCGACAGAAACCAAAAGGGCAAGTGTCATTACTACAAAGGGTTGTAAAAAATGTCAATCTGCAACAAACGAGCAATTGCATGGCGAGCATCAAGTGCCGTGCATGGGATGCGTGAGTGGTTCGCTGCGCGGAGCCGTATGGGTCGAAAATGTGTTCCATATTAAAAAATTGTAGCCTTTTTTAAGTTCAAGCTTTTTTATTAATGCCGAGATTTTTTTTATTAATAAGTTTTTTTCAAAAACTATATAAACCTGTAAAAGTGAGTTTTAAAATTACATTTTCACGTTCATTCACTCGTGTAAGTCAATGGATGGCTAGAACTAAGCACACTGCACGCAAAATTGAGAACCCAAACGTACCGTCTGGTGCACACAACTTAATACACGCAGTAGCCGCAGCACAGGCATTTCAACAAGTGCAAAAACGTATCAAAAAGAAGCATACAAGCATGGACAGAGAGGTAGAGACCCGACAGGAAGATGTACAGCCAGATGTGTTCTCAGGACTGGACAATATTGAGGATGTCTCCAAGCAGCCTGGAGACATCGGCTCATTTAGAGCCACGCGTACACCATTCCCTCGACCTCTCTCAGAGGCTGAGTAGCAGGAGCGTGTGCTGGAAGAGCAACAATGCCAGATTGATGAGGAGGAGCATAGAAGAAGAGAGCAACAGCAAGCCCTATTCCCTCAGCAGCTAGAAGAGGAGCTAAGGGTCGCATTTGAGGAAGACCAGGAAGCACTTCTGTGTATTGAGCAAGAGCAGTATCAACAGGCTGCTGACTTCTATGAAGCAAAGGAAATAAGCCATCGTGAAGAGCAGGATAGGCTCTTAGCACAAACACTACATGAGGAACTTGAGAGGCGTCAGCCCCCGTCTCCACCTAAAAAACAAAGAATAAAGATTCGTGTCAAGAGAAAGAAGGAACGTGCAAACAGGCAGCAAGAGGTGGAGATGGAAGAGGAGGATCGACGACAAGTAGAGGAGAAAAGGGAGAGGGAAAGACTGGAGCAGGAGGAGCAAAGGGAGAGGGAAAGACTGGAGCAGGAGGTGCAAAGGGAGAGGGAAAGACAGGAACAAAGAATTCAAGAAGCACGCAGATTAAAACAAGAACAAGAAAAGAAGAAGGCAGAAGCAAGTAAGAGAAGACTAAATCTAGATCCAGCTGAGCAAGAAAGGCGAAAAAAATTTAGAAATGATAGACAACCATGGGAAGAGAGGTCGCATCCACCACCACCCCCTGTAGCCAACAAGAAGAGAAGATGGAAACCAGGGACCGTGGCTCTGCGAGAAATCAGAAAGTACCAAAAGAGCACAGACCCCATCATGGCGAAGGCCCCTTTTGCAAGAGTTGTAAAAGAAGTCATCGACAAGTACAGTGACAGGGTCACTCGGGTACAGAGTACGGCACTGGAGGCCCTCCAAGAGGCGTCAGAAACAATTTTGGTCTCTCTGTTTCAAGATTCGGTGCTGTGCCATGCTCACGCCAAAAGGGTGACCCTAAAGCCTGTTGGCATGGCACTTGCACTACGTTTACGTCAGGATAAAGCGCTCCATAAGGAAGGCTTTATAGGATAGGATTAAGCTTTTAGGCGGCGGCCTTTGTGCCTTTTGTAATCTCGACATTGTAATACATTTTTTTGAATCTATAAGATATTGTCAATGACTCGTTAACCAACGTATTCATTTGTTTCAACTGTGTTATAAAAGCAGACATTTCATTTCTTGTACTGTTGTTTGAATGGGTAAAACTGTTGATCATGTATTGAGAGCCTTAGTTAAACAGGAACAAAATTTATATTATTGATAAGGTGATTGTGAAACATTATCTTGTTATACGTGGTATTGTTGTTGGCATTGAACAAAGGATCCTTACATAGTGCAGAAACAAAATTATAATGAATTTATTTTAGGTCCAAAAAAAGGCTTAAAGCTCAATAAGGCCTTAGAAAAGCTCAGGGACAAAAAAAAAAGTTATTTGGGGCTCAAAATCACCTGGTGAAGTCTTGCATTAGGTAGAACATTTTTTTAAAAAGCAACAGTTTTCTTTTTTTTTATGTTTCTAGGCAGAGTAATCATCAAAAAAAAGTACAGACAATGCACTTATGTGTGAAAAAATGATCAAAAAAAGGGATGTGCGCTACGGCGCGAATTCAAGCCTGGCCTGCAGTTTGAAAGGCAGAAATTCGCGCCGTAGCGCACAACCCTTTTTTTTTAATTTTTGGACTCTTTCCACCATTATGTGCACTTATTTGATGAAAAATATGCTTACAAATATCAAAAAACATAAAAAAATTCTGATTTTTTAAAAATTGTTCAGATTTTGTACTGCCAGATTTCAGCTAGATGTTAAGTGACAATCAAAGAACAAATATTTGATCATTATCAATGAAATTTTCTACACATTCACATGCCTGCCAAAAGTTTAGAGAGCACAGTGCTGACACAACAAATAAACAAGAGAAATGGTTCAGACTTCTTAGAAACATTACAATTAAAAAAGTATACATTTTGTATTGATTTCGTAGAAAGAAAATTACAAGTTCCTGAGAAGATTTCTGAGAGCTTCTTTAGCTTCGTCACTCTGTGTGGCTTTCTCACCTAGGCTATTAGCTATAATAATAGGATTGGTTACACCTTTGGAGATTGAAGTGGCACAATGGCTTAGCACGTGGCCGGTGTAGTTGCCTGCAAATGTATACATAGCTGCCTCCCTGCTAATAAGTATACATTTGTTTGCATTATTTGCTAGCCCATCTTCGGTGAGAACCCCACTTAGAGCTTTACACTTGATGAGCTCTGCTTGTGCCTCCTCAGAGTACTCTAAATGGATTACTCGAATAAATGATGGAGAGAGGCTAGGAAGGTAATGAATCAGGGAGGTGTCTCGTCCATCGGATTGCACACGAACTCCACCTCCACGTGTAGCAAACTTGTCAAAAATATAAGCTTTCTACAAGAGAAAAAAATCAGGTGTTAGTAATAACTCACTTATAAATATGAAGGCACAAATTTGATTTAACCCCACCTCAATGTCATCATCACATTGGCTAATGCGTGGGTTGCATATGTCTATACTGCTTCCACGCTGCTCAACTGATGTATCTACATGCAAGCACTTATGTGGTTGAAATGCTTCTTGAGGGACACTTTCATACTCTGCTGCTACATTTTCTATAGCAACAACAGCATTGGAAACAGTTTCCTCAATTGTACGTTCTCTATCATAACCTTGGAATGCTAGCGCTTTGGTAAGATCATGGTCATCAAAATCAATCTGTACACCTGCAGTCTGTTGCTCAAGTGTCTTCTTTGCAGAAACCAGACCCAATTGCTAATATGCTTAAGGCCTCATCCTCCCTTAACCCCAAGGATTTACAAATGTCATCAAGGAAAAGAAATTCCTTGTTATCCATGATGATGGGATTCAAAGTGGTTACATCCAACTCAGGGATCTCTTCCACAATTTCATCCCCTTCGAGGTCACGATGAGGCTCTTCATCCTCAGTTGACCCTTGTTGGAGAAGCACCAAGGCCATGGACGCTTCAGCTTCTTCTGAGAAAACCTCTTCCACCTCGCCTTTGGATTCCTTCACAAGAGCTACTTCTTTACTCACTGCCTTTCCCTTCTTTTTTTCTGTATCCCTGGCTTCTTGCAGAAACAGTGCTAACGTCATATCCCATGAAAGGAAGGTGGTGCCTACATTACCAACCTGCAATTCATAAACGGTGTCATCATCTTCGACCCTATAATTGCTAGATGTAAGCCCTTTCAAAAATCGGTTGAGCCTGCATCGGAACGACTTGTCACCATGGTACAAATGCCTGATTAAGTCCACTGGAACCCATTTAGTGGTGGATTCAGGCAATTGCACGACATATTGTGCCACTACATCATTCATGTACTGGACCTGCTCTTGAAAAGCCTCTGCATGAAGGTCTATAGTTTTTTGCATATCGATCACCCCCTCAAAAATGGCGATGTTCTCACCTGCACCTGCTGCTGAGAGCCCAATTTTCTCAAGTTTTGCGCGTAGCGAGTTAGAGCTTGAAGCCATGGCAGGATATTGAAGGGAAATAGAAACTGCAAGATCTTAAGAATGAAATGAGCTTTATAGAGCAAAACCTATTCTTATAAAGCATTCCACTATAACGTTTAATAAATTTATAGAACATACTTAAAAATTTTAAATTTAACAAAATTAAAATCCAAATTGCAGTGAAATACAGAGGACATTGGGACTATGGTGCAATCAATAATTTTGTATTCAAAAGTACTCTGCTACAAATTATCGCCCAAAATCACTCAAAATGTTACCTAAGTCTGCAACTTAACAGTCTTTCAAGCTAAGGACCCTAGGGGGCTCCAATGACACACAGAGTGTATGTTTCTCTGACCTTTGACGCATGGGTCGATTAGAAACAACAAACTTGAATTGGTTCCTTACATTAAAGGACATGACAATACGATCTCTCAACTGAGCAAAATTCCAATCATCATTAACTACCACTGTATGCTCCTCTCCTGGGTGAACTTCAATATGAAGTTGTACCTCCTCCCTAGCATAGAGATCAGAGTCCAAAGCCTCCCATTCACCATGCGAGCATTTCCACCTTCTAATAGGGTACACCATAGTTAGATTTTGCTTGCCTATCTGATACCTGCATCTTACCATTGACATTACCGCTGAGCACTTTATTACATCGCCCTTATGTTCTGTCACCTTGGTGGTCCAATCGCCTTTTAGAAATGTATCTAGAGCTTCAAAGGCCCCATCTTTGCTTATCCACATTGTTGGGGTGCGCGATGGAACTTGCCTGCTTTGAAAATAGCAATAAACACATGTAAAGGCATGAAAAGAGATACACTTATCCTGTGGGATCCATATGCAGCCTTTAGGCTTGACTGAATGTCATGGAAAATCCTGCGCTGAAAGCTCTCCATTGTAGTGGGGTCTAGAATGGGCCATTCCGGGCTATTTAGTGCAGGAGGAGAAATTGGCTCAAGTGCTCCAAACCTTCCCCTCTGTGGCACAACATATGTTGCAGCAATGAAAAATACTCCTCTATTTGCAAGTTCGGAACTTGTTTCCCCAGCATACATAAGCCTACCTAGATCAACATGACATGCTTCGAAGGTCCCTGTAAAACATTCTAGAGGCTGCCATTCCACACATGTTGAAGGGAAAACATCTGCATACAATAGAATACATTGGAGTTCTTGATATTCACATAGTCTTCATGCAAGCATTTCTCTAAAGCAAAGAAACATTAAACAAGTATTGAAACTTACAGTTAGTTGGGAACCATGGTGAGTTCTCATCTTCAAGATGTATTTGGCTTGAGGTGTAAACATGTTGCACCTTTGCAAGCCGCTTTCCATCCTTGTTGCAAACTTTGAATTCTAAGATCCTTCCTTTCCAGTGATGGCTTGTGGAAGCCATGTGCCTTCGAGGAACCTTGTGTGCACCCCTCAAACTGGGCTGCATTGTTATCCACATGAACCGCTTAAAAACGGTAGGAATCCAATAACCTTCATCATCCTATACTGTGGAAATAGCCATGGACTCGATAGTGGATGATGGCCTGCGTACACACTGAAGAGCCATAGATGGCCCAAATGAAAAGAAAGTGAATGTTAAGAATATGGCAAAAAAGCAAATACTTGCTCAGAGAGAGAGAGAGAGAGAGAGAGAGCTAGCTAAAACTTCAAAGAAGTTTGCTGCAAATCCATACACACACACACACAATACACACACACACACACACACACACATGCACACACACACAGAAAGCTAAACCTTCAAAAGAAAGCAAATGAGAGATTGCATTAGGTGCCTGCATGCAGAGAGAGAGAGAGAGAGAGAGAGAGAGAGTTTGATAACAGAGCTTCCTCTAGAGAGAGAGAGAAGGGCTAATAACAGAGCTTCCTCTGAGTAGCTGGTAGCAAAGAGCTTTCCTCAAAAGAAAGCTAATGAGAGATTGCATTAGGTGCCTGCTTGCACACAGAGTGAGAGAGAGAGAAAGACAGAGTCTGATAACAGAGCTTCCTCTAGAGAGAGAAAGAGGCTGATAACAGAGCTTTCTCTGAGTAGGTGGTAGCAAAGAGCTTTCCTCAAGTTGGGGATGAAGATAGGGCTGCAAGTGAGGATGTAGTGAGTGGTAGATGGGGAAAATGGGTTAGTCTAAAAGGGAGGAGAGAGAAACACGCCCCTACTTTTGGAGGGAAGAGGGAAGTGAGGGGGGGTAACTTTTTGAAACTTTTCCTTTAAAAAAATATTTAAAAAAAAGATATTGAAGATTTTCTTTGCTGGCAGATCTGAAAAAGGTAAGATTCCACCTTTGACCACAAGATTTAGGGTCTTAATCAACCCAACGTTTTTGTATACATGTATTTTTCCTATTGGCCTTCACACTAATCATCTCCTTAATCTCATGGCAGCTTAAAGGGCCCCCATAGACCTCAACCTTCCCCTAATGGAAGAGGGATCCATGTCCCGTGCTTTTGCATCCATCTTTGGTAGTGCACACCCATGTACAAAAAAGAGTGTGCCTTCAAGAACCTGAAAGACAATGTAGAATCTCATACATTACACTTGTACACATCACCTTGATGTGACCCCTCATTAACCTCCCAACCCTCTCCTAGTAATCCTTGAATGAGGTCAGACCATACCACCTTTACAAATATACATTGTTTTCATTTGGTGCATTGGCATGGAATTGAACATGTGCACAAAACCATGTAAAGGACAAAACCAATTTGGCCCTACTAACCTAGATGCCTTTGAAAACTTGAGTGATGTCTTGATATCACTTACCATCTTAAACTTTAAGCAGAAGATGGTCCAAGCATCAGGTTTGGGCCATTCGGGATTGTTAAGAGGGGGGTTGGGGATCTCTTCTAGCTTGCCAAATAAACCTGGTTTTTTATCTACAAAGTATAGTGAGAAAAGAAAAAGATATTGTTCTTTTGTACAAGCTCACTTGGGCTTTGAGATACAAACATTGCCTCTCCAATGGATGCATGCATAGCATAGAAAACTCTAATGAGGCTTTGGAGTGGTTGTTCCTCAACATAATTAGAGGGAAAAATATCTACAAATAGAGACATAAGAAACTAGAGAATCATAAGAAAATGTGAAACAAAAAATGTAATATTAGCATGTTGTGTTAAAGCTGTGTTTATATTACACACACTGACAATTTGAAGGAAACCTTGGTCGTTGGCCTTGAATGTAAAGGTCTCCAAGGGTATACACATGTTGCACTATGGCAACTAGTCCTTTCTTCTTAGTATGCTTGAAGCCTTGTAGCCGCCCCTTCCAATGATGTAGCATATTCCCTAGTTGATGCACTCGATGTGGTCCCTTAGAGCTTGGCTACATGTAGACTCAAGCCCTAACCGTGAATCTTGTTAGAGCCCAATGTTGAGAAGGAGGGAGAGCTTGAGAGGGATGGAGTTTCTACCCAGCAAAGGAGAGCTCATAAGAGGAAGAAAGAGGGAGAGGGAGCTTGAGAAGGAGGGAGAGCTTGAGAGGTATGGAGTTTCTGCAGCAATGGAGAGCTTAGAAGAGGAAGAAAGAGGTTTAAAATGAGCTTTCCAAATCTAGAGTATGTTGGGGGGAAGTTTGAGAGGGAAAACACTTTCGAAAAAAAGTTAAAAATTTTTATTTTTAAAGATTTTTTAATCAGTGAGATTCTATGTGGGGGGACTTGTAAGTTTGGGCTCAGGAGGTAGGGGGACAAGAGTTGTAATTAGGCCCCATTATCAAACCAAAGCCTAGGCCCCCTAGGGTCAAAGAGTTAAAAAATGTGCACCCACCTCTCTTCCTATTGGTCCATTCCTAAATCAAAAGTTAATCCAAGAGGCCCTCTTTGGGTCCAAAATTTTTTTGATGATCCGTCATCCTAGTCGTGTGCAACAAAGGGGGTAGGTAGAAAGGAATCGCAAGGCGAGCAATGAGTTTAGGCGAGAGTACCGATTCGCTGGTCGCTCTGCTAATTAGCAAAATTTTACTGCTGAGCAGTATCTAGGCAACATTATTTCACTACTACTGAGCAGCAAAATTTCACTATTGTAAATGCTACGTAGCAGACCAAAACACCCACCAATGCAACTTTTCACCTGGCAGTTCTGGATAACTCATGTCTTTTTCTACTAATACATATTTACTTTTAGCTTGATTTCACATGTCTGATAGTGATCAAGGGCTCGATGTTGGTTTCAAAGAATTTTTGAGATAAAAAATACATTGTATGTATGATCAATGAAAGGGCCAATATATACGACAATGTCGTATATAACAATTAAGCATGTGTGTACATATGGGCTTCATGAGGCATTGGCATGACCAAGTATGGATGATGACATGGAGAAGAACCATAGGAGAGTGTTACACAATATGCCACACCATTCAATGACATCAGGTAGATTACAAAAGGTGGCAAGGCTTCATAGTGAAAGAATGACTAAGAACCATCCTCGCCAACCAATGAATAAGGTGCCTCCACCATGGCCACATGAGGAGGGAGAGGATCTCATCATGGAAGACATGGTGAATGACTTATTTGAATGGGAGGTCATAGATGATAGAGAGCAAACTCCAATGCCACAAGAGGAGCAAACCTTGTGTAGAGAGGCAAGTAACTCTTTGGATGACGAATGTTCGTACTCTACATTGCAAGCAAACTTAAAGCTGTTAAACTTGAAATCAACTTATGGATGGAGTGATACAAGTGTCAGAAGTCTTCTTAGGTAAGATCCAATCAATATATTCTCTTAAATAGAAAATGTCTCTTGTTTATATACTCTTCTTGTAGATATTTTGGCATATGATTTCTTATGTTATGTTGTAGGCCTCTCAAGAAGATCCTTCTCCCTGAAAATCTATTGGCGGACTCATGATGGGTCTCCTAATTTTTTGTCTATGCTAGATATGGATTATATAAAAATACATGCATGTCCCAATGATTGCATTTTATTTAGAGGGGTTAATAAAGATGTAACACAATCTCTACAATGTGGAGAGAGCCTCTATAGAGATAATCTGCAAGGAGACAAAATTCCTCGAAAGGTGTTGAGACACTTTCCTATCATTCCTCGCATACAACGCATGTTTAAATGTAAGAGGATCTAGAACTCAAGACATGGTATGCAGCTCATCACTCAACTGATGACATCATGAGGAACGTAAGTGATTCACTAGCGTGGCAACATGTGGAGCATCAATGGCCAGATTTTAAATATGAGCCATGTTACTTATGTCTTGGTTTGGGTATGGATGATGTTAATGCATTTGGCTCTTTAAGTCCAGATCATGGTCTAGTTGGCCTATCGTATTGGTAAACTGCAACCTCCCTCCATGGGTGGCAATCAAGAAAGGTCATATTTTGGGGGGTGCACTACTAAGAAACCCTATGTATCAAGTGCGTTTAAGGGGTATTAAAAAAACCCCTTACCTGTGAATTTAATATGGATAAAATGGCCCCTTTTTCTTTATAGACTTATGTTTTTTTTTTAAAAATCGATAAAAAAACCCCTTGTGTAAATTTATTTATGTAAACTCACCTTAAAATTTTGAATTAAAAAACCCATTCATTTGAACTGACATGTTGTACTTACATGTTTTTAGGTGAACGCCCTTGAGGGTCATATCATGCTTTCTCTCCTTGTACCAGGAAGATATAAGGTGGGAAACATGGATGTGTACCTGACTATGGCAAGATATTAACCTACGTGATGTCTCAAAGGCCAATAATAGGCAATGATATGGAGGTGAAAGGAGTTTTTCTTCGGACGATGCATGACTATCTTGGGTTCTCGAAGTGCTCAAGTATATACTTGAACTTTATAACTTTAAACTTCACCCTTTAAACTTGTCTTACTCTACCTTTGAATCATCTCAATTTTAAAATAGGTTTCGCAACCTCCGAACATCATGCATGTCCAATTTTTGGACCATTAGTTGTTTTTGAAAGACCCTCTACACTAAAGAAGGTGGCGTATGACAAACATCATCAATTTATCCCTCCTTAAAATCTGAAGTATGTGCCACATGATGTCTCACCACTTTGATGAGAGGTGGAGATTGGTTTGAGGCATGGAGAAGCACCCAAAATCCACCACCCTATGGGATGTCAAAACACTCAATCTTCTTTTTCGACTTCCATATTGGTGTGTGTTGAAGATCAATCATCTCTTAGATCCCATGCATATCTTCTAGAATGTGGCAACAAATATTTTGGACTATTTAATTGGTAAAAGAGATAACAAGGGTGCAAGTGATGACTTACAAAACATTGGATGCCTTCAAAGTGCATGGCCAATTGTAGATGAGAGTGTTACCATGGTCCTACAAAAGTTACCATGGGTTTTAAACAAGGAGCACAATAAGGTGAAAAGTGTGATTTTCTCTTTTCATACACCAACAGGAGTAATGCATTCATTGAAGGGTGCCTTCACAAAGACCAAAACGAAAGGAGAGGTATGATTATATGGCCTCAAGACACATGATTGGCACAAGATATTACATGTATTCAAATATTTGCTTATAAAGTAAGGCAAGAAAGACTAGATGAAGCATTATGCCAAAAGGTGAATACATTCTTCTTTCTAAATGGTTCCATCATGAAGAAGTGGATTGGGAGATACAAGGATACAATCAATAGACAAAAGGATGAGATAAGAGCTTTTAGAAGAGCAAATAAACTCTTGCAATTCCTACCTAGTTTAGAACCTCTACCAAATGTAATCAATATAGAATATCTTTGGATGGCAATATCGATGGCATCAAAAAACAGAGAGATGATCACAAGAGAAAGATGTGAGTATGCATGAGAATGTGACCCTAAAGTATGTGTATTCTTCATCTCTTTCTCATTCTTTGATTGTTATATACCTTGTTTAATGCACTATACTAAATATAATGCTTTTGTTTAATGTTAGTACAAACTATATAATGCAATATAGTCAGAGGAAAGGAAATTTTGCATGGAGCATGCATATTCTAAAAGAAACACATTTTATTGCGGTGTGATGGCAACTTTTGAGCAAGAAAGTTGAGCTAGTGGACATGATACCAATGTCATAGAGGAAAATTTTGAGTATTGTGGAACTATTCAAGATATTCTCGAGGTTGGGTTTAGATCATTTAGTCTATTCATGTTTGATGTTAAATGGTTCAAGGCGATATATAGAGGTGCTGAAGCAACCATGAAAAAATATCCAAATGGGTTTTTTCAAATTGATTCCACCAATTTTTGGAATAATGAGATACTTTCGTACTACAACACTCTCAGTTAGAAACCCAACCAATCACATTGGTAAAGCTTGATATAGTATAATAAAAGTTTAACACCTTTTATTTGTGGATTTAGGTTGTTTTTAACGCATTCAAATTGATCCAAAGTGGTGGTACAAGTTTTGCCTTGTTTAAAACATATCTTTTAAGATCAAGATGTTGAGTCCAAATCTCTAGATAAGGTGCAAGTATTACCTCAGATCAACTCATTGCAAGAACACGATGATGAAAATAAAGAAAATAATTTAGAGGAGGCCAATCAACATTATGAGGAACATCAATCCGAAGAAGATATTGATAGTGATAGTGATATTGATATGGAACCCCATGTTTTTATTGAGATTCCATTGGATATAGACATTGAGATTCCATTGGATATAGACATTGATGAAGCAACACAAATGGATCTATTTTACAAGATGGGATAGACTCGCGATTTCTTTAACTATTTACCTTTAAAGTTTTTAAATATCTTCATTTTTTTTCAAACATGGCTTTAAGGATTCTGATGATTTTTTTAAAAAAACTATCATCATTTTCTGTATGTATGTCACACATATTATCTAATTTCAATATTCAACAACTCTTTGTAAATTTAAATCTCAATATAGAAGTCAAAATTTTGCTGTTATGCTCACATTGAGGAGCAAAATTTTGTTGTTGTGGTCGTTGCTCCAACAACAAAATTTCGTTAGCTAGGCAACAAAGTAGTATTAAAACTTTGCTACTAGTGTTGTTGTTGAGTAGCGAAATATCACCTGCTACTACTGAGTAGCGTTATTTTGCTGCTAAGTAGTGACATAAGGCCCCGACATCCCAAAGTCTAGAATGCTGCTAAAAAATGTTGCTATGCCACCAATATGTTGTAGTATAAAGTTGAATGTTTCTTCTATATCTTCAAAAGGGGCTAAGAAACATCTAAGAAAGGAGTCCTCTTTCTCACTTATAAGGCATATTAGCATACTGAGCATAGAGTTTTCCTAAATGTTAGAGCTACCCTCACTCCTATAGCTTATTTCTCTCCTGCTTGATGTGGATTAGTTATGTAATTCTAGTTTCTGATGCACCCTTCTTGATACTTGTTTTGTTATACACCTCCTTCAAGGATTACTAGGAGAGGGTTGGGAGGTTAATGAGGGGTCACACCAAGGTGATGTGTACAAGTGTAATGTATCAGATTCTACATTGTCTTTCAAGTTCTTAAAGGTATGCCCTTTTTTGTACATGCGTCTGCACTACCAAAGATGGATGCAAAAGCATGGGACATGGGTCCCACTTCAAGCCTGAGAAGAAGAAATTGTGCCTATTGAGGTAGCTTTGTGATGATGCAAAATGGATGGATTGAGCGAGTGGCAAAAAGCAAGAATTGGAGCCTAGCAGACCTGCGTCAACACTTTAGCATCATGGGCTTTGGTAATGTGGAAGAGTCAAGTTTCAAGTTGATGAGAAGAAAGGTATACTTGATTCCACTACGTGTCTAGAATTAACCCTTACACTTTCTGGTTATTGTGCCACTTTTTATATTTTTACAGATTGGGAAGCATAAGCAGGGGACAACCATGGTCTTAGAATCATGGAAAATGGGGGACCTAGCAAGGTACATAGCCCTACCAACACATAGTAGGCATGTGGAAGAGCTTGAAGATGAACTGGGTATATGGGAAAATAGCCTTTGTTCTGATGCACGCGAGGGGCAAGAGTTTCATGATCGAGGTGAAGGCAATGACGAGCTTTCAGTCAACAAGGAGATGGAGATCAACATGAAGTAAATGTCACAAGAGGTAAAAAATGAAGACATTATAACAATTTTAGATTAGATGACATGCTTGTAATTTTGTAGCAGGCTCTTTTTTAACCCCTCTTTATTTTGTACCAGGCTCTTTTTTAACCCCTCTTTATTTTTTGTAATTTTGTAGTAGGCTCTTTTTTAACCCCTCTTTATTTAATTGAAATCTTAATATTTTTGCAAACTGTGATTGTTCTGTCTAGTGGTCTAGTGTGAAAAGGCCAAACTTTAAATTTTAACTATAAATAGGCCAAAGGTGCCTTCTTTATCATTTTCACGCAATAGAAACTAAGCACGAGCTAACACTATCTCTTTGCATTCACACATGGCTACCCACTTTGATGACCTCTGTGAGTTCCTCTCCACCACCCTGTGGGCGGTGGAGAGGAACTCAGCTCTTTGCCATGTTCTACCATGAAGTTGACTTTGAAAAGTCGCTCGTCCTTGCGTCCCAACATTATGAGACGACGTAGATGTTGAAAATACAAGTGAATAGGGTGTGTGTGGGAACAAGCTCTTGGATAGAGGCTGTAAAAGAGGAGATGTAATTGTGAAAGAACCTGTGAAAAGGTTAAAAGAATCTACTGGGAGAGAATAATGGGTAGCATGAGGGAATTTAGGAGTGTGGAGATATTCTGGGAGATAATCAGGGAAAAGAGAAGAGGTGGAGAGAATCAGGCAAGAGGTGGAGATATTCAGGGAGTGAATCATGGAGAAATCAAGGGGATTTGATGCTTGATGTAAACACTATAAATTGAGGCATAGCCCTAATGAGAATTTGCTGGTTTTTGAGTATCCATGCCTACATTAATCTATCTGCTAATTATTCACTAATTACATCTTAATCATTTCTTAATCACTTTGTTAATCATGTTGATTCTAGTGTATGATCCACCATAGCTCATCATTATGCTCAAATTTCAACATGGTATCAGAGCCATGCCTAGAATCAACCAGATTTATGAGCCCATTAGTGAATTAATTAGGATTAGTAAAATAATTAGCAAAAAAATCAGTTTTTAGTAAGCTTTCACTCTTCCCCTTCACCCCCAGCCAGTGGAGGGTCTCTAGCATCTAGCACACATCAAATTAGGGCAAAAGCTTCTAGCCATAGCTAGCTAAGCTCCTTAGCTTCAAGCCTATCTACTCCACGCAGCAAACCGCCGGCGAAAGCACCAGATTTTCGCAGATTTCTAGGCGCCGTTTTTCTGAAGTAGAATGAAGATTGCTCTTTGCTCAGTTCAAATGTCTTCAATTCCTCTTAGCACAAAGGGTAATCAAGTATGCTCTACAAGCTGGTGAAGACAGAAATCAATTTCATCAAGTCTACAGAGAGATCCAAGCTCTTCATCAAATCTGCAGGTGACTTTGGTAAAACAGAGATTAAGCTTTCATTATTTGGTCAAATCTTGTGTTTCTTGGCTTAATCCTCTACTAGACTCATTGCTATTGATGCCTTTGAAAGCATTTGAGCTCATTTGAAGTGGAAGGCACCAGATCTGGACTCCCCGCATACTCTGTTTTTTGCACACAAACCAGAGCATTAATTTGCTAATCAGTGATTAATCAGTGCTAATCACTGTACTTTGGTGCAATTGAGGGTTCAAATTAACCATTAGGTATCTGATACAGATCCCTATAACTTCAGATTTCAAATCGGAGTTGGTTTGATACTCCAACCATCCCGTACAAATTGGTTACTCTCAATTTAGTGTAATTTCTGGTAAAATTGTGCTGATAAATTTGTGAAAATCATCATTTTGCATTTAACCCTTGGTTAATGCCTGTAAATCTCACTCAAATTCAAGATTATTCACAGCCAAAATTGCATTTGGAATGTGCATGAGAATGAATGCTATATGCATTATGTATTGGGCACATTTTATCAGTGTAAAAATGGGAACAGACACTGCCCTTGTCCAGATTAAGGCAAGTGGTAAGACCTCCCGCATAAATTTGGGTTTGCATTGCATAATGATACAAAATAAACATAAAAAGCCCAAAGGAACTGTCAGCAAAACATTGAAACATGTTGCTCACATGGAGCAAAATGACCTGACGGACGAGCTCATGGCTCCAACCATGAAAGAAGAAGAATATCTCTTCCCAAGAAGAGGATCCACACCGAGAAGAAGTTCTGAAGGAAGACATGGACACGAGAAGAGAAGCTACCACAAGAAGAGAAGCTGCCCGGAGAAGAGAAGCTGCCCCGAGAAGACTGAAAGAAGAGACGGACGCATGGAGAGATGCTGCCACGAGAAGAAGACTGAAGAAAAGAGAAGATGTGAGGCTCCAAAGAGTGAGGAGCCATGTGAAAATCTCTGAGAGAGAGAGAGAGAGAGAGAGAGAGCCCACAACCCAATGTAACCTGCCCCAATAAAGTAAAACCACCTCTGAGCCACCGATGATGTAGGCCACGTGGTAGATGTATGTGTGAGCACTTTAGTCAAGGTCGCGGGCACTTATAGTAGCCTTGGACACATAGAGAGAGAGAGTGTCAAGGACTATGGAGTTTAGGGACTTGAGGCACTGGTCGCGGGCTATCAAGTAAGAGGGAAACTTGATACAGGGTCCAGGTGTGTTAGGATTATTCACTTGAGGGGAGGTGTTGAAAATACAAGTGAATAGGGTGTGTGTGGGAACAAGCTCTTGGATAGAGGCTGTAAAAGAGGAGATGTAATTGTGAAAGAACCTGTGAAAAGGTTAGAAGAATCTACTGGGAGAGAATAATGGGTAGCATGAGGGAATTTAGGAGTGTGGAGATATTCTGGGAGATAATCAGGGAAAAGAGAAGAGGTGGAGAGAATCAGGCAAGAGGTGGAGATATTCAGGGAGTGAATCATGGAGAAATCAAGGGGATTTGATGCTTGATGTAAACACTATAAATTGAGGCATAGCCCTAATGAGAATTTGCTGGTTTTTGAGTATCCATGCCTACATTAATCTATCTGCTAATTATTCACTAATTACGTCTTAATCATTTCTTAATCACTTTGTTAATCATGTTGATTCTAGTGTATGATCCACCATAGCTCATCATTATGCTCAAATTTCAACAGTAGATTGCATACATGGAGCAATACTTGGCTCCCCACTCCATCTCCTTTCCCCATTGCCCCAATGATCAATGGGTGCCTGTTGAGCTGCTTAAGTACATTCAACAATACACCCGTCCCTACATCCATCGCCTTGAATGCTTCATCGACATCTGCATACCCGTAGGAGCTTACTATACCTTCAATAAGCAGAAGGTGAAGAGGTTGGGGAGGGGCAATTTAGGAACTAGGTTCCTCTTGTGGCTTGTCACTTTTGCATTCCTCATCAGTGAATGAGGATTTGGATGAGGAGGTAGAGATGCATGCATTGCAGTTGGCAAGGTATTTGAGGAATGACAAGGAAGTGAATGAACTAGTTACAAGTGCTAATGTGGAAGAGCATCTTGCATCAGAGCACTTTCCAAAGGGTGCACAATCTGCAGCGGAATAGCTCGGTGTAGTGGAAGATGCGGGGCCATCTTTCCAGGAGAGCAAGGTGCTGCCAGAGTTTGAGATTAATCTCTTGAATACTATTGTGGTGGAAGGTGAAGAATACTTATTTCTTCATGACCTTGAGAAAGGCATCTGGCTTGAGAATCCTTGGGCATTATATGCACATGATGTGAGACCTTGATACGTCTAACCTTGGTCTTCACCTAGATAGTGTCATATTACCCCTTGGAGAATCTATCAGAGATAGTTTCTTTGGTCAAGGATAGTGTGGTTGAGACCGTGGAGCAAGCCCTAGTTCCAGAGGAGGAATTCACAACCTTACAAAAGATAAGCTAGAGGCTAAAAAGGATACCCCTATGGAGGAGACAAAAGCACCTAAAAAGGATGAGGATAAGTTCTCGATTGACCTCTCCGCCCCCACCAGCACTTTGGCAAAAGAAGGCATTGAGCAAGAGGTAATAATCGACCTTTTACAACTTAGAAACATTTGTAATTATGTATAGGAAAATATTTTCAATTTTCCTTTGATTGCAGAGGGTGGTTGAAATTGATGCATTTTCTGGGAGAGGCGACCGCAGCAGAGACCAAGACAAGGTCTATGGACATGATGCTGCGTTGGCACACTATCTTGGTCGGCTTTCTATGGATGGCATCACCATCATCCACAAGGACTACACCCCTCAATCTACCTTCACTTCTTCTTTTTGAAATCCCTCTCTAAGGTGCTCTGTGTAGCCTCTATGGCGCAGAGCACCAAATGTAAAGTTTTAATTAAAAAATCCCTTGCCTTTGATGTTTCTGGTTCTAGATTTAGGGGTACGCTTCTTGCTCATAAAGGTATAGCCAAAAGCATAGGCTCAATATTGTAAGAAAGCTTTTATGAAGATGATGTATCACTTCTTATGAATACAATATAGTTTTTGCAAACTTATTTTCATCAAGTATATCATTGTTTTTCCTAGTTTGTACCATCAATTTCTTTGTAAATGCATCAGAAATTACCCTGGGGGCCTAGGGGAGCAGTGCTAAAATAATGCGAATTTTGAGCCTGCACCTTTGCCGTTGTAGAGCCCAAATTTGCACTATTCTGGCACAGCTTCCCTAGCCCTCCAGAAGCAATTCTGATGCATTGGATGACAAATAATGTATTTTTACACATGATTAAAGGTGTTTTCATCTTGTAAAGTACTATTTCTCACAATGAGTGTACTCAATTTCTTTGTAAATGCATCAAAAATGACCCTCAAAGCCTGGGGGAGCAGTGCTAGAACAATGCAAATTTTGAGCCTGCACCGCCGCTGTACAGCTCGAATTTGCACTATTCTGGCATAGCTTCCCCAGCCCTCCAAGAGTAATTTTGATGCATTGGATGATAAACAATGTATTTTTACACATGATTAAAGGTGTTTTTATCTTGTAAACATAATCAGTGTACTCAACTTCATGCATCAAAAATGATCCTGAGTGGTTGGGGGAGCACAGTGCGAATTTTGAGCCTGCACCGTCGCTGCAGAGCCCAAATTTGTACTATTTTGGCACAGCTTCCCCAACCCTCCAGGAGCAATTCTGATACATTGGATGACAAATAATGTATTTTTACACATGATTAAAGATGTTTTTATCTTATAAACCATTGTTTCTCACAATCAGTGTACTCAACTTCATAAATGCATCAGTGTACTCAACTTCATTTTATAAATGCATCAGAAATAACCTTGAGTGGCTAGGGGAGAAGTGCCAGAATACTGTGAATTTTTTAGCCTACATCGTCGCTGCAGAGGCCAAATTCGCACTATTCTGGCGCACAGCTTCCACAGCCCTCAAGGAGCATTTTTGATGCCTTGGGTGATAAACTGGCACATGATAGACACTCCATGTTAAACAAACATAATGACACCGAGACATTGTAAGTGACACTTAAAATTTAAATTATTAGAAGGTTACAAATGAAAGCCAGATAGGCTTGTTACAAATGGGGGTTTGAAACAAAAGAGTTGCTTCAAAAAGCAGGTTAACATCTAAGACCTCTAGATTGTATTGCGCTTGCCTCGAATACGCCTAGCTAGTTGCATGTCCTTGGCAGAAATAGTAATCCTCTTTGCATGTATTGCAAGGAGGTTGGTGTCTTCAAAAAGCCCAACAAGGTAAGCCTCGGCGGCCTCTTGCAATGCTTCAAGGGCAATCCCCTGCACATGGAACTCTGTTGTATATTGTTGGAGAATCTCCTTGACTGTGCAAGCAAAAGGGGCTCTTCTTATCAGGAACTTAGTGTTCCTCTGATAAAATTTGATTTCTTTGTAGAGCCATATGCCCTTGGCACATCCTTCTCCTTCGAGCTCTCTGTGTTGTGTTGGTGTGTTGGCGAGGGTGGGATGTCCTTGGCTTGAAGAGCTTGACCTTTGTGCGCTTACGTGCACTTGCAGTAACCTCCCCTTGATCTCTCTCATAGTCTCAATCATCCTCCTGTTGCTTCCATGGTACCTGTGTATCGAGTTCCTCCCGGCGGGTAGGTAGGGGACCCTGTCCTAGTAGTGGGGTCTTGCCACCTATGGTGGTGTGTAATGTAGGAATATTTTTACCAACCCAGTTGAACTGCTCATTATCGAATCTCTCGGGTGGCTACATGTCGTGCGGTCTCCTTCACCCACTTGCTCCCACTAGAAGGGCCTGCATGTGTGTGTGTTGTTGTTGCTGTAGGAGGAGGGATAAACGTTGGTGATCCCATTGGGTCACCAGTATGTGGTCGTTGGGTGCCTTGCACTATGTTTTGTGAAGGCATGGTAACACCTACGATGTTCTTGGTGCGTGCCATATCCATGTACGACTATGCTTACTATGCTAACCTGGTGATGTGCTGGTGTCCTTACGTGGGTGCCTACGTAGATCTTGAGCTCAAGCTCTCTAAAAAAGTGAAATGAAAATGAAGTGAGTGAAGGAACTATTAATAGTTTTTTTTAAGGGAAATATTTTCTTAGCCTTATTACATCCAGATTTGTACTGGTGCATGCACAACCCAACGCCTCCCTTGTCTCCTCATTCGTGCATGCCAAGCATCATGCCTATGGGGAGCATTGGTCTGCAACCATTCAAGCCGAGCATGACTTTTTGCAGCCTTGCGTGTCTCTTGCGTAAGCTTTGATTGTTGGGACCTACATGATGCTCTTTGGTATCCCACAATTGGGCACCCTATTTGGTTTCTTTTAGGCCCAAAGGTCCTTCCTAGCTATCTAAAATTTTTATATTTCTTTAAATTTTATCTTTTCTTGGGAAACTTCTCATGCTTAGAATTAACATTGTTAGGGACATGCCCACTATGAACAACTAGAGGGCAAACATGAACATTATCTTTTAGGATAGACTTTTCATTATCATTATTCTCTTCAATGAATGAAATAGAGGGTATATATCACGAACTATATCAAACCCTGAGCTCTTCTCAACATAGGCTTGATAACATTCATATAAAAATATCATTTCAAATTTTAGAAGAAATTGATCTATCTAAGTAATCAAAGTCTCACCATCCATACATATTTTGATAACTTTCCTAACATCAGTTTTAAAAAGCTCATCATTTTTTAAAAAATTAATTGATTAGTAAAAAAGCCTTCACCTTCATGAATCCGAATCTTCATGGAATTTATTTATGGACCTTAGCCAACCTATGGAGACTCTAGCTCTCTGAAAGGACATATTGACTCAGAGAGATTAACATTCTTGGAATTTATGTATGGACCTTAGCCAACCTATGGAGACTCTAGCTCTCTGAAAGGACATATTGACTTGGAGAGATTAACATTCTTTGAAGTGTAGCTTATATAATAAAATGTTGTACAATGGATGTAGCTACATTTTAAAAAGGGGAAAAAGAAGAGGTAGGGGGCACAATTGCTTCCTTAGAAGTAGAGGTGGATGGAGGGTTTTGCTTGTTTACTTGAATGGGAGAGAGGTATCTTTGAAGCCTTCTTTCAAAAATTTCGATAATAGAAATGCTATTGTGCAAAATAGTCACATTTGGTGACTTTGAACAAGCTCTGGAAATGGAGACATTTGAAGTTCCCAACATATTCATCCACATCAACTTGCATACAGAGTTGGGAAGTAAGACACAATGCTCCTTCATCGACGTTCGGCACTGCACATTGATCGGCATAAATTGTGCTGAATAGTTTTTTTTTTTAACAATAGACATAGTGTAAACAACTAGAGCAACATGGAGGTGTAGAAGGGAAACATGAAGATTATCTTTTAGCATAGACTTGTCATTATCATTATTCTCTTCAAAGAATGAAATAGAGGGTATATATCACTAACTATATCAAAGCTTGATCTCTTTAACATAGGCTTGATAACATTCATAAAAAGTATCATTTCAACTTTTAGAATGAATTGATCTATCTAAGCAATGAAAGTCTCATCATCCGTAAGACAACCGTCCATACATAAATTGATAACTTTCCTAACATCAGCTTTAATAAGCTCATCATAAAAATAAAGTGTTAATTGATCCAGTAAAAAAGCCTTCCCCTTTATAAATAGGAATATTAATGGAATCTATTTAAGGACCTTATCCAACCTAATGGAGACTCCGGCTCAAGGAAAGCACATATTGCCCTAGAGAGTTTAACATTCTTTGAAGTGTAGCTCTTATGATAGATTGTACTATGGATGTAGCTACAATTTCAAAAGGGGAAAAATAAGAGGTAGGGGGCGAAATTGCTTCCTTAGGAGTATAGGAGGATGGAGGGTTTTCCTTATTTGCCTACACGGGAGATGAGGCATCTTTGAAGCCTTCTTTAAAAAAAATTGATAATAGAAACACTACTTTGCAAAATAGTCACATTTGTTAACTTTGAAAACAAGCTGCGGGGATGAATGGGCGGAGAAAGCAATTGGTTGTGGGAGTGAAGAAGAGATTAGCAAAAGGGGAAGGGAGATGGAACTGCCCCACAAGTAGGATTGCTAGTTGTAGATAACCTACATGATGCTCTCTGCTATCCCACAATTGGGCACCCTATTTGGTTTCTTCTAGGCCCTCTTCTCCATAGGCCCAAAGGTCCTTCCTAGATATCTAAAATATTTATATTTCTTTAAATTTTATCTTTTCTTGGGAAACTTCTCATGCTTAAAATTAACATTGTTAGGGACACCATGAACAACTAGAGGGCAAACATGAAGATTATCTTTTAGCATAGACTTTTCATTAACATTATTCTCTTGAATGAATGAAATAGAGAGTATATATGACAGACTATATCAAACCCTGAGCTCTTCTCAACATAGGCTTGATAACATTCATAAAAAATATCATTTCAAATTTTAGAAGGAATTGATCTATCTAAGCAATCAAAGTCTCACCATCCATAAGACAACCATCTATACATATTTTGATAACTTTCCTAACATCATTTTTAAAAAGCTCATCATTAAAAAAAATGTTAATTGATCAGTAAAAATGCCTTCACCTTCATGAATAGGAACCGTAACGGAATTTATTTATGGACCTTAGCCAACCTTTGGAGACTCTAGCTCTCAGAAAGGACATATTGACTTGGAGAGATTAACATTCTTTGAAGTGTAGCTCTTATAATAAAAGGTTGTACAATGGATGTAGCTACATTTTAAAAAGGGGCAAAAGAAGCTGTAGGGGGCACAATTGCTTCCTTAGAAGTAGAGGTGGATGGAGGGTTTTGCTTGTTTGCTTGCATGGGAGAGAGGTATCTTTGAAGCCTTCTTTCAAAAATTTCGATAATAGAAACGCTACTCTGCAAAATAGTTACATTTGGTGACTTTGAACAAGCTATGGAAATGGAGAGATTTGAAGTTCCCAACATGTTCATCCACATCAACTTGCATATAGAGTTGGGAAGTAAAGACACAATGCTCCTTCATCGACGTTCGGCACTGCACATTGATCGGCATAAATTGTGCCGAATAGGGTTTTTTTTAACAACAGACATAGTGATGATACGGCATATATTTGCCGTGTAAGATTTGGCGCACACATGCATGTTGCGTGTAAGGAACCTCCTCCGATTAATGTTGTACAAAGTGCATGGTCGATTGCTATTATTTAACGTTCTCACGGACAAGGATGCACTTTTGTAATTATACTTGTATTCGCACATGTCTATTTGTAACTTTTGGACATGTGCGAGTATTCGCACTTGAAGGTCTCCATGCAAGCAAGGAGTGATTACGGACAATAATCACATTTAACTTCTCTTGAACACATAATTCTGTTGAGAAATGTGGTGCCAAAGAGCACAAGGAAAATATGGAGTGAGTGTGAGAAGCCACATCACCAAGTGAGAATTATCCCACATGCAAGATAAAGGCCATGTTGTACTCTCCTCATATAAAAGGAGGACATTTCAAACAATGGAATACAAGTACAACATCTCAAGTCTTTTTATGAGTACATGTTTCCATCATGTAACCTAACTCAACTTGAGTCTAAACTTAATTAGCACACACTCATCACAATGAGTCTTGTTCATTTTTATCTACCTTAGATTAGTGTTATCATTAGTTGTAAGATTAGTTTATGATTAGGTAAATGTCTTGTTATTAGGAAATTATTTAGGAGAGCTCGATGAATGTTCCCAACAAATTCAAGGGGCCATCTTGTACACATGAAGAAAGTTCCCAAGTGCAAATCTCTATTCATTTAGATTATGCATATATAAATGCATTTAGGTCTATGCATACACTTTATGCATAGAGCTATGTCATTATATCTATGCAAAATCTTATGCACAAAGCTATCAACATAGCTCTTGTTTTCGCCTTTATAACACCTTGCCCTTTTATTGAGGTAATCTTTTGATGAGGTGATATCTATATAGTAAACCATTTATATGGGATTTTTTTTGTTGGTATGTTGCAAAGGAACTCTCACAATGAAATACGTATAGATTTTAAGAGGTCTCATACATGAGATCTATAGGCATGAGAGCTTTATGCATATTAAGATCTTTGCAAGAGAGCTCTAATTGCATGAGATTTCATACATAATAATTGTGTATGCATAAGAGCTCTCTACACATTAGAGCTCTTTTCGATGAGAGAGCTCTAGTTTCATGACAGCTCTCATGCGCATTAGATCTCCCTATGCATACATGCACTCCAGGTATGAGAGCTATTTTGCACGATATGTATATGCATGGCTTCTCTCTTACATGAAATCTATACGTATGAGAGCTCTCTATCCATAAGTTCTCTCTATGCATGAAAACTCTCAATGCATAAAAGCTCTCACAATGGCTATCATAATGGCTCTCACAATGGATCATAACTCTATATGCATGAGATCTTTGTATGTATAAGAGCTCTTTTGAATGAGATCTCCCCTTTGTATAGAGATCTATTTACATGAAGGCTTTCATTCATGAGACTTATATGCATGAGAGCTTTTTTGGATGAGATCTCTCTTTTGTATAGAGATCTATATGCATGAGGGCTTTCATTCATGAGACCTATAAGCATAAGAGTTCTCTACGCATAACATGAGAGTTCTCTACGCATAACATGCATAAGAGCATGGACGTAATATTCTATTGATTTATTCTCTTTTCTCCTTATAGGTTCTTACTGTGCTTTGTTGAGCTCCTCATCATTTCGTACTAGCTCTTAATTCTCTTACGGTTAAACCTAACACTCTTTTTCTTTTTTTCCACACCCTTGAGTGCTATGGGGGAGTTTTGATAAGAGCATCAGATCTCTCAAAATGCATTAGGAACAATTTGGAATAAAAAAGTGTCCTCTAAGAGGATCCACATCATCACTTTTCTAGAAAAAAAAAGGACATACTATTAGAAATCCCTTTAAAGTAGATTCTAAATCTTCCACCTTTGAAAAATATGGACTTTATATGCTAAAGTTACACCTTCACTAGTAAAAGGTAGATTTCCAATGATTGTGGCATCCATGTAAATGCTGAGGCTAAACCTTCAAGTAGAGGGGTGTTCAAAAGGAGTTTCGGCACTACAAGAAGTTGCTTTAAGGATCCTTTGTTGAGTGACTCTATTGAGTGCTCATTGTTTGATGGGTTTCAGAAAGTGTGGTTTTATATGTTGTATTATTGTTTCTAACAATTAGTCTAGATCGGGAAAGTTCTTAGTGCTTTTGGTGTAGGTCTGAAAATGGTTTCAAACATTTTCTTACCAATTGTTTCTAACAATTAGTCTAGATCGAGAAGGTTCTTAGTGCTTTCGGTTTAGGTCTAAAAATGGTTTCAAACATGTTTTTTTTCCTTCTTCTTTTTCACTACTAGGCTCATATTTGTAGGTTCACGTATCAAGGTTCATATCTATAGTTTCACATGTCTAGCTTACATGGATGCCATAATCATTGTGAATCTACCTTTTACTAGGGAAGGCATAACTTGATAATATCAACTCCAATTTTTTCAAAGACATTAGATAATTTAGAATCTACTTTTTAAGGGATTTCTAAAGGTATGTCACATGTGAGGGTTTTGACGTAAAGTACATAAGGTTCATGCCCCTTTTTAAAAAATGTGATGGCACAGTTCTTCTTAAAGGGCCATTAAATTCGCTAATGTAAGAGAGATCTATATATAACAATTCTCATTTTCATACATCTAAGGTATAAATGTATATGCATCAGATCTCTCCATGCATGAGGGATCTCACTTCTTGAGAGCATCCATTTTCATGAGCATAACAGGTCTCATATATTGAGAGCTCTCTATGCAGAAGATCTTTCACATGAATAAGAGATCTTATAATATGCATGAGATCTCTCACATGCATAAGAGTTTGTAAATAATATCCTCTTGGTTTTTATCTTTGCAACTCTCCAAGGAACTCATCGTGCTTCACATGCACAAGAGTATGTAAATAATATTCTCTTGGTTTGTTATCTTTGCCACTCTCCAAGGTCCTCACTGTGCTTGGGCTAGATTGATTGCCTTTCAACCATATTGAGGTCACCCCTCAGGATACAGGGGCTCTGAATACCAAGATTGGCAATCTACTCTCACATTCCACACCTCAACTTATGGTTGTGATCCCCATACACATTCACCACCAATCTGAATCTCATCCTACTACACAAGGACTTAGATTTTTTTTAATGATGGTCATCACCCCGCTATAGCCCCCCCGACCCCACCATACATCACAACCCAATCCTTATACCTATCCCTCCTAAATGATTTCAGACCAAAAATGTTGTGTTCATGGATAGCGATAATAGAAAGCCCCCACTTTTTAACTAGTCCCCAAAAGGCAGCATTCTTCATCGTCCTATCTTCAATTCCCTTTACATTCCAAGTACAACCTCGAACTTCCTCACTCTTACTTATATTAAGGAAGTTTCAAGGACTATATTTACTCCTCATCCCCTACCTCTTCCTTTCTATATATCCCTCCAGATTGTCTCTATGTGTCAGCTGATGAATCCAGGCCATCTCTATGTGCCAGGTGAATCCAGGCCATCTCTATGTGTCAGTTGAATCTTTTTGCAGAGGATGTATCACTATCTACCCTACCCAAGGGGATGAAGGGATTCAAGTATATCAATGGGATTAAATTACTTTTTGAGACTTAGTACCTCCCACTTTCCTAGCTGCAGGTCTTATTGGTGCCCTTCTAGCTGCCTTGATTTTCTTGAGACTAGCTTTTCGCTTAGATTTGTATGTCACTTTAGTCCATCCTCCCTAAGCCTATCCCCCTCCCTTAGCTTCTAGCATTCCTTTCCCTTTGTCCTCCTTCCTCAAATTCTCATTGCTTTCCTTGTTTCCTACTTTATGATCCCCACTAGGTTTTCCCACCGTCATCTCCTTGCCTTTGGTTTTTGCAAGTGTCCCTCCACCACAATTACTTGGTCTCTATGCCCAAAGCCACCACATCTAAAGAAAGCACCATGAAACGGGCTGAATTTTTGGGTCATCTTAAACCTCCCTAACTTGCCCAAATCCACTTCCAAAATTCTCCAAGTTTCTTTCAAGGTATTCCAAGTAATGCAAGCATTGTTTGCTTGCGGCTAGTAGCCTTGTCATGGAATATATCCTCTTATAGCCACTTCCCTAAATCTTCTTTGGCTAGTGGTCTACCAGGACAAAAGACTATGGCACTACACATTGAGAAGAGGTATATCTGACCCTGATCAGTTCGGAAGAGACTCTCGTACATACCTTATGTGAACTCGCTTAAGAATTCGGAGAGCATGGGCTTTAAGTCTCACTGTGATCCAATCCGATTACAACTTCTTTGAATCCCTCTCCGCACATCCAACATGGCGAATGCGCTTCATCTCCTCTAGATCATCTACTAGTCCCCCGAGCCCATGGACATCTTCATCTCTTCCTTGAGCATGTGCATCCTCCATCCCTCAAGCTCATTGGCTTGCATGCATGAGAGGACAACCGCTTAGTTTGTTTACGTACAAAACTATGCAAAGCCACACGTTGGAATAACTCCTCCCTCCGCCACTATCCTCAACTTTCTTGATACACGGATACCCTCACCATGGACGATCACTCTAAACTGCTATTGAATGGAAGATTGGTGGGAGGGTTTGAGGTTAAGAGGTCTATGAGACAAGGGTGCCCTCTTTCCCCTTTTCTATTTGCTATTGCCTCCCATCCTCTCATAGAGGCCGTTGAGGATTCATGTGGAAAAGGAGGGGTGACTGGATTAAAGTTGAGGAGTGGTGAGCAACTGGTTATCCAATGCTTTACTACTAATGACTCACTACTCTTCTTCAGGGTAAGAATAACAATTTGAGAAAAGTATTATTCATTATATAGGAATTTGCTGAGGCTTCTAGGTCTAGATGCAACATACATAAGTCCAAGATAATCAGTTTGACTGAAGACAATGACTTTGACCTGGAGAGATGGGGGTGTGAGGTAATTAGGAGGTACCAAATAATCAGACATCTGGGAGTGCCTTTTGATGTAGAGGTGAAAAACAAACAACTGACTAATTGGGCCCTAAAGAGGTTTATCTAGAAGCTGAAGAAATGGGAGGGGGTTAGGGTTCCCTTCCATGATAGGGTGACTATTTGTAATGTTGTTTTAAATTCCTACAAACAACTGACTAATTGGGCCCTAAAGAGGTTTATCTAGAAGTTGAAGAAATGGGAGGGCGTTAGGGTTCCCTTCCATGATAGGGTGACTATTTGTAATGTTGTTTTAAATTCCAGGTCTAGATGCAACATACATAAGTCCAAGCTAATCAGTTTGACTGAAGATAATGACTTTGACCTGGAGAGATGGGGGTGTGAGGTAGGTACCAAATAATTACACATCTGGGAGTTCCTTTTGATGTAGAGGTGAAAAACAAACAACTCACTAACTGGGCCCTAAAGAGGTTTATCTAGAAGCTAAAGAAATGGGAGGGGGTTAGGGGTGACTATTTGTAATGTTGTTTTAAATTCCTACATCATGTTTTTGTGCCCAGTGTTGGGTTTTGGTAAGTGTCATTGGAAGACACGATTATAAGGCCTGTAAGGGATTTTTTGTGTAGAAATGGGAGGATCAATAGGAAAGTGGTATCCTGGCTTGCATGGGACAAGTTGACTATGCCCAAGAATGGAGACATTGTCATCGTACACTTATCCACTCTTGCTATAGCCAGGATAGTTATGTACCTTCTCAAGTGCACCAAAAGGAGACATGGGCCAAGGTGATAAGATAACTAGTGGAAGAATTTCATGTCCTTATAAAAGCTAGATGGTTGAGGCTAGACTAGAAAGACAAGTTGCTATCTTATGCTCCCCTGAGAATTATAGGTTCTCCTTTTTGTAAGTTCCTATGTGGCAAATGGAAGGAAGTGTTGGGGTTGGTGTTTTGGTATGGCTACTCCAGAGTCATAGGAAATTCTTTGTTTAGCCTAGGGTTATGGTGGACTCATAAGTTCACTCCTCCTTTGTCCGTTCGACACCAAGAAGTATGAACAATAGAGGTCTGAGAGGAATATTGCCTGCCTGTTGGGACTGGTCAATAGTGGGATGGAAAGAACTGGACCAAATGGAAGAAGAGTAAGGACTACTTCTGAGAGAAAGGAAACTGGTAACTAGTAAGATAGGTGTTGGTAGAAGTGTAGAAAGAATGGGTCTCTACAGCCTTTGATAAGACCTATTAGATAAATGAGTGGGTTTGGTCTAATGGAGTCAAGTTGGATAAACAGAAACCCATGGTTTTATGTATGGAACTAAGAAGGAGTGAGGTAAATGTAGAATACTGCAATAAAATCTAGACGGTAGGATGGAACTTTAGCATTTGGGGGAAGAGGTGGAAGATAATTAGGGAAGCAAATATGCGAGTTAAAGCCCAAGTATCCATGTGGAAAGTATGCATGTGGGACCTCCCTATTGGGCTCACTGTGCTGCAACAAACAAAGAACCACGAAAATTACAAAATATCAATAAATGCAAAAAACATCCACACGACTGTAAGTGCTACTATATATGTGGCCATAGCAGCGTATATAGCCGCGTGTAGACCAACACATACTTCATCACGGTGCTATACCATCATTCTCTTGTAGTGGCTTAAGATATTATAGAGGAACCTCACTTCTGGATACTATCCTAGGTAGGAAACTGGAAAATGGGAGCCATGCCTTTTGGGATTGTTTAGCTATTAGAGGGACATGGGACAAAATTGGGAAATGGGTCTAAAGCAACATAGGGGTTCAAGGGTATTGGAGAGGGATTGGGTCCTTGATAGATTGGCACTGCTGATAGGGCTGTAGATTTGTTCTTTAACATAATCCGATTCTCCTTTCTATGGGAGATATGCAATTCTATAAACATTATAATCTTTTAGAAAGAGACTCGTCTTGGGGTAGATGTGCTAGAGTTGATATATAAATGTGTACATATGTTATGTCAGTATGTTATGTTAATAAATTGGATGATGATACTATGGTATAGTTAATTCAATCCCTTCAATTTGGGATTAGATGATCTTTTCTATAGTTTGGGAGAGTCTTGTACATACTAGTCCATCCTAACTGTTGTCATCATGTAGGGATACGTAGGGTTTGATGTGAAAGCAAAGAAGCCTAATTTTGGGCCAAAAACAAGGAGGTGGTACCTGAATGAGAAGCAACCAGACTATACTTTTGTGGCATGATTCATTGAGAACCCCTGAGAACGAGGCCAGCAGTGTCTGGTCAAGAGGGAAAGTTTTGGAGAAGCATCCTGTAAGGGCTGTACTTCTGGGGCCATTGTACTATGCAGTTAGGGTATCAAATCTCATGTGGTCAATCTTCCTTTGTTTGGAGGGATGAAAGGTGGGACCTCATCTGCAAATTACTTAACAACAGTGAATTGGAAGGCCTCTGAATTTTGTTGTGGTATGTTGGATTCAAAGTATTTACTTGATATAATCTAATTCAAAGAAGGGTTGTGTTAGTAGGAAAAAGGGACTTTTTGTAAAAGGCAGCTTTTGTTAATATTAATATATAACTATTGTTCGTGAAAGTGGCAATATATGGCTTGACTCTAAGGTTGCAATTAACCTAAAGAGAGCGAGATTTGTTGGGCACCCTAATAGGGCGGGCAATAATATATCCAATGCTTCACTAATGACTCTCTACACTTCTTGAGGGTTAAAATGACAATCTGAGACAAGTATTATTCATTATACATGAATTTACTGAGGCTTCTAGGTCTAGATGCAACATACATTAGTTCAAGATAATCAGCTTAACTAAAGACAATCAATTTGACTTGGAGAGATGGGGGGGTGAGGTAATTAGGAGGTGCCAAATAATTAGACATCTGGGAGTTCCTTTTAATGTGGAGGTGAAAAAAAATAGCTAACTAACTGGGCCCTAGAGAGATTTATCTAGAAGCTAAAGAAATGGGAGGGGATTAGGGTTCCCTTGCATGATAGGGTGACTATTTGTAATGTTGTTTTAAATTCTTACATCATGTTTTTGTGCCCAGTGTTGGATTTCGGTAAGTGTCATTGGAAGACATGATTATAGGGCTTGTAAGGGAATTTTTGTGTAGAAATGGGAGGATCAGTAGGAAAGTGGTATCTTGGCTTGTGTGGGACAAGATGGCTATGTCCAAGAATGAAGGAGGCATTATCATCCTACACTTACCCACTCATGCTATAGCCAAGATAGTTATGTTCCTAAAAGGTGACATCGGCCAAGGTGATAAGAGAACTACTGGAAGAAATTCATGTCCTTATAAAAGCTAGATGGCTGGGGCTAGGCTCGAAAGACAACCTGCTATCTTATGCTCCCTTGAGAATTATAGGTTCTCCTTTTTGTAAGTTCCTATGTGGGAAATGGAAGGAAGTGTTGGGGTTGGTGTTTTGGGATGGCTACTCGAGAGTCATAGGAAATTCTTTGTTTAGCCTAGGGTTATGGTGGACTCATAAGTTCACTCCTCCTTTGTCCCTTCTACTCCAGAAGGTATGAATAATAGAGGTCTTAGAGGACTGCTTGACAATTGGGACTGGTCAATAGTGGGAAAGAACTAGACCAAATGGAAGAGGAGTTTAGACTACTTTCGAGAGAAAGGAAACTGGTAACTACTAGTAAGATAGGTGTGGGGTAGAAGTGCAAAAAGAATGGGTCTCTACAACCTTTGATAAGACCTACTATAGATAAATGAGTGGGTTTGGTCTAATGGAGTCAAGTTGGATAAACGGGCACCCATGGTTCTGTATATGGAACTAAGAAGGAGTGAGGTGAATGTAGAATACTAGAATAAAATCTAGATGTGGTAGGATGGAGCTCTAGCATCTGGAGGAAGAGTTGGAAGATAATTAGGGAAGCAAATATTCCAATTTAAGCCGAAGTATTCTTGTGGAGAGTATGCATGTGGGACCTCCCTATTGGGCTCACTGCAACAAACAAAGAGCCATGAAAATTACAAAATATCCATAAATGCAAAAAACACTCACGCGACTGTAGGCGCAGCCATATACGTGGCTATAGGAGTGCATATAATCGCGTGTAGACTAGCACATATACTACATCGCGTGGCTATACCATCATCCTCTTGTAGTGGCTTAAGCTATTATAGAGGAACTTCACTTATGGATACTATCCTAGGTGGAAAACTATTATGCAAGATGGGAGGCATGCCTTTTGGGATTGTCTAGCTATTATATCAAAGGAACATGGAGCATAATTGGGAAATGGGTCTCAAGCAGCATAGAGGTGCAAGGGTATTGGGGGGATTGGGTCCTTGGTAGATTGGGAGTGCTGATAGGGCTTTAGATTTGTTCTTTAACATAATCAGATTCTGTTGCCTGTGGGAGATATGGAATTCTATAAACATTATAATTTTTTAGAAAGAGACTAGTCTTGGGGTAGATGTGCTAGAGTTGATGTATAAATGTGTACATATGTGATGAGACAATATGTTATGTTAATAAATTGAATTATGGTACTGTGGTATAGTTAATTCAGGCCCTTCAAGTTGGGATAAGATGATCTTTTCTATAGTGTGGGAGACTCTTGTACATACTAGGCCATCCTAACGGTTGTCATCATATAGGGATACTCAGGGCTTGATGTGAAAGCAAAGCAGCCTAACTTTGGGCCAAAAACAAGGAGGTGGTACCTAAAAGAGACGTAGAAAAACTATACTTTTATGGCATTCATTGAGAACCCCCCGGAACTAGGCTAGCCGTGTTTGGTCAAGAGGGAAAGTCTTGGAGAAGCATCTTGTATAAGGGCTGCATTTGTGGGGCCATTGTATGCAGTTGGGGTATCACATCTCATGGGGGCGATCTTCCTTTGTCTGGGAGGATGAAAGTTGGGACCTCATCTTGCAAATTACTCAACAGTTAATTGGAAGGCCTCTCAATTTTGTTGTGGTATGTTGGCTTCAAAGTATTTACTTGATATAATGTAATTCAAAGAAGGGTTGTGTTAGTTGGAAAAAGAGACTTTTTGTAAATGGCAGCTTTTGTTAATATTAATATATAACTATTGTTCCTGAAAGTGGCAATATATGAGGTTGCAATTAACCTAAAGAGAGCGAGATTCGTTGGGCGCCCTAATAGGGCGGGCAATAATATATCTTCTCCGTAACCCGTTCAAAGAGCCGATCAGGGGGAGGCGAGGGGAGAGCGCAGCGGATCAGGTCGATGGCTCAGCATGTTGAGGTGGAGTGCGAGCGGAGGATTAAAATGTCGTAGAACAACCATTGGAAAGAGGCGTTCACGCAACACGAATTTGTGCATACTCAGAGTGTGTGTGTGTGAGAACTACCTATTCTTATTTTGTAGTGTTCCCAGTTTGCGGCCTTCAGAAATAAGTCACGTGCCTTTGAGCGGCTATATAAGTTTCCTCACGTCAGTGCACTAATCCGATCCAGTGAAACGCTTGCTGCATTGCTTGTGGTTTGTTCAATTTGTTTAGAAAATCAGAGACCCTTATCCCCGTAGTGCCTTCTAGTACCTCAGCAGAGACCCCGTTACCATCATCTCATGAGCGCCTCTGTTGGGGATCCTTCTGCGCCTCTGTTGCTAGCACCAATGGTAAAGCCACGTCAAGCGAGGTAAGTAGCCGATTGGCAAGTGTGTGGAAGGAAATTCAAGGGGAGAACAAGTGGAAGGGGCTCCTGGATGTGGAGCCCATCGATCCAACCCTCCATGGTAACGGTGTTCTCTTTTGCAGGGCCTAGGGTAGGCAACTGGGCCTTTAAGACAAGAGTGGAGGAGTTACGATTGAAGGTGTTGAGGGTGGTCAATGTGCATGACACTGTGCCTAAGATGCCTGGATTTTGGGTGAATGAAAGAGGGTTGTGGGGTGCCATCGCGAGAGCAGGCTATGGCTGGGTCCTCGACTTGTGGCCCTGGGCCTACTTCCACGTGGGACAGGAACTCTGCTTTGATATTCATGTCTCGCCATACCTCCGAAAGCCTTCCTTCTTCTGTACACAAAACCTAAATCTCCACCACAACCTTGAGCTCTACCTTCACATGATAGACGGATTCCAAGGCTTCCGGCAGAAGTTTGTCTCAGTGTTTGGTCGAGATATTGCCCTAGTGAACAAGTCATCCGACATTTTGATGCGCGAGCTGTTTTGCCCATCCAACTGGTGGCGAGAAAGAAACAGGGGTCTCATTAAGAACGAGTTTGGGCGGTGGGTAGTTGCCCCTCAGCCTGAGTACCACTGCCCAGACAACCAACAAGCCTAAGGCATCATGGAGGTAGCAGAAAATACTTTGTATGCAGTGTGGTGCTTGTAATAACTTACATGTTTCAATTGTAAGATGAACAAAATTATGGATCATTCTAAATAATGGATTAGTAATTTTTTTTAAGATTATTAACAACTGGGAAGCCCGCACTCATTAACACAAATAATAGATAAAGGTTACGCAACACTCCACTTTTTGTTGCATGATACTAAATAAATAGCATGCCATGAATGCAGAACACTTCATAGAAACTATAGGTCTTGTAATAGTGCACACTACACAAATAGTACTATGCACAGTTATATTAGCATAATACCTCTAGGTTCATTAGTGCAATAAAAGGTTATGGAGAATAGTATTGAAAAAGAATACTAGCACTTGATACTACTATACTATAAAAAACTCCAACAATGCACGACACTTTCAAAAGAGCTTATGCGTATTATAATCCAATTGTGGACATGAATTAGTACCAAAAGCAACTAAGTGCTGTATCGTACAAATTTGAGTACACAATACATAATGGTACAACACAACAAATAGTAGAAAGTATGCACAATACTTCCAAGAAAGTACATACTATAAAGTTATAAATAGTACTAAAAAAGAACAATAGCACTTGATAATACTATACTATAAAACCTTCTAACAATGCACAAGTGACAAGACTTCCAAAAGAGGTTATGCCTATCATAATCCAATTTTAGACATGAAGTAGTACCAAGTGCAACTAAAAGTGCCGAATAGTACAAATGTGAGTACATAATACATAATAGTACAACACAACAAATACTAGAAAGTATGCACAACACTTTTAAGAAAGTACATAAAATGGTGTTAACAAGAACATTATATAAACATAATAAATAATTATATAAACATAGTAAATACTACAAAATATGCACAACACTTCCAAGAAAGTACATACTATGGTGTTAACAAGTACTATAGAGCTTCACAAATGTAGCACAAATTGTAGAAAAGTACTATATATAAAAAAGATTACAGAATTATACTTTAGATTCCCTAAACTACCAAGTATGCATAGCACTTCCGAACTTCTTTATTACTGCAAAGTACACAAAAGGGAGAAAATAGAAGTTTATTATAACATACCTCCGAGATAAACCAAGTTATAATTAAAGATAATCTTAAGTTTTGGATGCTAGAGATTTCAGTAATGAATTCCAGCAGGTTTTCAATAGTTTTTCAGTAGTAAAAATTTGAAGTGGTAAAATTAAGTGAAAACTCAATATTAAAATTAAGTGTTAATTTTAATTTTAAGTTTTCACTTATGCTTAAATCTTAATGCATATAGCTTATGCATATAACCTATGCATTAAGCTTTATACGTAAATCTCAATGCACAAGGCTTTTTCATAAATATGTATGTAGTTTATTAAGATATAAACTTGTAGATTGTCTTTGCAACATAAACTTGCAGTTTATAAACGTATATATTTGCTTAAACTTGTAGATTGTCTTGGAAACATAAGAAAAACTTCGCAATGCAAAATCAACTTAACTTCTTCTCAAGGTAAGAGTACTTTTATTTTATAATTAATTTCTTTACTTGTTTATGGTGCACCTCTAAGTGCTTGTGAGTATTTTATTTCATGATACATAAAGCATTAGGCTCATGCATTATGGCTTTCATCTATGCTTATGCATTATGTTTTTATTCGTAAAAGCCTTATGTATGAATCTTAATGCATATGGGTTATGTATTAAGTTTTATGCATAAGGCTTCATGCAATGGCTTATGCATTAAGCTTTATGCATAGGGTTTTATGAATAAAGTCTTAATGCATAAGACTTATGCATTAAGCTTTATGTGTAAGCTTCATGCATAAGGCTTAATGCGCATGAAGCTTTACGGTAATGGCTTATGCATTAATTGTAATGCATAAAACTTTTGCATAAATATATATATAATTTATTAATATATATATATTTTCTTAAACTTGTAGATTGTCTTTGCAACATAAGCTCAACTTTTCTTTTTGTCACGGGGCAGTAAGAGTACTTGTCTTTCATAATTCATTTCTTTACTTGTTTATGGTGCATCCGCGGGTGCATCCGCGGGTGCTTGGGAGTATTTTATTTGATTATACATAAAGCATAAGGATCATGCATTATGGCTTTCATCTTATGCTTATGCATTATGTTTTTATGCATATGGATTTATGTAAAAACCTTATGAATTAAGTTTAATACATATGCATAAAGCTTAATGCATATGGCTTATGCATTAAGCTTTATGCATATATATTAAACTAATGTCTTATGCATTAAGCTTTATGTATAAGGCTTTTTAATTACATTTTATGTATGAGCTAAGGCTATTCACCAAAATGAACATACTTCCTTTCATGAGAGAAGAAGAAGAGTAGAGAAAAGAGAGAATGCAAGGGTCGGTTTTGTAAGGTTCCCCCCTTCCACAAATAGGGAAAACACTTAAGATAGTCCGCTAAGTCTTATCTTAGAGAAAAATTTCCTACTCATCGACACCTTGACCATACAAAGATTCAAGGATACGATTCATAGGTAAGACCTAGTTCTATCCCGCAGGGGGAGCGTGGTCTTCTAAAATCAAATCACCCATAGGGTAATTGATCACATAAATTGGGCAACCACAAGACTTGATTTCTAGAGGCAACGCTTTTTTTCTCATCCATGCAAGGCACAGCCGCTGACCTAGTCTTTTAGAATAGAATTGCCCGAGAACCTATTTATCTAACGTAGGGTTTTCACTTAATATGTTGGAAAGCTATCCGACTAATCGGGTCCACCCATCCGTAGGATGGTGCCGTCGGGGCATTCCATCCTCCCACTTTCCACCCTGCTCATGCGTCAATTTGTTTTCTAATTAATCCTACCACACTGTTTGACATAAATAAACATGTTCCTTAATTAAGACCCTTTTTCACAAGGTTCGTTAAAACAGCCTTTTTCTACAATACAATCATACCAAAGACAATATAATCATACCAAAGACAAGATTTATAAAAATAAAGTTAAATATGAATCAATTTCATACAAGCCAAAGTGGCTCTCTTATTCTTTTCCTTTATACCGCCGATGATCTAGAATTCGGCCTTCCAGCCTCCACATGCTGGGCAAAACCCTACGGGACCATACACCTCATCGTCGGCTGCTGCTGGCGAGGACTCAAGCCGGCCTGTCGCCCTCTCAGGCTCCATCGCTCGATCCTCCCGCCCCTCAGAGGGATGTCTGCGCACTAGGGTGGGCTAATTCACCGCACTAGCCTGGGCCCTCAGAACTAGGCAGCATCACAATCACTCGCCTCAATCGGCGAACCTCATTCTCCCAATGGTATGAGGGATACCATGGGCCAACTCCGGGACTCACTAACGTCTCCGCCGTCTGGCTACACAAGCACAAGAACGGGGCAGCGTCTAGGCAAAGAGAAGTTGTACCTGTACCTTAATTTAACCAAGATAACAATCCATTTACTCACTAAACCATAGAACTAGGATCCATGTCACCTTCTTTAAGAAAACAATCCTTTTCACAAAGATTTTAGCATTTCAACTTGAGATTGCGATAAGACATTCTTTATGAAGACATATGCTGTTGTTTAAAAGAATACAAACTTTAAATGGTAAATCAATCAAATAGATCACTGTAACAATCAATAGAGAAGCCGGGGCCATACCTCAACCCCTAAGAATGATATGTAAATTAAAAAAATGTATATACCTTATAGAAATTTGTCGTTTATCTCGTTGTGCTTGCTTGTTAACAAGAGCTTTAGAACTTGTCATATGAGAATGGAGTCTTCTAATACCTTGTCTTACGATTGAAATCATCCAATTATCTCCAAGCTTTATCTCCTCTTACTCGTACTGTGACTCTTCTCTCTTTCTAAGGTCTATGGCAAAATAGCCTTCTCTTACAAGCCTTCTCTTACAGGACTACAGCATACTATTCTTTCTCTAAAAGAAAAGCTATGGAGTTTTGGTCTCTTCCTCCGAAAGACCATAGCAATCTAAGATTCTTTTCTGAGATATTATATAAGAATGAAGGGATATATACATCTCAAACTCTAGGATTACCTTGAGGTTACTTGCTGCCTTCTCACAGTTTTCTCTATGTAGAGACCCTGACAAAAACAGCAAACTGTTTTGACCATAACTCTCTAATAAAAACTGAGAATATAGTCGTATAGCCAGTCAAAAGAACGGGAAGGTATCTGGTCTACAAGCCAACGCGGGCAGAATAGGCAAAAACGTTTGTATATAGCCACAAACGACCCATCTTTAGAAACGCATTGTTTTTCCACATTTTTAGTATGCATGGACTCTAAATGTGTAAAAGTACTCTAAATATGACCTCTTATCACCTAAATTCGAAATTCTATTTTTGGGAATACTTATCTCTTAATAGAACTATTCTAATGTTCTTATTTCTTTTAGGATTTTTGGAACTAATATTTTTGTTCTAACACTTTTCTAATGTTTCTAGCCTTATTGTCTCACTCTTTTCTAAGTATACTCTCTTTCCTTATTGAAATCTATATTAAAAGAGACACATACATACATGGCTTGGGAGGGACCTTACAGGTTTGGGGAGTAGCACTTAGCCAACCCTATTTAGGGTTAACTCCTCAATGTGAAACCACTAGGGACTCACTCCACCACTACTTGTTTCATCCAAGCTAACTCATCGATGTGAAGCCACCACGAACTCACTCCACCACCACTTATGTCACCCAGGTAGAGCTTTCCTTAAGCTAGGTTGGGATCAATGAGAGAAGGAACTATGGTGAACTCAAATCCTACTCAATACCTTTATGTGGGCAAGAGTTAAGTGTTGAGAGAGGGAGAGAGACAAGACAAGAGACACCACATACTCTCCACAAGAATGAATCATATTAGTCACAAGTCACATATATATAGTCAAGGCCTACTAGAGTGAGTTAGGGCTAGATTTATATAGCTCCAACACCCCCACTCAAATAAAGGTCTCCAGCTGTGAGTAAAAAAACCCTTCGGAGCACAAGGGAAAAACCCGAGCTCCTACATATAAATGTACAATGCCACCTTAAAGTCCATGTGCAATGTGCTTCTATATACAAAGTACAAAGAATAAATATGCATGATGTGAAGTAATGTGTGAAGTGTCCTAAAGTCTATAGGCTATGTACAAGTCTAGACAAAATTGACATGATGTGAGATGTGTTAATCTCCAAAAAGAGAGGCCGTCGCAACTCCAAGTTTTGATCGCAAAAGTGTAAACCGAGCTTCATGGAGTCCTTTGGTGAGAATGTCTGCAATAATTTGATCACTTGGACAATGTTCTACCATTATTGCTCCTTTCCTTACTTCATGTCGAACATAGTGATAATGAACTGCAATATGCTTGGACTTACTATGTTGCACATAGTCCTTGGCTAGACTAATAGCACTTTGGTTGTCACATCTAAGAGGAGTGCTTGAGGAAGGAGAATGACCAATATTAGCAAGCAATTTTCAAAGCTAAAACCAATTCATGAGCTGCTAAAGATGCAGCTACATATTCAGACTCTGTAGTAGAAACTATAATACAGCGTTGTTTCTTGCTAGTCCAAGATACCAAACAGCCATTGATAAAGAAGCAATTACCACTGGTGGGTCGCACATGGACAAGTTAGAGCTTGCTGCCTTTTGAGAACTTGGATCATAAAACTTGTAACCCTTTGAGTTGTAACAATAACCAATAAAAATAACCTTCAAACCTGAAGGTTCTAGCTTGTGTTGTGTCTCTTTTGGGACATGAATATAAGCAATACACCCAAAGACTTTGAAATGTGCAACAGAAGGAATTTGGCCTGTCCAAGCTATGATTGGAATCTTACCGAAAGGTGCAGTAGTTGGAAGATGATTTAAAACAAAAACGGTTGTCAATACTACTTCTGCCCAAAAAGAGCGAGATAATCAAGAATGAACAAGCATGCATGTGATTGCATTAATAATTGTATGATTCTTTCTCTCTCCAACTCCATTCTATTCGGGAGAATATGGAATGGTATACTCATGGTGGATGCCGTGGACCGTGGTTGATGCAATGATCATGAAATAAGTTGAAAATATATTCACCACCATTATCACTTTGAAGAATTTGACTCTTGGACCAGTGTGATTCTCCACAGATATTTGGCACTCTTAAATGTGTCCAATGCTTCTGATTTATGTCGTAGCAAAAAGACATTTGTATACCGTGAATAGTCATCAATAAAAGTAATGAAGTAATAGTATCAAGACTTGGATGGAGGAAAGGTTCCACAAATATTAGTATGAAATGAGATCCGAAAGATTATTTGAATGAATATTTATAGACATTGGAAATGGCTTACGATGATGTTTGCCTAGAGTACAATATTCACATATCCCCATATGCGGGTGAGATTTGAGGTCTATACCTCTCACAAGATCATGACGATGAATATCAAGAAGCTTTGAGAAATTTGAGTGAGCAAACCGATGATGCCATAGCTTACAATCCAGATCTCCTAGAGCTGTAACAACATTTGCAACATCCTCATTCAATGAAAGTTCAAAGAGATTACCATGTCAAGGAGCAATCGCAATAGTGGTGCCATCCTTTTCGATGCAACACTTTGTATTATCAAATCCAACAAATAGACCAAGATCCACGAGCCGCGCAAAAGAAAGTAACTTTCTTTGTAAATCAAGAACATATAAAACTCCTCACAGTATTTTGGTTGAGGAAGAAGTCGCCCCAATACCCATTACTTGGCAAGTTGTATTATCAGCAAGATAAACCACTTTCTTGATAGGAATTGGATGATAATTATGTAACCATTGCAATTTATATGTCATGTTGCCAGTAGCACCAGAATTAACAATAACGAGAGAACCATCACGAACATGTAGTACCTTTTCTGGAGAGACATTATAATAAACCAAATTAGCCTCTCGGATGAACATTGTCTTCACCATCATGAGGATTTTGTTGAGTAGCATAAGCTTGATTTCGAGCTTCATCATAACGCCTCTTGAAGCATCGACTGGATGAATGCCTTGTGCTCCCACAATATTCATAAGTTGGAGAAGAGGAAGAACCCCTTGATAAACGAGGTTGCTTATTTGTAATACCGTGTTCTTCATCGTACTCTCGTGTCCAACATTCAGATACCAAGTGACCAGTTTTGTCACAATAAGAACAACGATTTTGAGGAAATCTCAAACGAGAAGAATTACCTCCTCTTTGGAAGCCATGAGATGTAAATTGGGAGGAGGAAGAAGGGTGTTGCTGAAATGGACGTCTCCAGACAGCAAAGGCTGTCTCTGATTCTATGTACTCTTGCGCAATCATGACCGTTTCATGAGTTACCAATGTAAGATTCCTCCCCAACCTTCGAGGTATACATGAGTAAGAATCTCCCTTTCTGATCTTATAATTATTCCCTCTCTAAAATAAAAGAAAAAATCTGTTTTAAAAAAAAAAGGAAGACCCTTTCCCTAGAATACTTCTCAGGAGTCCCACCTGTTTTAAGGATTCAGAACAATGAGTTCAGAAGTAAAAATCGGTGTTTTGGATATTAAGGTTTTGGTCTTCATTCGAGTACGGCCTAAAAGAAGTTCTTTATCTCTTGGGGAGTATAAGAAGTTATCTCCCAGATATTGTGAGCCTTATCTGAATTCAAAGAAAGTAAGTGACTTAGCTTACGAGCTTCTTTTACCTCCTCATCTCAAAGATCATATTGTATTTTATGTAAGCCTTCTATAGAAATATGTGCCAAACCCAAATCATGGAAAGACGGTAAAACTTCAGTGGCAAGATACCGTTGGCTTCTAGGTTACGCTAGCTCCTTCCTTTATATAAGTCGTAACTTTTACTTGTCGCTCACCGTAATCTTACTTCCATCGATCTCCCTTCTTCTTAATCTCCTTCATGGCTTGGCAACAGGAATTAGTTTTATCCATGATGATTTCTCACCTTCAAGACGCAAGCGAGTCTGTGAAGAAAGATTTTATAAAACAGTATGAGCGCTCACTTTTTCCTCACTTGGAAACTTCTGTAGCTCAGACCAAATGGCGGACCTATCAAGACATAACTAGGGTAACACCCTGGGGTCAGCAGCACTTTCGTAACAATGTCCGCTTGGCCATGGTTATTGAAGCATTGGGTTTGGGTCCCCGATACTACTGCGTCATGAGATCAAGACATCTTGGGTTTTCTAAGCGGGTCTTCTTACTGGCATGTTTTCTTCCTCATCAGAAGATATGCCTTTACCCCGTTTTTAGCTTGCCTCTCAGAGGTCCTTTTGTTAGATCACCTCATGCCACTGAGATAGGTGCGGCAATAACCAACAGAATTATTCCCATAGATGAGTTACCTTATACGTGCGCAGCTTGTGAGTGCTGCTTTTATGATCATATGATGGACGGGCTTATGGAAGTGTAAAGAGTTCTTCTACCTTTACTGTGTATGTTCCAAGAATGAATAAAGTTTAAATCTTGTTCTTGTCTTGACCCTTACTCTCTTTGAGACTTTTTTAATTGGTGATTAATCTTAAATAAAAAAATTCTCTCAGTCTCATACTTGTGTATCTTGCGAAATTATCCCCTGTTTGCGAGATGAGGGCATCTCACGTTTTTCAAGTGGGAGAGAATGTAAGATTCCTCCCCAACCTCTCAAAATGTCCAGCATCTTTTCCTGTAATCAATCCCTCTTCAGAAATATAAAAGACTTGTTTCTAACTGTTTTAACCTAGAGAGAAAAAATATTCTAGAGAGAGAATATTCAGATTTTTAATATTTTTGGATAGAAAATTATCTCATCTTATTAAAATAAGTTTCCCTGAAACAGAAATTCAAAAAGAACTTTCCAATGTGCAATTGGAATTAATTGGAAATGGGTATAAAGGACCTTAGCCTAAGGGTCTAGATTTTCAAAAAAATTTGGATTATGGTCCAATTAAGGTTCCTATGGGCCAATAGCATCAATCCATGTGTAGGGAGGAGGAGATAAATCCAATTTTGTAAAAGAAGATACCCAAAAATGAGTAAATGCTCACATAAGATGAAGAGTTGAAAATGTACAAGGTTTATTAGTAAAAAAACTATGAGAAATATTAAAAATATGAGATATTTTGGGTATCCAAAAATGAGTAAATGCTCACATAAGATGAAGAGTTGAAAATGTACAAGGTTTATTAGTAAAAAACTATGAGCAATATTAAAAATATGAGATATTTTGGATATAATGATTCCATTTTGACACATATGTAAGGAAGGGGAGTTCTTTAAAGGAGGTGCATATTTCACATAAGATGAAGAGTTGAAAATGTACAAGGTTTATTAGTAAAAAACTACGAGCAATATTAAAAATATGAGATATTTTGGGTATAATGATTCCATTTTGACACATATGTAAGGAAGGGGAGCTCTTTAAAGGAGGTGCATATTTCACATGCTTGAATGAGTTTTAAACTCATAAAAATTGAGATATTTCATCTCTCCTCTCTCCTCATTCAAGTCTAGTTCCAAAAAGTTAGCTTAACTGACCTAAAAATGGTCAAATATTGACCAAACTGATTTAGAAAATTCTAGAATCAGTTTGTTTGGTTAGGAGCTCAATTTTTCGTATAAATAGAAGCCTCCCCCTTGTTGAAAAATATATAGTGTTTATGCATCGTTACTCTACTCCACCTAAGCCAAGAACTGTAAATTCATTAATAATTCACTAGTTTTTGGAGCTTCTCTCTTTCTTCAATCCCCATTGGTGGCTCCATCAACATACTTAACCAATTGATTGGTTGGGGCCTCTACCGTGAACAAAGAATCAAGAAATTTGTAAGGTAATTAGTGAATTTTGATCATTTTCTATAATTTCTAAATGTTTCTCTCTTCTCAACCCCTCTCAAGCTTGAGAAGCTTAATTGGAATGGTTTTTGAATGCTATTGAAGTTAATTGATGAATGGTAGTGAAGAGTTACATAATTTGATGAATGCTATTGAAGTTAATTGATTAATGATAGTTAAGAATTACATAAATTTCCATTTATGCTTAATTCTAATAGTTTTTATGTAATTTCTCTCTCTCACTCAAGAAATGGTCATACTCATGACCCATTCTCAATCCAAATGAAGCTTTTCATAAAGCTTTTCCTTAATCCAAGATTAATCTATGCTTGAGGCTAAATTAATGGCTTTTTTCTATGCTTTTAGTTTATGTATTTCATAAATATTGATGATTCAATCCATTATGGATTAATGGATCCAATTAGGGATCATTCTATTTATTTCCTTAATGATAAGCTTTATCCCTTAGAAAATTTAAGATTTATCAGTCATAGCAGCAGAGCTATGGCAAAATTTTTATAAAAATTACGCATATAATAATTTCATTCAAAGCATGAAAAGAGGACTTCCTACCATATTCTAGGATTTTTATATTATACATAATTGATTTTCATGCATAAAGGTATACATAAAAGATTATTATTTTAACATAAAAGTGTTACTTTTATCATAATTAGATTCCATGCATAGAGGCATGCATAAAAGATTATTATTTTAATGTAAAAGTGTTACTTTTATCATATTTGAATTTCATGCATAGAGGTATGCATAAAAGTTGATTTTTTAATTATAAAAGTGTTACTTTTATCATATTTGGATTTCATGCATAGAGGTATGCATAAAAGTTGATTATTTTATTATAAAAGTGTTACTTTTATCATAGTTGAATTTCATGCATAGAGGTATGCATAAAAGTTGATTATTTTATTATAAAAGTGTTACTTTTATCATAGTTGAATTTCATACATAGAGGTATGCATAAAAGTTGATTATTTTATTGTAAAAGTGTTACTTTTATCATATTGGATTTCATGCATAGAGGTATGCATAAAAGATATTCTTTTTATACTAAAAGTGTGATTTTCATCATAAATGGATCTTATGCATAACTTAGATGCATAAGAGAAATTCTTTTATTCTAAAAGTGTAATTCCTACCAAATTGAATGTATGCATAAGAAGATGCATAAAAGATTGATTTTAAATTTAAAAGTGTCATTCTCATCTAAATTGAATTTATGCATAAGAAAATGCATAAAAGATTGAAATTTAATTCAAAAGTGTCATTTTCATTTAAAATGAATTTATGCATAGAAACATGCATAAAAGATTGATTTTTACTTCGAAAGTATTAATCTCCTTAAATAGAATTTATGCATAAATAAATGTGTAAAGAAATCTTATATCAAATATAAGAATTCTCTTGTATTCTATAGATAGCTATGAGATGTAATAGGATGTGATAAGAGGTGTATAAGATGTGATAAGAGGTGATAAGATGCTTATGAAATAAGTTAAGAGGTGATAAGATGAATTAAGATGTGATAAGATGTGTATGGGATGAGGTAAGAAGTGTATGTGATAGGATAAGATGTATATGGGTTGTGATAGGGCGAGAATGGATGTGATGTAAAAGATTAGATGTGAAGGCATATGGGGCTATATGAATGGGAATGTGGGAATGGATGTATGTATGTGGATGTGTGGATGTGGAGATGGGAGTGTGGATGTATGAATGTGAAAATGGATGTATGCATGAAGATGTATATGCATAGATGTGAATGTGGATGTAGATGTGGATATATAAATGTGAATGGAAATGTGGATGTGGATGTATGTGAATGTGGATGTAGATGTGGATGTATAGATGTGAATGTGGAATGTGGATGTGGATGTATGTATGTATGTGGATGTAGATGTGGATGTATAGATGTGAATGGGAATGTGGATATGGATGTATGTATGTATGTGGATGTGGATGTATGAATGAGGACGTGATAGTCGATGTATGCATGTGGATGTGGATGTATGGATGTGTATGTATGAATGTGGATATGGGATGTGGATGTATAATTGAGGATGTGAAAATGGAGGTAAGTATGTAAATGTGGATGTATGGATGTGAATGTGGATGTGGATGTATGGATGTGGATATGGATGTGAATATATGATATGTGATGTGAAGGAATCTGAAGTGAAGAGATGGAAAATGAGGTGATTGGATGAGTACACATATAAATGGAATGTGGAATAAGTAATGTGGATTAATGAGGGATAATGTGGAAAAATGAGAGTTAATATAGAAACTGTATTTGTAAACTGTTTGTAAATGCTGTTTGTAAATGGCTGTTTTATGTCAAGAATGCTGGGGAAGCATTTTGACCGTCTTGTGATTAAGGTCGTGGAGACCTAACTGATAAAGTTGCAACTCCTGATGGAGAGTCAATGGAGGACGTCTCGCGTAGCAAAGTCGGCTGAGGTCTTGACCAGCCTCGGTTCGATTAAAATGGTGAGCTTCCGGTACGGTGGATGAGGGACCAAGGAAGCGGCCTATGAGTGAAGCGCTAGGTCACCTGCGAAGGATCCTAGAGGGTGCTGACCATACGGTGCTCGGGCTCTGGCTGGCCTAGGACACCCACGCGTGCGTCGAGGAAGATATTGGAACAAGGAGTAAGAGTTGTTTTTCTGAAACCGGGCATGGATCTGGTTGATTGACCTTGCTGGTCTTCAATGGATGAGTCCATGGCTCTTTTTATGGATATGTTGGTTGATCTTGCTGATCTTCAACGAGAGTCCATCTTGATTTTTATAAGTGATTATATTGCCGAGTATTATGGGTTAGGAACTATTGAAAAGGCCCCTGAGTGGACAGGTGGTGAGCGTTCTAGTTGCCAATGATGCCATAGATACTCTGATGAAGGAATGATGGGAAATTTGAGAATCAACCGGATAATTTGGAAGACTGTGATCAGTGGTACTATGGTTTCATTAAAAAATATAAGATTCCTCCCCAACCTTCGAGGTGTACATGAGTAAGAATCTCCCTTTCTAATCTTATAATTATTCCCTCTCTAAAATAAAAGAAAAAATCTGTTTTTAAAAAAAAGGAAGACCCTTTCCCTAGAATACTTCTCAGGAGTCCCACCTGTTTTAAGGATTCAGAACAATGAGTTCAGAAGTACATTAGGAACTCAATGGAGTCTTTTTGGGCCCTTTAATTTGCCATGAGGTTATGGAAACGTTTAACTTTTTGACAAATAGGAGCCCGCCATGTAAGCAAAAACCAATGGTTTGTAAGAGAGGTGTAAGAGTGGTCAAAGGGTGCAATTTTTCCCCCAAAAAGGGAAGGGGGCAATTTTACAATTTTCGGACCTCCATAACTTCTACATACAAGCTCCGATTTGAGCGGAGATTACAGATCCGTGATCTACGCATCAAGAGCTTTCCATAGATATGTTACATGATATGGTTTTATCCGCTAGATTTTAAATTCCATTTTCCCCCCAAAATTCAAATTCGAATAAAGTAGCCGTTTTGAAGCTTCAAATTAGAAAACGTTTCTTCTTAAGAGAAAAGGTTTGACTCCCTTAAACTGCCAAATAAAAGGGCCCAAGAAGACTCAATTGAGTTCCTAAAGAAAAATCGGTGTTTTGGATATTAAGGTTTTGGTCTTCATTCAAGTACGACCCAAAAGAAGTTCTTTATCTCTTGGGGAGTATAAGAAGTTATCCCCCAGATATTGTGAGCCTTATCTGAATTCAAAGAAAGGAAGTGACTTAGCTTACGAGCTTCTTTTACCTCCTTATCTCAAAGTTCATAATGTATTTTATGTAAGCCTTCTATAGAAATATGTGCCAAACCCAAATCATGGAAAGACGGTAAAACTTTAGTGGCAAGATACCGTTGGCTTCTAGGTTACGCTAGCTCCTTCCTTTATATAAGTCGTAACTTTTACTTGTCGCTCACCGTAATCTTACTTCCATCGATCTCCCTTCTTCTTAATCTCCTTCATGGCTTGGCAATAGGAATTAGTTTTATCCATGATGATTTCTCACCTTCAAGCGCAAGCGAGTCTGTGAAGAAAGATTTTATAGAACAGTATGAACGCTCACTTTTTCCTCAGTTGGAAACTTCTGTAGCTCAGACCAAATGGCGGACCTATCAAGACATAACTAGGGTAACACCCTGGGGTCAGCAGCACTTTCGTAACAATGTTCGCTTGGCCATGGTTATTGAAGCCTTGGGTTTGGGTCCCCAATACTACTGCGTCATGAGATCAAGACATCTTGGGTTTTCTGAGCGGGTCTTCTTACTGGCGTGTTTTCTTCCTCATCAGAAGATATGCCTTTACCCCGTTTTTAGCTTGCCTCTCAGAGGTCCTTTTGTTAGATCACCTCATACCACTGAGATAGGTGCGACAATAACCAACAGAATTATTCCCATAGATGAGTTACCTTATACGTGCGCAGCTTGTGAGTGCTGCTTTTGTGATCATATGATGGACGGGCTTATGGAAGTGTAAAGAGTTCTTCTATCTTTACTGTATATGTTCCAAGAATGAATAAAGTTTAAATCTTGTTCTTGTCTTAACCCTTACTCTCTTTGAGACTTTTTTAATTGGTGATTAATCTTAATTAAAAATTTTCTCTCAGTCTCATACTTGTGCATCTTGCGAAATTACCCCCAGTTTGCGAGATGAGGGCATCTCACGTTTTTCAAGTGGGAGAGAATGTAAGATTCCTTCCCAGCCTCTCAAAATGTCCAGCATCTTCCCCTGTAATCAATCCCTCTTCAGAAATATGAAAGACTTGTTTCTAACTGTTTTAACCTAGAGAGAGAAAATATTCTAGAGAGAGAATATTTAGATTTTTAATATTTTTGGATAGAAAATTATCTCATCTTATTAAAATAAGTTCCCCTGAAACAGAAATTCAAAAAGAACTTTCCAATGTGCAATTGGAATTAATTGGAAATGGGTATAAAGAACCTTAGCCTAAGGGTCCAGATTTTAAAAAAAAATTGGATTATGGTCCAATTAAGGTTCCTATGGGCCAATAGCATCAATCCATGTGTAGGGAGGAGATAAATCCAATTTTGTAAAAGAAGATACCCAAAAATGAGTAAATGCTCACATAAGATGAAGAGTTGAAAATGTACAAGGTTTATTAGTAAAAAACTATGAGCAATATTAAAAATATGAGATATTTTGGGTATCCAAAAATGAGTAAATGCTCACATAAGATGAAGAGTTGAAAATGTACAAGGTTTATTAGTAAAAAACTATGAGCAATATTAAAAATATGAGATATTTTGGGTATAATGATTCGATTTTGACACGTATGTAAGGAAGGGGAGTTCTTTAAAGGAGGTGCATATTTCACATAAGATGAAGAGTTGAAAATGTACAAGGTTTATTAGTAAAAAACTATGAGCAATATTAAAAATATGAGATATTTTAGATATAATGATTCCATTTTGACACATATGTAAGGAAGGGGAGTTCTTTAAAGGAGGTGCATATTTCACATGCTTGAATGAGTTTTAAACTCATAAAAATTGAGATATTTCATCTCTCCTCTTTCCTCATTCAAGTCTAGTTCCAAAAAGTTAGCTTAACTGACCTAAAAATGGTCAAATATTGACCAAACTGATTTAGAAAATTCTAGAATCAGTTTGTTTGGTTAGGAGCTCAATTTTTCCTATAAATAGAAGCCTCCCCCTTGTTGAAAAATATATAGTGTTTATGCATCGTTACTCTACTCCACCTAAGCCAAGAACTGTAAATTCATTAATAATTCACTAGTTTTTGGAGCTTTTCTCTTTCTTCAATCCCCATTGGTGGCTCCATCAACATACTTAACCAATTGATTGGTTGGGGCCTCTACCGTGAACAAAGAATCAAGAAATTTGTAAGGTAATTAGTGAATTTTGATCATTTTCTATAATTTCTCAATGTTTCTCTCTTCTCAACCCCTCTCAAGTTGGAATGGTTTTTGAATGCTATTGAAGTTAATTGATGAATGGTAGTGAAGAGTTACATAATTTGATGAATGCTATTGAAGTTAATTGATTAATGATAGTTAAGAATTACATAAATTTTCATTTATGCTTAATTCTAATGGTTTTTATGTAATTTCTCTCTCTCACTCAAGAAATGGTCATACTCAAGACCCATTCTCAATCCAAATGAAGCTTTTCATAAAGCTTTTCCTTAATCCAAGATTAATCTATGCTTGAGGCCAAATTAATGGCTTTTTTCTATGCTTTTAGTTTATGTATTTCATGAATATTGATGATTCAATCCATTATGGATTAATGATCCAATTAGGGATCATTCTATTTATTTCCTTAATGATAAGCTTTATCCCTTAGAAAATTTAAGATTTATCAGTCATAGCAGCGGAGCTATGGCAAAATTTTTATAAAAATTACGCATAGAATAATTTCATTCAAAGCATGAAAAGAGGACTTCCTACCATATTCTAGGAATTATCATCCTAGATTAATTGAAAGATATTCATTGTAATCATAGAGAAATTGACTTTTATATTATACATATTTGATTTTCATGCATAAAGGTATGCATAAAAGATTATTATTTTAACATAAAAGTGATACTTTTATCATAATTAGATTTCATGCATAGAGGTATGCATAAAAGATTATTATTTTAATGTAAAAGTGTTACTTTTATCATATTTGAATTTCATGCATAGAGGTATGCATAAAAGTTGATTATTTTATTATAAAAGTGTTACTTTTATCATATTTGGATTTCATGCAGAGGTATGCATAAAAGTTGATTATTTTATTATAAAAGTGTTACTTTTATCATAGTTGAATTTCATGCATAGAGGTATGCATAAAAGTTGATTATTTTATTGTAAAAGTGTTACTTTTATCATATTGGATTTCATGCATAGAGGTATGCATAAAAGATATTCTTTTTATACTAAAAGTGTGATTTTCAGGATCTTATGCATAACTTAGATGCATAAGAGAAATTCTTTTATTCTAAAAGTGTGATTCCTACCAAATTGAATGTATGCATAAGAAGATGCATAAAAGATTGATTTTAAATTTAAAAGTGTCATTCTCATCTAAATTGAATTTATGCATAAGAAAATGCATAAAAGATTGAAATTTAATTCAAAAGTGTCATTTTCATTTAAAATGAATTTATGCATAGAAACATGCATAAAAGATTGATTTTTACTTCGAAAGTATTAATCTCCTTAAATAGAACTTATGCATAAATAAATGTGTAAAGAAATCTTATATCAAATATAAGAATTCTCTTGTATTCTATAAATAGATATGAGATGTAATAGGATGTGATAAGAGGTGTATAAGATGTGATAAGAGGTGATAAGATGCTTATGAAATAAGTTAGGAGGTGATAAGATGAATTAAGATGTGATAAGATGTGTATGGGATGAGGTAAGAAGTGTATGTGATAGGATAAGATGTATATGGGTTATAATAGGGCGAGAATGGATGTGATGTGAAGGCATATGGGGCTATATGAATGGGAATGTGGAAATCGATGTATGTATGTGGATGTGTGGATGTGGAGATGGGAGTGTGGATGTATGAATGTGAAAATGGATGTATGCATGAAGATGTATATGCATAGATGTGAATGTGGATGTAGATGTGGATGTATAAATTAATGTGAATGGGAATGTGGATGTGGATGTATGTGAATGTGGATGTAGATGTGGATGTATAGATGTGAATGTGGAATGTGGATGTGGATGTATGTATGTATGTGGATGTAGATGTGGATGTATAGATGTGAATGGGAATGTGGATGTGGATGTGGATGTAGATGTGAATGTATAGATGTGAATGTGGAATGTGGATGTGGATGTATGTATGTATGTGGATGTAGATGTGGATGTATAGATGTGAATGGGAATGTGGATATGGATGTATGTATGTATGTGGATGTGGATGTATGAATGAGGACGTGATAGTGGATGTATGCATGTGGATGTGGATGTATGGATGTGGATATGGATGTGTATGTGTATGAATGTGGATATGGGATGTGGATGTATAATTGAGGATGTGAAAATGGAGGTAAGCATGTAAATGTGGATGTATGGATGTGAATGTGGATGTGGATGTGGATGTATGGATGTGGATATGGATGTGTATGTATGAATGTGGATATGGGATGTGGATGTATAAATGAGGATGTAAAAATGGATGTATGCATGTAGATGTGGATGTATGGATGTGAATGTGAATGTGTATATGAATTAATGTGTCGTCGATATGAGGAAATGGATGAGAATGAGTACACATTGAATGGAATGTGGAATAAGTAATGTGGACTAAGGAGGGATAATGTGGAAAGACGAGAGTTCGATTTAGAAACTGTATTTTGTGACTATTTGTAAATGACTGTTTTATGTCAAGAATGCTGGGGAAGCATTTTGACCGTCTTGTGGGTTAAGGTCATGAAGACCTAACTGTTAAAGTTGCAACTGCTGATGGAGAGTCAATGGAGGACGTCTCGCGTAGCAAGGTCGACCAAGGTCTTGACCAGCCTCGGTTCGATTTAAATGGTGAGCTTCCGGTACGGTGGATGAGGGACCAAGGAAGCGGCCTACGAGTGAAGCGCTAGGTCACCTGCGAAGGATCCTAGAGGGTGCTGACCATACGGTGCTCGGGGTCTGGGTCGCCAAAGATATCCACACGTACGTCGTGGAAGATATTGGAATAAAGAATAAGAATTGTTTTCTGAAACCGGGCATGGATCTGGTTGATTGACCTTGCTGGTTCTCAACGAATGAGTCCATGGCTCTTTTATATGGATCTGTGGGATGATCTTGCTGATCTTCCACGGAGATTCCATTCTATTATATGAATATATTGCCGGTTACTATGAGCTAGGAACTATGGAAAAGGCCCCTGACAGGTGGTGAGCGTTCTGGTTGCCAATGATGCCATAAGTATACCGATGAATGAATGACTGGAAATAAGGATTCAACCAGAGACTATGAGGATTGTCATCAGTGACATAATGGTTTCATTAAAGGATTGTTTTAAAGTTAGGTGATGCTAAGAAAAAGGCAATTTCATATTGGGTGTGTAAGTGGTGTGACTAGTTTTATGTTTGCATGAACTTCCGGCTAGGGGGCCTTGGAACTCTTTTCCTTGGTACCCGAGACAAAACCTAACCAAATTCTTAATTGGATCCCATCACTACAGTGGTTGGGCGGTTGGCTAACCCATGGGACTGGATGGGGTTAGGCTGGACTGATGGATCCGTAAATCGAGATTTAATTTCTATTATTACGATAGATGAAGTAAATCCCGGATAGTAATTGTTCTTTGGATAGGAATCAACGGCTGTGCCTCTTGATGGGAAAAAAAGCGTTGATCCCAATGATCCAAGTGCAAGTTTCTTCCTTGATCTGACCAAGTACCGTTAGAGGTGCAGTCGGATCAGTTTGATCAGTAATGATCTTGACTACGTTAGAGTAAAGAGTTATCCTGGTGGAATCGCCCGTGCTTTTCGGGTAAAGGAAGTTTTTTCGGTTTCGGTTTTGGACAAACCGACGGATTAGTCTCTTGTCCGGATATCCGTGGGCGAGGCCCCGATTGTGAGATCCCGGTCTCCACCGCGCAACGGATTCGGGGTGCTAGCAGCGGAAGTAGCACATCGTGCGCGGGTAGGGGAAATATGTCAAAAATTTATCAAGAAACACAAAAAGGTTGTAATTGTGTGATATAAGTCATACAATTTGATATTCAAACTGAAATTCGTAATTTGGTAATTGAGTCTTCAGATGGAAGTACAGCAATTATATGGAATCCCTGACTTGCTTGAGGCCTAGACATGATGGTATTTCCTTATAATTCCAAGCGCCGTGACTACCCGTATATACCGAGAGTATAACTGCAGCTCTTTACTGGCAGTATATACGAGTAAATCTAAGACTTGAAATTATAAGCGTTAATGCTATCCAGATGATGATTTTGAATGTGGTTGATATGATTTTTAATTCTGTTTGAGAATTGATTAATTGATTTGGATTCTGATTGAAAAATGATGATTTTTGAAATTTAGTTGAAATATATTAACCTGAACGAAACCACAATGAGGATGAATGGGACGAGTCCCTGTGATGATGTTCTTAACTAGAATGATGATAATGAATTCAGCAAATCACTATGAAATTAGTGGATTGTGTTGTCAAATTGCTACTGTTAACACTTGACCGGTAGATCAAGTTAAGGGATGACAAATTGAGAACTTGCTTGACTGAAATTCCCGTGGAGGAATGTTCAGAAAGAAAATTTTCGGTCTAATGGACCATTATCATGTTAAAGATATGAATGATATGATCTGAATGAATTGTTATTTAATGATGAGTTCTATATAAGGGATATTTATCCCAGTATTCTATTGGGTTAACCAGAATATAAGGAACCCTAGAATAAAATTTGGATCTTAAGAAAAAGAGTTGTCCTCTACCTTGCGAGATGAGAACATCTCGCACTTTTTTAAGTGGGGTAGAATGTAAGATTCCTCCGTAACCTTCGAGGTATACATGAGTAAGAATCTCCCTTTCTGATCTTATAATTATTCCCTCTTTAAAATAAAAGAAAAAATCTGTTTTAAAAAAAAAGGAAGACCCTTTCCCTAGAATACTTCTCAGGAGTCCCACCTGTTTTAAGGATTCAACACAATGAGTTCAGAAGTAAAAATCGGTGTTTTGGATACCAAGGTTTTGGTCTTCATTCGAGTACGGCCCAAAAGAAGTTCTTTATCTCTTGGGGAGTATAAGAAGTTATCTCCCAGATATTGTGAGCCTTATCTGAATTCAAAGAACGTAAGTGACTTAGCTTACGAGCTTCTTTTACCTCCTCATCTCAAAGTTCATAATGTATTTTATGTAAGCCTTCTATAGAAATATGTGTCAAACCCAAATCATGGAAAGACGGTAAAACTTCAGTGGCAAGATACCGTTGGCTTCTAGGTTACTCTAGCTCCTTCCTTTATACAAGTCATAACTTTTACTTGTCGCTCACCGTAATCTTACTTCCATCGATCTCCCTTCTTCTTAATCTCCTTCATGGCTTGGCAATAGGAATTAGTTTTATCCATGATGATTTCTCACCTTCAAGACGCAAGCGAGTCTGTGAAGAAAGATTTTATAGAACAGTATGAGCGCTCACTTTTTCCTCACTTGGAAACTTCTGTAGCTCAGACCAAATGGCGAACCTATCAAGACATAACTAGGGTAACACCCTGGGGTCAGCAGCACTTTCGTAACAATGTCCGCTTGGCCATCGTTATTGAAGCCTTGGATTTGGGTCCCCGATACTACTGCGTCATGAGATCAAGACATCTTGGGTTTTCTGAGCGGGTCTTCTTACTGGCGTGTTTTCTTCCTCATCAGAAGATATGCCTTTACCCCATTTTTAGCTTGCCTCTCAGAGGTCCTTTTGTTAGATCACCTCATACCACTGAGATAGGTGCGGCAATAACCAACAGAATTATTCCCATAGATGAGTTACCTTATACGTGCGCAGCTTGTGAGTGCTGCTTTTGTGATCATATGATGGACGGGCTTATGGAAGTGTAAAGAGTTCTTCTACCTTTACTGTGTATGTTCCAAGAATGAATAAAGTTTAAATCTTGTTCTTGTCTTGACCCTTACTCTCTTTGAGACTTTTTTAATTGGTGATTAATCTTAATTAAAAAATTTCTCTCAGTCTCATACTTGTGCATCTTGCGAAATTACCCCCAGTTTGCGAGATGAGGGCATCTCACGTTTTTCAAGTGGGAGAGAATGTAAGATTCCTCCCCAACCTCTCAAAATGTCCAGCATCTTCCCTTGTAATCAATCCCTCTTCAGAAATATAAAAGACTTGTTTCTAACTGTTTTAACCTAGAGAGAAAAAATATTCTAGAGAGAGAATATTCAGATTTTTAATATTTTTGGATAGAAAATTATCTCATCTTATTAAAATAAGTTCCCCTGAAACAGAAATTCAAAAAGAACTTTCCAATGTGCAATTAGAATTAATTGGAAATGGGTATAAAGGACCTTAGCCTAAGGGTTTAGATTTTCAGAAATTTTTGGATTATGGTCCAATTAAGGTTCCTATGGGCCAATAGCATCAATCCATGTGTAGGGAGGAGATAAATCCAATTTTGTAAAAGAAGATACCCAAAAATGAGTAAATGCTCACATAAGATGAAGAGTTGAAAATGTACAAGGTTTATTAGTAAAAAACTATGAGCAATATTAAAAATATGAGATATTTTGGGTATCCAAAAATGAGTAAATGCTCACATAAGATGAAGAGTTGAAAATGTACAAGGTTTATTAGTAAAAAACTATGAGCAATATTAAAAATATGAGATATTTTGGATATAATGATTCCATTTTGACACATATGTAAGGAAGGGGAGTTCTTTAAAGGAGGTGCATATTTCACATAAGATGAAGAGTTGAAAATGTACAAGGTTTATTAGTAAAAAACTACGAGCAATATTAAAAATATGAGATATTTTGGGTATAATGATTCCATTTTGACACATATGTAAGGAAGGGGAGCTCTTTAAAGGACGTGCATATTTCACATGCTTGAATGAGTTTTAAACTCATAAAAATTGAGATATTTCATCTCTCCTCTCTCCTCATTCAAGTCTAGTTCCAAAAAGTTAGCTTAACTGATCTAAAAATGGTCAAATATTGACCAAACTGATTTAGAAAATTCTAGAATCAGTTTGTTTGGTTAGGAGCTCAATTTTTCCTATAAATAGAAGTCTCCCCCTTGATGAAAAATATATAGTGTTTATGCATCGTTACTCTACTCCACCTAAGCCAAGAACTGTAAATTTATTAATAATTCACTAGTTTTTGGAGCTTCTCTCTTTCTTCAATCCCCATTGGTGGCTCCATCAACATACTTAACCAATTGATTGGTTGGGGGCCTCTACCGTGAACAAAGAATCAAGAAATTTGTAAGGTAATTAGTGAATTTTGATCATTTTCTATAATTTCTCAATGTTTCTCTCTTCTCAACCCCTCTCAAGTTGGAATGGTTTTTGAATGCTATTGAAGTTAATTGATGAATGGTAGTGAAGAGTTACATAATTTGATGAATGCTATTGAAGTTAATTGATTAATGATAGTTAAGAATTAAATAAATTTTCATTTATGCTTAATTCTAATGGTTTTTATGTAATTTCTCTCTCTCACTCAAGAAATGGTCATACTCATGACCCATTCTCAATCCAAATGAAGCTTTTCATAAAGCTTTTCCTTAATCCAAGATTAATCTATGCTTAAGGCCAAATTAATGGCTTTTTCCTATGCTTTTAGTTTATGTATTTCATGAATATTGATGATTCAATCCATTATGGATTAAAGATTCAATTAGGGATCATTCTATTTATTTCCTTAATGATAAGCTTTATCCCTTAGAAAATTTGAGATTTATCAGTCATAGTAGCGGAGCTATGGCAAAATTTTTATAAAAATTACGCATAGAATAATTTCATTCAAAGCATGAAAAGAGGACTTCCTAGCATATTCTAGGAATTATCATCCTAGATTAATTGAAAGATATTCATTGTAATCATACAGAAATTGATTTTCATATTATACATAATTGATTTTCATGCATAAAGGTATGCATAAAAGATTATTATTTTAACATAAAAGTGTTACTTTTATCATAATTAGATTTCATGCATAGAGACATGCATAAAAGATTATTATTTTAATGTAAAAGTGTTACTTTTATCATATTTGAATTTCATGCATAGAGGTATGCATAAAAGTTAATTTTTTAATTATAAAAGTGTTACTTTTATCATATTTGGATTTTATGCATAGAGGTATACATAAAAGTTGATTATTTTATTATAAAAGTGTTACTTTTATCATATTTGGATTTCATGCATAGAGGTATGCATAAAAGTTGATTATTTTATTATAAAAGTGTTACTTTTATCATAGTTGAATTTCATGCATAGAGGTATGCATAAAAGTTGATTATTTTATTGCAAAAGTGTTACTTTTATCATATTGGATTTCATGCATAGAGGTATGCATAAAAGATATTCTTTTTATACTAAAAGTGTGATTTTCATTCATAAATGGATCTTATGCATAACTTAGATGCATAAGAGAAATTCTTTTATTCTAAAAGTGTGATTCCTACCAAATTGAATGTATGCATAAGAAGATGCATAAAAGATTGATTTTAAATTTAAAAGTGTCATTCTCATCTAAATTGAAATTATGCATAAGAAAATGCATAAAAGATTGAAATTTAATTCAAAAGTGTCATTTTCATTTAAAATGAATTTATGCATAGAAACATGCATAAAAGATTGATTTTTACTTCGAAAGTATTAATCTCCTTAAATAGAATTTATGCACAAATAAATGTGTAAAGAAATCTTATATCAAATATAAGAATTCTCTTGTATTCTATAAATAGATATGAGATGTAATAGGATGTGATAAGAGGTGTATAAGATGTGATAAGAGGTGGTAAGATGCTTATGAAATAAGTTAGGAGGTGATAAGATGAATTAAGATGTGATAAGATGTGTATGGGATGAGGTAAGAAGTGTATGTGATAGGATAAGATGTATATGGGTTGTGATAGGGCGAGAATGGATGTGATGTAAAAGCTTAGATGTGAAGGCATATGGGGCTATATGAATGGGAATGTGGAAATGGATGTATGTATGTGGATGTGTGGATGTGGAGATGGGAGTGTGGATGTATGAATGTGAAAATGGATGTATGCATGAAGATGTATATGCATAGATGTGAATGTGGATGTAGATGTGGATGTATAGATGTGAATGTGGAATGTGGATGTGGATGTATGTATGTATGTGGATGTAGATGTGGATGTATAGATGTGAATGGGAATGTGGATGTGGTTGTATGTGAATGTGGATGTAGATGTGAATGTGGAATGTGGATGTGGATGTATGTATGTATGTGGATGTAGATGTGGATGTATAGATGTGAATGGGAATGTGGATATGGATGTATGTATGTATGTGGATGTGGATGTATGAATGAGGACGTGATAGTGGATGTATGCATGTGGATGTGGATGTATGGATGTGGATATGGATGTGGATATGGATGTGTATGAATGTGGATATGGGATGTGGATGTATAATTGAGGATGTGAAAATGGAGGTAAGCATGTAAATGTGGATGTATGGATGTGAATGTGGATGTGGATGTGGATGTGGATGTATGGATGTGGATATGGATGTGTATGTATGAATGTGGATATGGAATGTGGACGTATAAATGAGGATGTAAAAATGGATGTATGCATGTAGATGTGGATGTATGGATGTGAATGTGAATGTGTATATGAATTAATGTGTCGTCGATATGAGGAAATGGATGAGAATGAGTACACATTGAATGGAATGTGGAAAAAGTAATGTGGACTAAGGAGGGATAATGTGGAAAGACGAGAGTTCGATTTAGAAACTGTATTTTGTGACTGTTTGTAAATGACTGTTTTATGTCAAGAATGCTGGGGAAGCATTTTGATCGTCTTGTGGATTAAGGTCATGAAGACCTAACTGTTAAAGTTGCAACTGCTGACGGAGAGTGAATGGAGGACATCTCGCGTAGCAAGGTCGACCGAGGTCTTGACCAGCCTCGGTTCGATTTAAATGGTGAGCTTCCGGTACGGTGGATGAGGGACTAAGGAAGCGGCCTATGAGTGAAGCGCTAGGTCACCTGCGAAGGATCCTAGAGGGTGCTGACCATACGGTGCTCGGGCTCTGGGTCGCCAAAGATACCCACACGTGCGTCGTGGAAGATATTGGAATAAAGAATAAGAATTGTTTTCTGAAACCGGGCATGGATCTGGTTGATTGACCTTGCTGGTTCTCAACGGATGAGTCCATGGCTCTTTTATATGGATCTGTGGGATGATCTTGCTGATCTTCCACGGAGATTCCATTCTATTATATGAATATATTGCCCGTTACTATGAGCTAGGAACTATGGAAAAGGCCCCTGAGTGAACAGGTGGTGAGCGCTTTGGTTGCCAATGATGCCATGAGTATACCAATGAATGAATGACTGGAAATAAGGATTCAACCAGAGACTATGAGGATTGTCATCAGTGACATAATGGTTTCATTAAAGGATTGTTTTAAAGTTAGCTGATGCTAAGAAAAAGGCAATTTCATATTGGGTGTGTAAGTGGTGTGACTAGTTTTATGTTTGCCTGAACTTCCGGCTAGGGGGCCTTGGAACTCTTTTCCTTGGTACCCGGGACAAAACCTAACCAGATTCTTAATTGGATTCCATTACTATAGTGGTTGGGCAGTTGGCTAACCCATCGGACTGTAGTGGTTAGGCTGGACTGATGGATCCGTAAATCGAGATTTAATTTCTATTATTACGATAGATGAAGTAAATCCCGGATAGTAATTGTTCTATGGATAGGAATCAACGGCTGTGCCTCTTGATGGGGAAAAAAGCGTTGATCCCAATGATCCAAGTGCAAGTTTCTTCCTTGATCTGACCAAGTACCGTTAGAGGTGCAGTCGGATCAGTTTGATCAGTAATGATCTTGACTACGTTAGAGTAAAGAGTTATCGTGGTGGAATCGCCCGTGCTTTTCGGGTAAAGGAAGTTTTTTCGGTTTCGGTTTTGGACAAACCGACGGATTAGTCTCTTGTCCAGATATCCGTGGGCGAGGCCCCGAGTGTGAGACCCCTACCCGTGCACGATGTGCTACTTCCGCTGCTAGCACCCCGAATCCGTTGCGCGGTGGAGACCGGGATCTCACAACCAACGTCTAACGATCATGACATTGAGAATATTCAATCAAAGAAATACATGTATGCTCAAAATCAATTCCATCCTTGTTAGATAGTATAGTCACAATATTATCATACAAAGGATCTTTCACCGCTGATGGCACGGAAGCGGTAGAGCTGTCTACGCCCTTATAGGATGCCACACTTCCACACACGCATGCAAACACACCAGAACACTAGACCAAAGAGCATGAACAGGACTTATATTTCAAAACAGACCTTTCTTTACAGGGTCAGATATCCCAGACACCAGCTTCATCAAGCATTTGCTCGCAATCAGCCCTCTCCAGCTCCTGGTCGCTTCCAATCCGTCCACACTTGCTTCTCACAGCAGTCGACCTTCTCGTTCTCTGCTCTGCACCTTAGCTGAAGTCCTGTCTACTACACCACCAGCTCACTGCCAGTCCCCAAAGCAAAGCACTCTCTGTCGCCTACACAACAGCCAGCCCAAACGGCTTCTTCTTCTTACGCGTGCCTTCCACGCTTACCAGCCTGTCGGTTGTCCACTCTGTGTCTCACGTTCACCCTTTGGCGCCTTCTGCGCCCTGCACTTTAAAGCCTTCCTTCCAGCTTTCTCTGTCAGCAGCATAGCCACACCTTCTTCTCTTTATGACTAGGGCGCCTCCCCAGTCGCCAACCAGCCCCACGTTTCTTTAGTCGCCAACCAGCTGCGCCTACCACCTGCTTGCCGACTTCACTCCACTCTGGCGCCAGCCATACTAGTCTTCACAGCAGCTCACCTCTCCCCCACACACATGAGCTCCACGCTCCAGCCCAAACGGCCTCAGCTTCTCTGCTTCAAAAAAACAACGAACCAAGGCCACCTTCCACTCCAGCTCCTGCCTCCTTGCAGTCCGTCGACGTCCCTTCCCTCTCTACCTGAGCGGCTTACTCTCTTCGCTCCCTCTCTGCTGCAACCAACGCGGCTCTGTCTGCATGGCTGCACACGCCTCAGAACCTCATGTCGGCCCTCCAGCAGCCATGCTTGCACGCTCCAGAGGCCCACCACTGTAACACCTGCAGTTTCGCCTGGGCGGCTCCCACACGCCAGCCCTCTTGCTGCTTCCTCACTTGGCGAACTCCCTTCGCCCCTTCCCTGAGTCTGTGGCTGCAGCTCGCCACCCAAACACACGCGGGCTTTCTCTTCCCCGTCGGCTCCCAGCCGAATCCACACAATACCAAACAACACCCCTCCCTCTGTACTTGGTTCAGCGCCCTCCAGCAGAATCACCAGCTTCCAGAATGTCGTGCTGGCAGCTGGGTGAAGCTCCACGCATACCACGTTTATTTATGGCCACGTTATTCATCATTTTATTTTATTCATTTTGAAAAAAAAGGCCACCATGACATCTCTTTTCACACCAATGCCCATACCTCCATACCTTTTCAAGGTGCAACTTTCCAATGCCATTTAATTCTGGACACGTACACACTCCAAGACGACCAAGCAGCTACTATCATCACCATCATCTGACCTCTCACCCGACAGGCCTGCAACAAGCTCAAAGCCAATACCGTCCACCCTTTACACCTGGCAACGCCCTCAAAAGTAAAACCTTCACACACGCCATGCACACGTATGCACACATTATTAGCCTCTATTTTTAGCCACACATATTTAGCAACCCCCTTTTTTCTGCTGAGACATTTATGTCCAGCAGCTGCACAAACAGAAACCATTTATCCCCCTGGATCAAACAGAAACCTCGGTGCATCTACTTTCCAATTCTTCAAGCATTTTCCTCCATCACACAACCATTGATGGATCCTGTCATGACCCTCCGCTTTCAGCAACCCCCTAGGCTCTTCATATATGGCATCATCACCATCCGCTGTTGCACTTCCTCCTCCAGACTAGCTCACATATCCTTGTGAGGGAAACAACCATTCCTCACCTCTACTCCCCTCTGACACATCTGATTTCCACTCATAATCATATACCGAAATAACACACATCTCATCATCAACTCCCATCTCATGGTCGCAATCCAACTTACCACCCACATCATTGGCTTCCAACCCTTCCTCTGGGCAATCTGCCAGACTCGAATTATGACCAAACCGCTTATCCATATGCTGAGCATCCACATGTGCTGTGTCCTCCATAAACTCATTTCCTTTCAGCCCATCAACATTACACATAGCAACCTCATGCACTGTAGACTCATCATTGTCGCTTTCCTGCAGTTTCTCTAGCTTCAAGACCATTGGCGATCCTCCAAGATTCTCCACGTCTTGCACAGGCATCCCTACCAAGTCCAAGCTCCCCAAACTCCCAGGCAAAGCATCTTGGTCCCCCTGACCAACAACAATAGTCTCACATGTATCCTCACCACTCACAACCAACTCATTCTCTTGGGCATGACAAGGAACACACACCTTATGATCAGCAACCGCACATCCAAAATCCATCACATCATCATCCAAAGTAGCATCCAGCTCACCATCAGTCACACCATCACTCCCTCTCTGCACAACTGGTATGCAGGTAATCTTCTCCAAGGAAGCCAACTCCAACAGATCATCTAGTGAGCTCCACGCTCCAGCCCAAACGGCCTCAGCTTCTCTGCTTCAAAAAAACAACGAACCAAGGCCGCCTTCCACTCCAGCTCCTGCCTCCTTGCAGTCCGTCGACGTCCCTTCCCTCTCTACCTGAGCGGCTTACTCTCTTCACTCCCTCTCTGCTGCAACCAACGCGGCTCTGTCCGCCTGGCTGCACACACGCCTCAGAACCTCATGTCGGCCCTCCAGCAGCCACCCTTGCACACTCTAGAGGCCCACCACTGCAACACCTGCAGTTTTGCCTGGGCGGCTCCCACACGCCAGCCCTCATGCTGCTTCCTCACTTGGCGAACTCCCTTCGCCCCTTCCCTGAGTCTGTGGCTGCAGCTCGCCACCCAAACACATGCGGGCTTTCTCTTCCCCGTCGGCTCCCAGCCGAATCCACACAATACCAAACAACACCCCTCCCTCTGTACTTGGTTCAGCGCCCTCCAGCAGAATCACCAGCTTCCAGAATGTCGTGCTGGCAGCTGGGTGAAGCTCCACGCATACCACGTTTATTTATGGCCACGTTATTCATCATTTTATTTTATTCATTTTGAAAAAAAAGGCCACCATGACATCTCTTTTCACACCAATGCCCATACCTTCATACCTTTTCAAGGTGCAACTTTCCAATGCCATTTAATTCTGGACATGTACACACTCCAAGACGACCAAGCAGCTACTATCATCACCATCATCTGATCTCTCACCCGACAGGCCTGCAACAAGCTCAAAGCCAATACCGTCCACCCTTTACACCTGGCAACGCCCTCAAAAGTAAAACCTTCACACACGCCATGCACACGTATGCACACATTATCAGCCTCTATTTGTAGCCACACACCGCATCAAGAAGGTGTTTAACCAATTGAGTTTGAGGAATAGGATCTCCTGTAGAGTAGAAAGTTGATTCATAATACCTTTGAAAGATTCAATGTGACTAGACATGGATGTACCTGTCTTGAATTGAAGCTTCCCTAGAAGATTACAAAGATACAGAATCTCTGTAACAGTTTTCTTCTCAAACATAGTGATAAGATAGTCCCATATAGTATATGACGTGGATAACGGATAAACATCTAGCATGAGTGAATCATTAAGGGCAGAAAGTATATACCGACGAGTAGCCTTATCACGAGACAAATCTAGTGTGCATGATCAATTTTCCACTGCTCATAAATAGGACCATCGGTAATAAGGACATCATTCTCAAGTGGATCAATAGGTTGAGGAGGGCATGCAAGAAAACCAAGAACAATAACTGCCAATTCGTCTCCTTCCAAAATTAATAGCATCTTATATTTCCAACCAAGAAAGGCATTGGAAAAGAGGAACAGAACGCTGTCCCTCGAAGGAAATCCGTTAACAAGTATGGTGTTTGCCATGTCGGGTTGTGAGAACACGTAGAAGATAAGATCACAGAACTTGCAGACCATGTGTGAGATATGAGAAACGTAGCCAAAAATAGGCATGCACCAGACGACAAGCATAAAGTGATCGTGTAAAGAATAGAACGTGAACCAAAATTAGAGCTCTAAAAGTGGAGACCTGTGTCTCATGCACGTAAGCAAACTTAGAGGTCCATAAAAGACGAAAATAATAATAAGAAAAAGCACCGCGTTAAGAAAAAGCACCACGTTATGACGCAACTTGCATGGCAAGTTTTGTATCTAATTGTAGCTTGTACAGCAAGCATCCATCTGAAGCTTTCACGGAAAGCTTTGACGATCAAATCCTTCTTACAACTCAGAGACAACTACCTGTTTGTTCTCACAAAGAACTTATTTTATTGTTTTAGATGCAGTTTGCCTGAACTGTCCTAACTTTTAACTTAGAACTCCGATTGACAAACCGTTTTGTTAGGATTCACCCAGCAATGTACTATCTACATTCCTAAGACAACTTTTAGGAGACTAGGTATGGGAATTATGAGTTCATTGTTCTTCCTTTCAGATTGACTAATGCACCTCCTACTTTCATGTGTTTAGTGAATAATGTGTTTTGTGAATATTTGGATGATTTCATTCTTGTATTCATAGATGATATTTTTTGTATTCAAAGAATGAAAAAGATCACAAAATTCATCTTAGGAAAGAACTTCAAAAGTTGCGGGATCACAAGTTGTATGCAAAGATAAGAAAGTGTTTCTTTGCTAAAGACAAGATTGTGTATTTAGTCTGTGTCATTTCTAAGGAGGGTATTCGCATAGATCTTGAGAAGATTGAAGTGATTATGGAATGGTCTAGACCCAGGCATGTGACAGATGCAAGGAGCTTCATAGGATTGGCACAATTCAAGAGAAAACATATTACAGACTTTTCTAAGATAGCTTCTCCATTAACCGATCTCACCAAACAAGAAAAAAAGTTCAAGTGGGATGAAAGGTGTCAAGTAGCTTTTGACACTTTAAAAGCTAAGGTTGCTGAGAAATATATTTTGAAAATACCAAAAATGGGAAAATCTTTTGTAGTAATTTGTGATGGTAGTGGAACACAAATTGGGTGTGTTCTCTCTCAAGATGGACGAGTAGTAGAATATGAGTCAAAGAAACTTAGGAGCCATGAATAGAAGTATCCTACCCATGATCGCAAATTGAGCGCAATTGTGCATGCCCTTAACAATTGGAGACATTGCCTACTTGGTGTGAAGTTTGAACTTCGGACTGATCATCATCAAAGTTTAAAATATCTATTCACTCAACCTTTGGTAAACAATAGGAAAAGGAGGTGGATGGATCTCCTATGCCAGTATGATTTTGAGATAAAATACATTGAGGGTAAGGAGAACAAGGTGACTGATGCTTTGAGTAGGTGACCCTTGATTAATTCCTTGACTGTCACTCAATCGGACATAATGGAAAACATTAGAGATGAAATTGAGAGAGATCCCTTTTATGTGAGCATCCTAGAGAGAATTTCCAAGACTCCATCTCAGAGGGTTGAGGAAAAATATCATTTGTTCAAGGGGAACTTGCACTTTAATGAGAGACTTTGTGTGCCTAGTGAATCATCTTTTAAGGCCAAAATTCTTCATGATTGTCATGATGCACCATTTTCTGGACACGTTGGATATAACAAAATGTATAGTAAGGTCTAAAAAGCTTACTTTTGGCCTAGTTTGAAGAATGATGTCCAACTCTATATTAAAGAATGCATTGTTAGCAAGTGAAGATTGAACAACTTAGAATGCCAGGTCAAATGCAACCTTTAGACATTCCTTCTAGGAAGTGGGAATCAATTTCAATGGACTTTATCACTAAATTTCCCATTGCTAGAGGAGGATATTACACTACCTTTGTAATTGTCGATCGTTTGACAAAGATGGCTCACTTATTTCCTATGAAGAAGATAAATGGTACTCTTGAGGTAGCCAAGTTGTTTGTGAAAGAAATTTTTTGTTTGCATGGTGTGAGGTGAAAAAAAGAAAAAAGAACCTGCCTCTATAGCCCTTCACCTCCCAAACTTGGAAACACACAACACAACGGAGGCACCACCCCCACCGGCTGGAACACTTCTTACACTTCACCACCCACCCACGCCAGAAAGATAGCTCAAAACCATGATAAACAGATGATCATTCAGCAAACACACAGCAACATCCACATTTCAACAAACTCAGCAAATACACAAAAAACTAGGACTCTGGCCAGGATTTACTGCCAAGGGAATACACCCTTGCGTCTGACAACCAAGCCTCTGTCTCCCGGTCTCTGCACTCTCCAGAGGGCGCCTCACCAGCAACCCTTCTTCACTTCCTCTGTAGCCCGACTACTCTCTGTCTGCTGCTACCTACCAACAAGTGTCGTAGGCGAGTCCCACTGTCTCCACCCCACACATCAGCACCTCTACTGCAGCCAACACACACAAAAAACCAAGGCTCTCCCTCTGGTCAGCATCCACTCTCTGCCTGCAATCGTCGACCACACAAAACCAGCTACTCCTCTCTTCAGAGGGCGCCCACACCAGCTAACCCTCAACTCAGCTAACCCTCAACTCAGCAGCTCTCACTCTCTGTGTGTCATGACCAGCAGCTTTGCTAACACCAGAGCCTTGCAGCTCGTCAGCTCCTCTCGCTCTTCACACTGCAGCTCCCTTCTCTGTCTCTTCTCGATCACTCCAGCGTGACCCTTATCTTCACAAGGCCGCCAGCTTCTTATGACCAGAGGTGTCACCCATGCGGCCCACACCAGCCACTCACCTCTTCGCCTCTAGCTTTGCACAGCCACCCAAGAGGCTCCGTAACAAGGCGGCAACTCTACTCCACGACTGTCTTCGTGCCTCACACCCAATAGCAAGGCGATCTCCTTCTCTCTACCCGGCGACCACTCCACTTTGGCTCTCTCTCTTCAAAGTCACCCCTTGCGCTAGTCTGCAGTTACCACTGAGAGCCTTTGACGCCAGCCAGCTCTCTTCGCTGCTATCCCCAGAGTGCCTGCAGATCACCAGAGCCTCCCCAATAGCCCTTTGCCTCTCACTGTCGTGGCGACCTCCAGCATAACAAGGCGGCAAGTCAACTCCACGCTCTCCACCTGTCTGCAGAACCCGGGGCTTCACTCTCTCTCGCCAGCCTCTATATCGCGCTCCCTTCACACCAGGCGGCTCTTCACCCCCCTCGCCTCTGCAGACTCACGAGGCTCTTCTCTGCAGCTTCTCTTCAGCAAGGGCGACCTCCTTCTCGACCCGGTCTCTACTCCTTCGAGGCAGCCATCTTTTTGTTTCTTCACACCTTCGCCACCTTCTAGACAACGTGCTGGCAGCCAAAAAGAACCTCCATGTGGCTCCAATATTATTGGCCATATGTATTATATATTTTTTTATTTATTTTTTCTCAAACCTCAATAATGGCCACCATCCCTCTCATTACCTTGCTTTCCGGGTGAACATGCCGCGCCCATAACCTTCCTTCCAGTGCAAGAGCTGCCCACAGCCTCGTTATCTGCAGCATCAACTTACTAAACGCGACAATTTCCCAGTCGGTGCCATGCATTTGGCAACCATACGCACACCATACTGTTGCAAATAAAACGCCCAAATCTCCAGCATCTGCTCCCTAAAAAAACAACACGTGTACCAGCTCACTGCAAAACCAATCTGGACTATACATTTGCCAGGGCATTCAGGGCAAGGTTTATTCACACACCACGCATCCCATATGTACACAAACTCAAAATACCTTTCAGATTTTTGCCTGACATACTTTGCCCAAACCCTAGCCTGCTGAATCATTTATGATCAGCAGCAAGCATATGACCACGTTTTCCTCCGTCAATCCTTTGAGCATCATGCAGGGTAATCAAAACATCTCTGTTCCAAGTAATCTGAGAAACACTGTCATCTTCCACAGGCGTAGTTTGCCATCCCACATCCCACAACACAGCATAAGAACTTCTGGAAATAAAACTCCTGACATACACACCATCCTGCCTCATCTCAATACCAAACCCACTGATACAATCAGCACCAATATTGGAGAACTAGTGAAGCAACTCCTGCTGAGGATAAAAACTGATGAAAGCTTCATAAAAAAAAACCTGTTGTGCCATAGCATTTTCTTGTTCATCAACATAAGAAGCATCCCCATCAAAGCCAACCACCACAGGTAAAACAAATTCCTCTTCAAAAGGCACTATTCCCAAAGCATCCACCTCCATCCCTGTATGATCACCTTCATCAAGGCCAATAAGAAATTCATCTATCACAACACCCATAATCTCATCCATAGCATCAGCATCATTCATAATCTTCTGGTGTTGCTCCTCCTTCATAGCATCAATTCTACTCATGGCTTTCTTAACATTAAGGCACATCTGATCATCCAACTCCAACTCAGGTTCATCATCTTGCAGACTTTTTATATCCCACTCATCCCACAAAGGTTCATTATCCAAAGACTTTAAAGCATACTCTTTCACATCACATGCATACCTTTGCTCATGATTCACTTGTACTTCCTCGCATTCTTCCTGTATGGCCTCTTCTTGTTGGGCAACCTTATCACCAAGCACTTCCTCATCAATAACCAGGGCATCCATCTCTGCATCCTCCTCACTAGATGAAGTGTCCTCTGTTCCCTCACTAGTAGTGGTGCTACTAGTCGTATCATCAACACTCGAATCAGCTTCACTTTCCTCTTCATCATCGCGAACAGGCTTCTGGTTATCCATATTAAACTGCTTTTCATCCTCTCTCCTGTCATACAGAGTAATGACTCCTTTCCTCCAATCTTGAATAGCCTTCATCGCTCTCAGCCATGGTCTTCCCAAAATGATGGGGAATGCACCCATTCCTACAGGCATAACATGATAGTCCACAAGCACTTTTACATCAAAAGCCTGCAATTCTAACTCCCTAATCATACCTAAGCATTTGACCTTCTGATGATTGGCCAACCGAATACGAAATCTAGACGCTTTAGTAAAATTAAGACCAAGCCTCTCCACAGCTGCCTGCTAATGTGATTACACAAATTTGTGCACCACCATCTATGTATGCCTCTCCCAGATTCTTCCCTTTATACCATACATTCACCACAGGACATATATCAGGCAACTCCTGAACAGATAAAACAGTCACTATCCCTTTGGCAGGCTCCTTCTCTCTCGGATTCACAAGTCTTTTCCACTGACGCTTCAAGTTGGGAGCTAACTCTATCAGTTGCCCAAAAGTAATATTAGCCTTCCTTCCAGCCATGTCCTCCTGCAAATTGTAACTATCCTGCCCAACCCTTGTGGAAAATCAGTCACCTGAAATTTCCTACGAGACTTCCGCTTCTGCTTGACCTTTACATCCCCTCCTTCCTTCATTTTACCTTTCTTCTTGCTAGGCCCTGCAGCATCCTTGCTTTTCCTTTCCTGTGGCATCCGTTTTCCCAATGGCATCACATCAGCTTCTGTCTCCTTCGTCTTCTCAAGGGTGACCACATCTATCACCTTAGTTTTACCTTTCTCCTCATTTGTCAACCCACTGGTCCCTGCTTCACCTTTAATTTCAATCCCATAATCATTTGCCTTGTTAGGAATCTGAGAGGGTAAAGGATATATATCACCCCCCATTCACTGAGGTTTATCACAATCTGTACTTAGATGTCCAAGTTCACCACAATTCCAACATGTAGGAATAAACCGTCTACCCCTACCAAAACCACGGCCACTTCCATAGCCTGCTGTCTGACCTTCAACCCCTTCCTGATTATAGCCTCTACCTCGGCCACGTCCACCACCTGTGTTCCCCATCATTTGCAAACTCAGATTCTTCATACAATCCACCATTTGCCTCATGTCCTGTTTAAGCCTTTCATCAGAAGCTGTAACAGCTGTAGATGCCACCTTTGTCCCTTGTGGTATAACATTATTCACTTGAGCTTCTGTCGGTTGCACTCTTTCCAGCACGGTCCTCGGTATCGCTTCTACCCTTCTGATTTCAGGCCTCACTGCCACTGGAACCATCCCCAGCTGGTTCATCCGTTGCAATTTCCAATCCTTTGATTTGGCTATCTCCACCGCATCCTCATAAGACCTGGGTTTCTTTAATTCCACCTTCCAGCGAATGCCTCCTTTCAATCCTACAATAAAACGATCCTTCTTCATCATGTCCGGAGGTACTTGATCCTCTCCCAAAGCCCTGCACAAGGTCTCCCACAGCAAAGAGAATTTCTTCACATAATCATCAATTGGCTCCAATTCACCCTGTGTCATTCCCTGCACTTCATGCCAAACTTTATCTGGATCCTCAATCTTCTTGAACCTGTTCAAAAGAGGAGTCTTCAATCCATCCTCAATCATTGGAATGCGTGGCTCAGCATCCTTTAACGACTCCTCATAAGCTCTGTACCAAACCCTTACATCCCCCCTCAAGCAGATATTCAGCAACCGCGATACCTGTGCTGGCTCATTGATGTGATTGCTTATGCATGCAACCTCCATCCTTTCCAGAAAATCTGCCACATCTTCATTAGGACCACCAAAAAACTCTGGATACGACATCATTTTATCCCCAAGCTTCACTTCAAATCCCAAGAAAACACTGGAAACACCTTCCTTCAATCTCTCACTCTGGGGCATACACCCTCGTAAGAGAAATACCTGAGCTATCCTCAGTGGGGGCACCAGAAGAATGTGAGGTGAAAAAAAGAAAAAAGAACCTGCCTCTATAGCTCTTCACCTCCCAAACTTGGAAACACACAACACAACGGAGGCACCACCAGCCACCGGCTCGAATACTTCTCACACTTCACCACCCACCCACGCCAGAAAGATAGCTCAAAACCACGATAAACAGATGATCATTCAGCAAACACACAGCACCATCCGCATTTCAACAAACTCAGCAAATACACCAAAAACCAGGACTCTGGCTAGGATTTACTGCCAAGGGAATACACCCTTGCGTCTGACAACCAAGCCTCTGTCTCTCGGTTTTGCACTCTCCAGAGGGCGCCCCACCAGCAACCCTTCTTCACTTCCTCTGTAGCCCGGCTACTCTCTGTCTGCTGCTACCTGCCAAGTGTCGTAGGCGAGTCCCACTGTCTCCAGCCCACACATCAGCACCTCTACTGCTGCAGCCAACACACATAAAAAACCAAGGCTCTCCCTCTGGTCAGCATCCACTCTCTGCCTGCAATCATCGACCACACAAAACCAGCTACTCCTCTCTTCAGAGGGCGCCCACACCAGCTAACCCTGAACTCAGCAGCTCTCACTCTCTGTGTGTTGTGACCAGCAGCTTCGCTAACACCAGAGCCTTGCGACTCGTCAGCTCCTCTCACTCTTCACACTGCAGCTCCCTTCTCTGTCTCTTCTCGATCACTCCAGCGTGACCCTTATCTTCACAAGGCCGCCAGCTTCTTATGACCAGAGGTGTCACCCATGTGGCTCACACCAGCCACTCACCTCTTCGCCTCTAGCTTTGCACAGCCACCCAAGAGGCTCCATAACAAGGCAGCAACTCTACTCCACGACTGTCTTCGCGCCTCTCACACCCAACAGCAAGGCGATCTCCTTCTCTTTACCTGGTGACCACTACACTTTGGTTCTCTCTCTTCAAAGTCACCCCTTGTGCCAGTCTGCAGATACCACTGAGAGCCTTTGATGCCAGCCAGCTCTCTTCGCTGCTATCCCCAGAGTGTCTGCAGATCACTAGAGCCTCCCCAGCAGCCCTTTGCCTCTCACTGTCATGGCGACCTCCAGCATAACAAGGCGGCAACTCAACTCCACGCTCTCCACCTGTCTGCAAAACCTGGGGCTTCACTCTCTCTCGCCAGCCTCTATAGATCGCGCTCCCTTCACACCAGGCGGCTCTTCACCCCCCTCGCCTCTGCAGACTCACGAGCCTCTTCTTTGTAGCTTCTCTTTAGCAAGGGCGACTTCCTTCTCGACCCAGTCAGAGCTACTCCTTCGAGGCGGCCATCTTTTTGTTTCTCCACACCTTCGCCACCTTCTAGACAATGTGCTGGCAACCAAAAAGAACCTCCATGTGGCTCCAATATTATTGGCCATGTGTATTATATATTATTTATTTATTTTTTTTCAAACCTTAATAATGGCCACCATCCCTCTCATTACCTTGCTTTCCGGGTGAACATGTCGCGCCCATAACCTTCCTTCCAGTGCCAGAGCTGCCCACAGCCTCGTTATCAACAGCATCAACTTACTAAACCCGACAATTTCCCAGTCGGTGCCATGCATTTGGCAACCATCCGCACACCATACTGTTGCAAATAAAACTCCCAAATCTCTAGCATCTGTTCCCTAAAAAAACAACACGTGTACCAGCTCACTGCAAAACCATCTGGTCTATACATTTGCCAGGGCATTCAGGGCAAGGTTTATTCACACACCACGTATCCCATATGTACACAGACTCAAAATACCTTTCAGATTTTTGCCTGACACATGGTATGCCTCAAAGTATAGTGTGTGATAGGGATTCAAAGTTCACATCTAATTTTTAGCAAGACACATTCAGAGCCATTGGTATTGAGCTCAGGATGAGAACCACATTTCATTCTCAAACAGATGGGGAAATTGAGAGAGTAAATCATGTGTTAGAGGATATTCTTAGAATGTATGTAAATGAAAAGCAAACCAATTGGATTGAATTCTTACCTTTAGCCAAGTTTGCTTATAATAGTTTATGGCATAGTTATATCCAAATAGTTTCTGACACCTTTCGAGGTCGTTTATGGATAAATTTGTTATACACCAGTGAACTTTTTAGACCCAAAGAACCGAGTTGAGGTTTCCAAAGAGATGCTTGAGAGGATGGATGAGGAAGTCAAGGCTATTAGGGAGTGTATCAAGAAGTCTCAACATAGAAAGAAACTTTATTATCACAAGAAGTATGCACCTAGTGAGTTCAAATTTAAAGTCGTTGATATGGTATTTTTTAAAGTCATTCCTAAGAAGAGTAACTTGATTCTTGGGAAGGTTAGGAGACTATCACCGCGTTTCACTGGTCCTTTTAAAATCTTAAAGAGGGTGGGAACTTTAGCTTATGAACTAGAATTGCCTAGCAAAATAAAACTGCATCCTGTTTTCCATGTGAGTTTATTGAAAAGTTATGTTGCTAATCCTTCTCATGTTTTACAGGACAAATTTGGGATACAGGAAGATGGGAGTTTGAGGATCGAACCTCAAAACATTTTGGATAGAAGAATGAGACAACTTAGAAATAGGACTATAGTAGAAGTTTTGGTTAAGTGGGATGTATATCCCTTAGAAGATGCTTCGTGGGTAGACTTAGATTCATTACATGTAGACTCTAAGGACAGAGTTCTCAAAGAAGGGGCGATTGTGACACTTCATAATTTCGTATAAATATTTTTCACAAATTTTTGTTGTAGAATGTTTTGTTAGGACATCTATCATGTTTTGACTAAATTTTGTATTGCAAGAAATTTTTGGTTTTGGTCATTTTCATGTAGTCATTTTTGTGAGTGATTTTTTATAATTATGCTAGAGGTGGAGTTAAGCGAAGTTTTGTATGAGAGAGTTTTTCTGTTTTGTACATAGAACAAATTTGCTTAAGTGAAACCTTTGTGATTCACATCATTTCATATCTATTTGGTGACTCCAAAGTGGGTTTAGAATGGTTTTGGGCTAAAAATGTGCCTAGATTTTCATGTCGACATTGCAGGTCTTAAATGGAGGTCAAGAACAAAAATTTAGCCTAAGACAAAGAGATACAAAGTTGAAGAGAAGGATTAAATGTTCGAGATAAGTTGTTGAGCATCCTCATCTGATCACCAAGGTGCAAACGATGCACCATGGAAAAGTTTTTCCATTGTAAAAAAAAACATAATCTCTTAGGAATGATGACCGCGTATGAAGAAAGCTTCCCAAACATGTTTTTTCCAAAAAGGGTGACATGGCAAAAAATATTGCATGTAGATCGAGAAAGTTCCAAAAGGGTTACTTTTGGCTTTTGGACGTGAACACCTGAGGGATACGCAAAAAATCAAAGAACAGATTGAGAGTAAGAGTGCGAGTGTGAGTGCGATATTTTCATGAGTGAGAGTGCGAATGAGATAGCTCGGGGTGGTCAGGTGGTTCGAACTCTTTCCTCCAAGAGTGCTTCATGCCAGATTATTGTAAGATTTCTTGATATATACATAATTGTTCTCTTTTTGCCTCAAATAAGATTGTGCAAAATTCTATTTTTCTTAAATTAAATTGTGATTATTGAGTGGGTGCGTTACATATAGGCTCTATGCTTTGAGTTTATGCATAGGTTTATGCTTAACCACCATAGACATATGTATTAAGCTTATAAATAGACTTGTGCATAAGCATAATGCACAAGATCTATGCAGAAGCTTTATGCATAGGCTTATGCTTAACCATGGACCTATGTATTGAGCTTAAGCATAGGCTTATGCTTAACCATAGACCTACGTATTAAGATTTTACATAGAATTATGAATAAGTGTGATGCAAAAGATTTATGCATAGGCGTATGCTTAACTATACACTAATGTATTAAGCTTAAGCATAGGCTTATGCTTAACCACATAGACGTACACATTAAGCTTATACATAGACTTATGCATAAGCATAATGAACATAGAGCTTATCCATAAGCTTAATGTTGCACAAGCCTATGCATTAATCCTATGCATAGGCTTACGCATAATGCACAAGCCTATACATTAATCCTATGCATAGGCTTACGCATAAGCATAATGCACAAGCCTATGCGTAGGCTTATGCACATTCTCTATGCATAAGCTTTATGCATACATGCATGAATAGAGCTTCTATTATGTAAACTTAATACATAAGCCTATGCACATTTGCTTTCATAAAGCATGTATGCATAAAACATATGCATAGGCTTGTACATAAGCTCTATGCATAGGAAAAACAACACAAGTAAAGGATAAATCTCTGCACTTTGAGGTGCAAAATTAGCAAAGATATAAGTCAAGGGCTTACACATTAATCTCATGCATAAGATCTATGCATAAAGCTTATGCTAAGCTATATGCATAACACTTATACATTAAGCTTAAGCTCATGTATTAAGTTCTATCTATGCATAGGCTTAATGTATAGACTGGCTTATGCATTAAACTCATGTGTTATGCTCAATGTATAAAGCGTATGCATTAAACTCATGCTCTATGCACAATATAACTTATGGATAAGCCTAATGAATAGAGCTTATGCATTAAGCTTAAGTATCATCTCTATACATAGAGATCTTTTGATTAAGCTTATGCATAGGCTTATACACTAATCTGTTGGAGCTATATATAGCTAGCCCTAGCTCAATCTAGGTCTTGCCTATAAAAATGGGACTTGTGACTAATACAATTCATTCTTGTGGAGCATATGTGGTGTCTCTTGTCTCGTCTCTCTCCCTCTCTTAACATGGTATCAGAGCGATTTTAATCATAAGGGAAGCATCTACGTCTTCTTGTTCAATTTATGATTATGATTTCATGTCTTACAAGATTGATCTTGGTAGTGTAAGGTTGATTGGTTCTTTGATTGTATGTTGCCTACATGATTTTATAGCTCCACTTGTTGTAATTAGAATTGTTTCTTAATCGCATCCTTAAAACCAGTACAGTGCTGGTGAATCCTATCAAAACGGTGTCGTGCCATGGCACGTCTATGGTGTGAAACCATGCATGTGAGGCCATTAAATACAAATTTAGATGCATGGGATTAAGTGCCATGACTTGAGTCATTATATGATGCCCATGTACATATGTTCATATTGTAAATGAGGTTCAATAAGACGAGCTGAAGCTGAGCCAGGTCTCGAAGCCTCAGTACATGAGTGTGGTGTGAATCGTGGAGTTTTTATGCTTATGGTGAACCTTGGGGGCTAGCAGAAGTCCCTGTGCCTGTGTACATATGGTGTGCATGGTTTATGAATAAACTTTGCCCTGAGTGCCCTGGCAAATGTACAGAGCGGGTGGCTTTGCAGTGAGCTGGGCACCGACGACTAGAATGGTCGTGTTTGGTAAGTTGATGTAGCTGACGAAGGCCGTGAGCAGCTCTTGTACTGGAAGCGTGGCGCCATATATCAGAATGAAGCAAGGTAATGAGAGCATTGTGTGGCCATCATTTTGGAGCTTTAACAATAAATAAATAAAATATATGATACAAGTGGCCAATAATATTGGAGCCACATGGAGGTTCTTATTAGCTGCTAGCAGGTCATCTAGAAGCTGGCGAAGAAGCGAGAAGGTGGCCACTTAGAGATGAAACCGCCGGGGGGTCCAGAAGGAGTGGGGGGGCCTGGGAAGAAAGTCGGCAGCAGCTGACTTTCTTCCCAGGGGGGTCCAGAAGGAGTGGGGGGGCCTGGGAAGAAAGTCGACAGCTGACGAAGAAGGAAGGTAGTCGCCTTCTTGGGCTGGTGTGGGCAGAGCTTGGTTGGGGGGTGATCTGCAGACAAGCGAGAGGGTTGGTGGTGACGAAGGGAAAGTTGATGCCTAGTGTGAAGGCGGGTGGTACTGCAGGCGCCGACCATGAGGAGAAGCTGGCAGAGATAGAGCGTGGAGCAGTCGAAGGTTGGTCGCCTTATGAAAGGGAATGCCTCAGGGGGGATTCTATAGACCACGGCGTGCTGAAGAGAGGAGTGGCCGCCCTGTAGTAAGTGGATGCCTGCCCAGAGTTCGGTGGGACCAAAGACGGTTAGTAGCCGACTGCAGCGAGGAGAAGTCTCTCGGGTGGAGTGCAGAGGCTACCGGCAGCAGAGAGGACGGGCTAGGGAGCCGCTGGAGTGAAGAACTACTGTGGCTAGTGGACAGCGTGACTGCAGCGAAGAGGTATGGGGGAGTTGGCAAGAGGCTGGCAGCAACTGGGGGCCATTTAGCGTGGAGTGAAACCGGGCAACTAGAAGACAGGCGAGGCCGGAAGATGCTTGCTGGGGATCATGCAGAGACAGAGTTTTGGGCTGGAGTTTTTGCCGCGTGAGAAGACCCCTCGTGTGAGCGAAGAGAGCCAACGTAGAGGGGGTGGCCATTTCGCAGAAGAGAGGCTTCGTGTGTGGAAAAAGGCGCTGTAGAGGGCCAGGCGATAAGCTTTAGGACCGCCTTGGGTCGAGCTGCTGGGGCTCTGGGAAGCAGCTACAGACTGAGAAGAAGCTGGTGTGGGCAGAGCCGGCTGGGATTCGGCGGGACCAGAAGTGAAAGCGCTGGAAGAGGTGGCCGCCGTGTGTACAGGGAAGTGGAGGTTGGCGCAGAGGCATGCTGGGCGAGTATAGTCACCGCCTCATAGATGACCAAGTGAAGAGTCCGGGGTATCTACAGGCGTGAAGCAAAGGGAGCAGCCGCCTCGTGTGAGAGGGGGGCCCTGGTCATTCTGAGGGAGCTGCCTAGTAGAAGGCTCGGGCGCTTGTGCAGAGACAGAAGCTGGCGAAGAAGGGAAATGGCCGCCTAGTGGTTTTACTGGGGGGAAGTGTGCAGAAAAGGAATGGGAGGGAACCAGTCTGAGAAATCTGCAGAAACTCTTATTTTGGGAGATTAACTTCTGTTCGTGCCTTCCTGGTGCTTGAAATATAGAGGTTTAGAAGCTCTTTCAAAGGACATCAACATCGAAAATCTCAAGAAAGTAACATGAAGTGTTGCTTGATTTTCTCAACGAGTGGAGTTCAGCGTTTTTTTTAATGAGATAAGCTTTTTATATACAATTTTCAAAAATCGTAAAACTTTTAATGATTATAGGTTTGGTTTATATTCTTGGTAAAGCTTGGGCACTCACGGCTTTGGAAAAATTTTGATGGTTTCTTTTGAGCTTTGAAAAATGAGAGTCTCAAAGCAGGGTTGATTTTGGGTTTTAAACATGAAGCTTTTGGAAATCACATGATGATATATATATGCCATATGTTATTTTTACTTTTGTGAAGTTGTTGGATTCAATAAGCAGGTTTTCAAGAGATCAAAATCTCATCTTCGTATGATGAAGCTGGCAAAATGTGAAGTATGTTATGTGAATGGTTACATGTATATGGGAATCTTTTGAAGATTGTGCTATGCCTACATGTGTTATGTATGAGGCACTTGGAAAAAGGGTAAGGAGATCTATGCTTGAAGCAGGTCATGCTCTTGACTCGTAACGTATATGCATTCATCAAGCTGAATTTGGGGATGCTTTGAAGTGAATTGGCACATGTACATGTCGACCAAAATTGAGATGTCATAACCCCCTTGAAGAGTTATATGTTTTTGTTTCCTTGCTGGGATTTGAAGCTACTCTCATAGCCAGAAGTCTCGCACTTGCCCAGCGATACCGCCCACATCACGACAGCATTGGTGAACCCGACGTGAAACTGCTGGGGTGAGAGTTAGTGGTGAAATTCACAGTGCAAGTTATGGCTGAGAATCCTGAGGGACAGGGGGTTCATTTTGACCCCGGGGTTATGCAAATGTTTCAGATGTTTACTATGTATATGCAACAGCAGCAAGCGGCTGAGAGGGGGCAAATTTCCACGACTAAAGCACTGCAGTCAATCGTGAAGAAGGTGGATCAATTTGATGGTAAAGACATCGCAAAGTACCTGCGCAATTACACAAAGGAAATGGAGCTAAACAGGGTGACTGAGGAGGATATGGTTCGAAGCTTTGAGCTGGTATGTGTTCCTGAAATAAGAGAGCGCATAAGAGGATTACAGGCAGCACATAGTTGCAGAAACTGGGAGGAGTTCAAGCTTGCTTTGAAGGATGATTATTTCATGGAGGATTCCGAGCAGGTGACCAAGCGAACTTTCTTGGAGTGGGTTACAAAACCCAAAATTGGAATTTCTGCCACAGAGTTGCTAAGAGAGTTTGGTCTTTTGGAGAAAAATGAGTTTATTTCAGGTGTGCTTGACGAGGTGTCATTTGTGGATACTATGGGTGAGCTTTTTGCCATGGAAAGCGCATGCTTACAGGGTGGGAATGAGATGGTAAAAGTGTCATCTATGGGGATGTATGATATAATCCGGGAATTTGAGGGAATGGAATGTAAAAACATGTATTGTGAGATGGATGCTTGTGTTGATACAAAGTATAAAACGGTTGCAAAGAAGGTGAAACCAGTTGCCTTGCCCCTACCACCAGAAAGCAAGGAGAAGGTAGATAAAGCCTCTATGCAACCGAATCTCAGAGATCCGAAGAAAATTGGGCATAAGTTTATACAGGAAACCCTAAAAGAGCTGAAGATCGGTGACAAGGATTTCCTGTTACCAGTTGAAAAGGAATGCTTTGAGGAGATGCTTGTAAAACATGGGAAGGCCTTTGCTTTTTAGCCGCATGAGATAGGCTGTGTTGATCCAAGCGTAATAGCGCCAATGGTGATCTTCACTGTTCCACATGGGCCCTGGAACCTGCGGGGCTGATTCCAGTACCAAAAGCTCTCTTGCCAAAGCTGATGGAATTACTAAAAGAAAAGATCAAGATGGGAATTTTGGAGCCATCATGCGCTCCATACTCCAACAGATGGTTTACTGTGCCAAAGAAAAATGGAGCATTGCGCTTCATTCAAGACATGCAACCTGTAAACAAGGTCACAATCAGGAATGTGGGAGCAGGTCCGATTGTGGACGAGTTTGCAGAAGCATTTGCAGGGAAAGCTATATACTCTATGGGTGATCTGTATTCGGGATATGATCAGTTCTAGCTGGATTTACAAAGCAGGGACATGACCAGAATGAAAACTCCTTTGGGTTTGGTAAGGATGTGCACCTTACCCCACAGGGAGCCACCAACTCAGTGGTGCATATGATGAATGAAATGAATAAAGTCTTACGAGACTTCATACCATAAATAACTATGCCTTTTTTGGATGATGTGCCCATAAAAGGCTGTGATGAAAAAGATAAAGATGGGGATTTGGATTCGAAAGGGTGCCGCAAGTTTGTGGCAAATCATATAAAAGATTGTGATAAAATTCTATCCAGGCTTGAAGAGGTGAATCTTACTTTGTCTGGATTGAAATCAGTGTTTGGGGTTGGTGAAGTACTAATCGTGGGGCATCTTTGTAGTACTAATGGGGGTAGACCTTGTCCAGCCAAGATAGATGCGATACAAAGAATGAAAGAGATATGCATTAATGTTACAGAGGTGAGGAGATTTCTTGGTGCAGGTGTCTTTTATGTTATATGGATCCTACATTATGCACATGTAGCAGCTTCTCTCTACCAACTTTTGAGGAAAAATCAGAGATTTTGATGGAGTGCTACACATATTAAAGCTATGCGGAAGCTGAAATGTCTACTCCAATCATCACCTACTCTAAGGAAGGTAGATTATGAGTGTGGCAGACCTGTGATTGTAATAGTTGATACTAGTCCTACTGGGATAGGATGGGCAGTAGGGCAAGATGATGAGGATGATTACAGGTATGTAATCAGGTTTGGAGCAAAGGTACTGAGCATTCGCCAAGCGAAATTATCTGCAGATCAAGAGGGAGTTATTGGGAGTAGTCACTGCTCTAAAATGTGAAAAAGAATATCTTATTGGAGCATCCGTGCTTGTGGAAACTAACTGCTTGCCACTCCTTGGGATGATTGCAAGCTGCACCACTCCAGATATCGCTATGCTCAGGTGGATTGCCTATATCAAGTCACTAAATCCTGAGTTTAAGCATATTGCAGGGAAGGACAACCCAGTTGCAGATATGCTATCAAGAGCCAGGTATGAAGATGAAGAAGGGGTGATTAGTGACATTAATGATGTAGGCACAAAGTTCTATACTAGTGCACATGCAAAGGGGACCATGCTTGCTTATCAAATGCACTTGAGTCTTTTACTGAGGAAATGTATGAAGGAGATTGGTTGCTTATTGGCCAATACTTGAGTACCTTGACAATGTAGGAAAATTGGTCTGACTTAGAATTCAAGAGGATCTGCAGAAAGGCATGCACGCCGTGGTCTGTAGAGTCCCCCCTGAGGCGTTCCCTTTCATAAGGCGACCAACCTTCGACTGCTCCACGCTCTATCTCTGCCAGCTTCTCCTCATGGTCGGCGCCTGCAGTACCACCCGCCTTCACACTAGGCGTCAACTTTCCCTTCGTCACCACCAACCCTCTCGCCTGTCTCCAGATCACCCCCCAACCAGGCTCTGCCCACACCAGCCCAAGGCGACTACCTTCCTTCTTCATCAGCTCTGCTGCCGACTTTCTTCCCAAGCCCTTCCACTCCTTCTAGACCCCTCGGCAGTTTCATCTCTAAGCGGCCACCTTCTCGCTTCTTCGCCAGCTTCTAGATGACGTGCTGGCAGCTAATAAGAACCTCCATGTGGCTCCAATATTATTGGCCACTTGTATCATATATTTTATTTATTTATTTTTAAAGCTCCAAAATGATGACCACACAATGCTCTCATTACCTTGCTTCATTCTGATATATGGCGCCACGCTTCCAGTACAAGAGCTGCTTACAACCTTCGTCAGCTACATTAACTTACCAAACACGACCATTTCAGTCCTCGGTGCCCAACTCACTGCAAAGCCACCCGCTCTGTACATTTGCCAGGGCATTCAGGGCAAAGTTTATTCATAAACCACGTACACCATATGTACACAGGTACAGGGACTTCTGCTAGCCCCCAAGGTTCACCATAAGCATAAAAACTCCACGATTCACACCACACTCATGTACTGAGGCTTCGAGACCTGGCTCAGCTTCAGCTCGTCTTATTGAACCTCATTTACAATATGAACATATGTACATGGGCATCATATAATGACTCAAGTCATGGAACTTATGCATCTGAATTTGTATTTAATGGCCTCACATGCATGGTTTCACACCATAGACGTGCCATGGCACGACATCTGCCCCCTCTAAACCTACACATCCTCCGGTATGTGCCAAGTCATCATTAAGATCCACATATATCTGGATGTTGTCTTCATCTTCTACATTACCAGGAAGATCATCCTCTTCCTCTTCAACCATATCCATGCTATCACTATCCAGCCTCTCATCTTGAGTCTCCTGCGAATCAAAAGGATCATTGTCATGCCTTCTGTGGCCGCCCTGTAGTAAGTGGACGCCTGCCCAGAGTTCGATGGGACCAGAGACGGTTAGTAGCCGACTGCAGCGAGGAGAAGTCTCTCGGGTGGAGTGCAGAGGCTACCGGCAGCAGAGAGGACGGGCTAGGGAGCCGCTGGAGTGAAGAACTACTGTGGCTAGTGGACAGCGTGACTGCAGCGAAGAGGTATGGGGGAGTTGGCAAGAGGCTCTGGTAGCAACTGGGGGCCATTTAGCGTGGAGTGAAACCGGGCAACTAGAAGACAGGCGAGGCCGGAAGATGCTTGCTGGGGATCATGCAGAGACAGAGTTTTGGGCTCGAGTTTTTGCCGGGTGAGAAGACCCCTCGTGTGAGCGAAGAGAGCCAACGTAGAGGGGGTGGCCATTTCGCAGAAGAGAGGCTTCGTGTGTGGAAAAAGGCGCTGTAGAGGGCCAGGTGATAAGCTTTGGGACCGCCTTGGGTCGAGCTGCTGGGGCTCTAGGAAGCAACTACAGACTGAGAAGAAGCTGGTGTGGGTAGAGCCGGCTGGGATTCAACGGGACCAGAAGCGAAAGCGCTGGAAGAGGTGGCCGATGTGTGGACAAAAATAGAGGCTGATAATGTGTACATACGTGTACATGGCGTGTGTGAAGTTTTGCTTTTGAGAGCATTGCCAGGCGTACAGAGTAAATGGTTTTGATGTGAGCATGTACAGGCTTGTTTGGACGTGGTCTACTGGAGGTTCGCTGGGGTTGATTTCAGCTGTTCAGCCATTTGAAGTGTGTGGGCGTCCTAGAAGTACAGTGGGCACACGAAATTATATGTGAAGTGTGTGTGGAAAATCTGGGGGATTATTGATGATAAAAAGGCCAAGGTAGCATTGAACAATAAAAGGAATAATATGGTGGCTTTTTTTCATAATAAATAAAATAAAAAGGATGATGTGGCCAGCTGGCAAAGTTTGCGTGGAGACTTATTTGGCTGCCAGCGCATCTTCCAGAAGATCCAGAAGCTGGCGAATCGTGAAGGTGGGCGCAGCTAGAGAAAAGGAGTGGAGGCGGCCGTGTTGAGGAAAAAGGCTATGATTGAATTGCAGAAGGGGGGACTTCCGGGGTGTAGCGGCAGGAGAGAACCAAAAAAGGAAGACTAACACAGAGAAGTGGTGTGGCTGCTGGCGACTGAGGGAGGAGGGCACTTGGGTGCAACAAGTGGGATTGCAGAAGAAGGCGTTGCTGCGTGTGTAGACAGAGAGGGACGCTCGGGGGGGTCACTCGTATAAATATGTAAGTATCACGTGGGTTCAACAGAAGGATATTTTAAATATTTAAAACTTACAGAAATATATTTATAGAGGGGATTTATTTATTGTATTTTAAAAAAAATTTACAGATTTGAATAGGAAAGGATACATTATATTCACTAAAAAATTCACAGATAAGGGACTTTTTAAATAGGCCTTGAACGCACGTGATATAGAGGATTTACATATAGTGACCCCCCCGAGGAGGGACGCCAGAGGCTATGTAGCCATCGTGTAAAGGTTAGGGGTCTCCTTTGTGAGGCACAGCCACAACTGTGTGAAAGAAGAGGTGGGTTACTGGCGACTGCAGAAAAACAGCCAAGGATGCAGCTGCGCGTTTATGACTGTGGGGGGACTCCCTGGTGCAGCTGCAAGACGAAGCCAGGGGGAAGAATTGGGGCGCAGGCATGGCTGCTGGAGGGCCGACATGAGACTAGCTGGCGTGTGGGAGACGCCTAGGAACTGCTGGCGAGGACAAAAGGGAAGCGCGGCTGATCGCTGACTTGCTGGAGTCAAAGGCCTAGCATGGCAGCAGACAGAGGGCAGGTATGAGCAGAGGGGACGGCTGGTGACTAGCAACTGGTAGCCAAGGGGAGCTCTCTGAGGGCGTAGATGCGCATAAACAGATGTTCACTGCTGCAGCTGCTGCTGGCGACGATGAGAAGGCTGGATATATTAACACTGGTGATGGCGGTGGCTGGGACGATAGTGAGTGGCCGTGTGGCGCTGTTGAGGGCAAAACAATGGAATTGTTTTACTTGGTTTTGACGTCAGCAGTGGCTGAAGCAAGCAAAGGAGCTTAGTAGAGCCGGGCAAGCAGGTATTTGTGCAGATGCTAGAGGGAAAGTTGTCTTGCTTTTGTTTTGGCAAAGGTTGGTGGTGACAGAGACAAGCGGTACCTTGTGGTGTTGGGACCACCATTTCGAAGTGGTGGCACACTGAGAGAAGGATTGGGCTGGCAGCAACTACAGGGCAGCTAGGAATTCAGGCAGTGAAAGAATATGGGAGCAGTGTAGCAGTGAAGTAGAGAGTGATGATTGAATTGCTTCTGCAGTGTCTGGTAACAAAGGATGCTTGCTGAGTATAGCTGTGTAGAGCTAACAGAGAGCCAGAGAGAGAGGGTGTGTGTGGTTTTTTTTGTGGATTTCTACCTCTTCTGGAGACTCAGGCCAGAGTTGTAAATTCTCTTGATTAGCTGTGGCTGGTGTTTGGTGATGCCAGAGAGTTCTTTTGTGTTCTTTGTTTGTTTGGGTACAAGTTATGACAGCCAGATCTGAAATATAAGTCTTGTTCATGCCTTTTGGTCTAGTGTTCTGGTGTGTTTATATGCGTGTGTGGAAGTGTGGCATCCTGTAAGGGTGTAAACAGCTTTACCGCTTCCGTGCCATCACTTTTTGGTGCCTCCACAAAGGAGCAGATTTCCTCTGGTTTGTGAAAGAAGATAGGGGCTGTGTGAAGCAAGATTTGGAAAGATGGCTCAGGATTTTCCAGAGTATTGGGGATTGCCACAGGAGAGTGCAGTCAGGTTTCTGGAGAAGATGGAATTTACAGCCTTGATGAAAGACAGGGCAACCCCGGAGATCCTTTCTCAAATTTTGGCTTATTGCTTACAGGGTGATGCAAAAACATGGTTACAGATGTTTGTGACTACACACAGGAACGTTCATCAACAGGATCCTGAGTACCGTGTAGTCAAAGCTGCATTTTTGGCACAGTTTGCCCGTGTGAGGAGTCCGAATGAAGTGTGGAAGGAGTTGTGTAACATTCAGCAGAAGGATGGTCAGGATGTGGATCAGTATCTGATAGAGTTTGGTAGACTGTGGAGTCTATGGTGTGAGGCTCTGATTCCTGAAGTACCCCCGCACAGATGATAAAGAGAGACCGGTTTGTGGCTGGTCTGGAGCCAACCCTCCGTCTGAAGGTGGAGCTGAAGAACCTGGATAGCTTTGAGGAGGCTGCCAGAGTAGCTCGAGAGAAGGAGTGGAAGGTGAAGCGTCTGAGGCAGATGGGAATACAGGAAGAGCCGAAGAAGTTTGTGAAGATGCCAGAGATTGAGAGTATACATCCTGAAAGGGAAGCTGCTGTTGTTCCAGAACAGGAGGACACTTTGAAGAGGGACATACATGATGCAGTGGAGCTCATGAAGTCTCTAAGTTTGAATTGGATGGAAGCAGGTGGAAAGGGAAGAAGCCGAGGTGCACAAAATAATAGAAGGGACAATATTTCAAGAGGTGAAGGGAATATGGGAGGAACAGGGAGAGGACGGGGCTACTATTTGAGCAATGTCCAATGCTGGAACTGTGGGGAGCGGGGACATATCAGCCCTCAATGTGACAAACCGCCCAGAGCAGGTGGTGGAATATATCCTGTGATGCAGAGGACTAATGATAGATCGGGGGATCATAGTGTTGAAGTAAAAGATCCAAATCAACCCTCTACCAGTGGAGCCAAATGGGAAGATAAAGGGAAAGGACCGGCTCTCAGCCTGATAGGAGTGGAGACCATTCCAGAGATTATGCCTGTAGCAAAGAGGACGAGGAGTACAATGGCAGAACTTGAACCATCTTCTAAGAAAGGTAAACATGTCCAATTTGATATAAGCCCTCAACCAAAGAAGAAGAAGAGGAAGCCAAGAAAACATTATAAAACTTCAGATTTGCATATTGGTCAAGGTCAGGAGGAGTATACATTGATGGGAGATTTAAAGGGAAGGGTAGCCAATATAACTTTTGCCCAATTGCTTGGATTGTGTCCGAAGCTTAAGAGAGAGTGGAAGAAGTTGGCAAATCCGAGGAAAGTAAATGAGCAGGAGCCCACACAAGGCGAAATGGAGCTCATGTCTATGGAAGACCTTCCTGATATTTGTCCATCAGTTGATGCTTGGTGTGGAAGTGTAAGTGTTGGAGAAGCATATGTAGATGGCGGTGCACAAATCAGTGTGATGACTCAGTCCTGTATGGAGAGATTGGGGTTAAAGCTGAATGCTAGTTCAGATTTTAGACTCCGTTTGGCAAATCATGCAAAAGTGAAGTGTTTGGATGTATGTACAGAAGTGCCACTGACTGCTTTTGGTGTAGTTTGCAACATAAATTGCCATATTATGCCGGCTGGTTTGGGAGCTTATCCGCTGATTTTGGGCAGACCTTGGCTCAGACAGGTGGGTGCCATCCAAAATTGGAAAAGAGGAACTATAACAGTACATAATAGGAGAGGAAGAGCCAGGAAGTTCAATATGAGTAGTAAGCGGGAAATGAAGAGTGAGCCTGAAGAAACAAGTGCTGATGAGTATACAGATAGTGAAACTGAAGAAGAGAGTTCTACTTCTGATGATGAGAGCCAGGTATCATTTATAATGAAGGAAGAAAATGAGCATGTGATGCAAGCTGAAGAGGAGATAAAGAAGGAAGAAGAGAGCAGACTTGAAGATATGGACAGTCTGATGCAGCCTCCATCACCCAGTGCAGAGAAAGAGAAGCTGTTACAGGGCATGCTGAATCCTAAATTACAGTCAATGGAGAAAGAAGAGTATATGAAGGTAATACATAAATTCCCTCATTTGTTCATTACTTCATATGAAGAGATCCGAGGATTCAAATGTGAGCCAATGCCTATAGTATTGAAAGAGGGTGTGAGGCCAGTGTTTTAGAAACTGAGGAGGATAAATAGAGAGCTATTGCCTGTATTAAGAGAGGAGCTGAGTAAGTTGTTAAAAGCAGGGTTAATTTATCCAGTAGATCACTCAGATTGGGCAAATCCAGTGGTCTTTACTCCAAAGCATACAGGTGGGTGGAGAGTCTGTATTGATTACAAGCCTTTGAATGCTGCAACAAAAAGCAATCACTATCCTCTGCCGTTTATTGATGATATTTTGGACAGGGTAGCTGGATATGAGAGGTATAGTGTATGCGATGGCTTCTCTGGGTATTTTCAGATCTCAATTGCTGAGGAAGATCAGGCTAAAACCACTATCATTACACCGTGGGGTTGCTTCTGTTACCGAGTAGTACAGTTTGGTTTGAAAAATGCACCCTCGTGGTATCAGAGGAACACTGACAGAATACTTGCACCTCTTACAGATCATTTTGTGAGCACTTTTTTGGATGATATATGTGTATATAGCTCTCAAAAAGAGCATGGAAATAAATTGGAGCAAGTATTTTCTAAAATGGATGATGCAGGTGGACAGCTGAATCCAAAGAAGTGTCATTTAGGATATTCAAAGGTGAAGCTGTTGGGACATATGATATCTCAGAATGGAATTGAACCTGATCCAGAGAAGATAAAAGCTCTTGTCTTATTATCTGCACCATCAACATCCAGGCAGCTGCAGACTTTTGTCCAGAAGGTAAAATATATGGCAAGATTTGTTCCTTTAATGTCTCAATTGCTTTACCCTCTTCAGCAGGCTATGAAGAAAGAACCATTGCAATGGAATGAGGAATGCGAGGAAGGGTTTGAGAGAGTGAAGGAGGTATTAGGAGGTATTTACAGTGTAAAAGCTCCGGATTTCTCTCAGGTCTTTTATGTGAATCCATCTTTTGGTCCGGATGTAATTGGAGCAATTTTAATGCAGAGAGGAGATGAATCCAGATATATGAAACCTGTGTATTATGCAAGTAGAGTGAAGACAGAAGCAGAGAGGAAATACACTGAGGCTGAATTGGTTTTGTCAAGTCTGGTGTATGCTTGCAGGAAATTCAGGTCATATCTCCTGATGAGACCATTTGTGGTACTGACAAATTATACTCTACTCCCTCAGCTGGTGAATGGTACTTCACTCTCAAAAGGTATGATGCGATGGTTAGTGGAGCTTCAAGAATATGATTTCTCATTTTTGATTGAAGATACTTGCAAGGCAACTCTGGCAGATCTTCTAACATACAAGGATGGCCCGATACTGGTGAAGGAAGTGGATTCAAAATTAGAAAAAGAGGAACAAATTATCATTCCCGGAGCTCATGTTCTATTCTTTGATGGTTCATATAAGAGGAGTATACATCAAGCCACCGGGGGATATATAATCCAGGATTCAGAAGGCGTGCTGATTCTAAAAGATGGGATACTTCTGGAAGCTGAAAGTAACAATGAGGCTGGGTACATAGCAGTGTTTCAAGGGTTGCAGGCTGCTTTAAAACAGAAAATTCAGAAGCTAATCATAAAAGGAGATTCTCTATTAGTAGTAAAGCAGGTCTTGGGTAGCTGGCGAGCAAAGAATCCGAGATTAAAAGAATGTCTGGCTGATGTTAGAAAGCTGCTACATCAATTTACAGCATGGAGTATTCAATATGTGCGGCGGGAGGACAATCATATGGCACATGAGTTGGCTCAGGAGGCAATTAATCAGGATCCAGTAATTGCAAAAATCGAAGAGCCATTATACAGAGGGAGGGAATACCTGTCCAGAGTGGTGGATTACTTACTCTCAGGTCGCTTACTTGAAGAGCTCAAAAAAGGCCAAAAGTATCATTTTATCAGGAAAAGTAAGCATTATGTCATGATTGGGGATGAATTATACATGTAGGGAGCTGATTAGGTATTGAGGAGAATTCCCTGGAGGGAAGAGATTTATTATATTCTATCTTCAAATCATGAGGGAGCATGTGGGGGTCATTATGCATTTAAGATCACCTTGCAGAAGGTATTACTGGAGGGTTATGTATGGCCTTCCATCCAGAAGGATATTCAGCACTGGTGCAGGTCTTGCCATGAGTGCCAGAGAATGGGGAAGAGGATCTTAAAAATGGAGCCGAGAAATATTATGCTGGTATATGACATTTTTGAAAGATGGGGAGTGGATGCAGTTGGACCATTTCCCAGGACAGCCAGAGGAAAGTGTTATGTGCTTACTGCAGTGGATTATCTATCAAAATGGGCAGAAGTGAAGGCAGTGAAGAGAGTGGATAGTAAAGAGGTGGCTGATTTTGTATATGAACATATATGCTGCAGATTTGGTATTCCTCTGGAGATACTATCAGATAATGGACCTGAATTTCGAGGAGAGGTAGTTGACCATTTATGTAGAAGATTGAATATCAACCACAAGTACTCCACTCCTTATCACCCTCAATGCAGTGGCTTGAATGAAAGATTCAATGGTGAATTTAAGCTGATGATAACCAAAATGACAGAAGGCCATATCAAGAATTGGGATATAGAGATGAATCGTGTATTATGAGCATACAGGGTTGCAGTAAAATCTGGTACACAATTCTCACCCTTTCATTTAGTTTATGGGAAAGAAGCACTCATGCCTATTGATGTGGAAATTCCAGCATTGAAGTTTTTGATTGAAGAAGGGCATGAGCCTATTGATTGTTACAGAGAAAGATTACTGGCCTTGCAAATAGTCCAGTTGGACAGAGAGCTAGCATTTGATCACTATGCAGCTATGCAATTGAAAAGACAAGAGAGAGAGAATGAGAAGGTGGAGCAGAAAGAAATTGAGGAAGGTGATCTGGTTCTCAGGTATAATAGCAAGCTGGATAGTACTTTTCATACTGCATTCCAGACAAAGTGGAAAGGTTCGTATAAAGTTGAGAGAAAATTTGATAATGGGAGTTATCAGCTTGCTGATTTGGATGGAAAGAAGCATAAAAGGAGAGTGAATGGTTTACGACTGAAGAAATATTTTGCTCGATTGATGTTAGCCGTGAAAGAAGAAGATCAGGAAGCTTGTGATGCATGTCAGGAGGATGTGGAAGGTACAGAGGAAGATCTGAATATTTCATCCCTGTTTGTACAGTTGCTGGACATGAATGTCTCAGCAGGAGTAGGGGGTTGCTAAATATGTGTGGACAAAAATAGAGGCTGATAATGTGTACATACGTGTACATGGCGTGTGTGAAGTTTTGCTTTTGAGAGCATTGCCAGGTGTACAGAGTAAATGGTTTTGATGTGAGCATGTACAGGCTTGTTTGGACGTGGTCTACTGGAGGTTCGCTGGGGTTGATTTCAGCTGTTCAGCCATTTGAAGTGTGTGGGCGTCCTAGAAGTACAGTGGGCACACGAAATTATATGTGAAGTGTGTGTGGAAAATTTGGGGGATTATTGATGATAAAAAGGCCAAGGTAGCATTGAACAATAAAAGGAATAATATGGTGGCTTTTTTTCATAATAAATAAAATAAAAAGGATGATGTGGCCAGCTGGCAAAGTTGGCATGGAGACTTATTTGGCTGCCAGCGCATCTTCCAGAAGATCCAGAAGCTGGCGAATCGTGAAGGTGGGCACAGCTAGAGAAAAGGAGTGGAGGCGGCCGTGTTGAGGAAAAAGGCTCTGATTGAATTGCAGAAGGGGGGACTTCCGGGGTGTAGCGGCAGGAGAGAACCAAAAAAGGAAGACTAACACAGAGAAGTGGTGTGGCTGCTGCGACTGAGGGAGGAGGGCTCTTGGGTGCAACAACTGGGATTGCAGAAGAAGGCGTTACTGCGTGTGTAGGCAGAGAGGGACGCCAGAGGCTGTGTAGCCATCGTGTAAAGGTTAGGAGTCTCCTTTGTGAGGCGCAGCCACAACTATGTGAAAGAAGAGGTGGGTTACTGGCGACTGCAGAATAACAGCCAGGGGCGCAGCTGCGCGTTTATGACTGTGGGGGGACTCCCTGGTGCAGCTGCAAGACGAAGCTAGGGGGAAGAATTGGGGCGCAGGCATGGCTGCTGGAGGGCCGACGTGAGACTAGCTGGCGTGTGGGAGACGCCTAGGAACTGCTGGCGAGGACAAAAGGGAAGCGCGACTGATCGCTGACTTGCTGGAGTCAAAGGCCTAGCATGGCAGACAGAGGGCAGGTATGAGCAGAGGGGACGGCTGGTGACTAGCAAACTGGTAGCCAAGGGGAGCTCTCTGAGGGCGTAGATGCGCATAAACAGATGTTCACTACTGCAGCTGCTGCTGGCGACGATGAGAAGGCTGGATATATTAACACTGGTGATGGCGGTGGCTGGGACGATAGTGAGTGGCTGTGTGGCGCTGTTGAGGGCAAAACAATGGAATTGTTTTACTTGGTTTTGACGTCAGCAGTGGCTGAAGCAAGCAAAGGAGCTTAGTAGAGCCGGGCAAGCAGGTATTTGTGCAGATGCTAGAGGGAAAGTTGTCTTGCTTTTGTTTTGGCAAAGGTTGGTGGTGACAGAGACAAGCGGTACCTTGTGGTGTTGGGACCACCATTTCGAAGTGGTGGCACACTGAGAGAAGGATTGGGCTGGCAGCAACTACAGGGCAGCTAGGAATTCAGGCAGTGAAAGAATATGGGAGCAGTGTAGCAGTGAAGTAGAGAGTGATGATTGAATTGCTTCTGCAGTGTCTAGTAACAAAGGATGCTTGCTGAGTATAGCTGTGTAGAGCTAACAGAGAGCCAGAGAGAGAGGGTGTGTGTGTGGTTTTTTTTGTGGATTTCTACCTCTTCTGGAGACTCAGGCCAGAGTTGTAAATTCTCTTGATTAGCTGTGGCTGGTGTTTGGTGATGCCAGAGAGTTCTTTTTTGTTCTTTGTTTTGTTTGGGTACAAGTTGTGACAGCCATATCTGAAATATAAGTCTTGTTCATGCCTTTTGGTCTGGTGTTGTGGTGTGTTTATATGCGTGTGTGGAAGTGTGGCATCCTATAATGACGTTTACAGCTTTACCGCTTCCGTGCCATCACCGCCGTGTGTACAGGGAAGTGGAGGTTGGCGTAGAGGCATGCTGGGCGAGTCCAGTCACTGCCTCATAGATGACCAAGTGAAGAGTCCGGGGTATCTGCAGGCGTGAAGCAAAGGGAGCAGCCGCCTCGTGTGAGAGGGGGGCCCTCGTCATTCTGAGGGAGCCGCCTAGTAGAAGGCTCGGGCGCTTGTGCAGAGACAGAAGCTGGCAAAGAAGGGAAATGGCCGCCTAGTGGTTTTACTGGGGGGAAGTGTGCAGAAAAGGAATGGGAGGGAACCAGTCTTAGAAATCTGCAGAAACTCTTATTTTGGGAGGTTAACTTCTGTTCGTGCCTTCCTGGTGCTTGAAATATAGAGGTTTAGAAGATCTTTCAAAGGACATCAACATCGAAAATCTCAAGAAAGTAACATGAAGTGCTGCTTGATTTTCTCAACGAGTGGAGTTCAGCGTTTTTTTAATGAGATAAGCTTTTTATATACGATTTTCAAAAATCGTAAAACTTTTAATGGTTATAGGTTTGGTTTATATTCTTGGTAAAGCTTGGGCACTCACGGCTCTGGAAAAGATTTGATGGTTTCTTTTGAGCTTTGAAAGCTGAGGGTCTCAAAGCAGGGTTGATTTTGGGTTTTGAACATGAAGCTTTTGGAAATCACATGATGATATATATATGCCATATGTTATTTTTGCTTTTGTGAAGTTGTTGGATTCAATAAGCAGGTTTTCAAGAGATCAAAATCTCATCTTCATATGATGAAGCTGGCAAAATGTGAAGTATGTTATGTGAATGGTTACATGTATATGGGAATCTTTTGAAGATTGTGCTATGCCTACATGTGTTATGTATGAGGCACTTGGAAAAAGGGTAAGGAGATCTATGCTTGAAGCGGGTCATGCTCTTGACTCGTAATGTATATGCATTCATCAAGCTGAATTTGGGGATGCTTTGAAGTGAATTGGCACATGTACATGTCGACCAAAATTGAGATGTCATAACCCCCTTGAAGAGTTATATGTTTTTGTTTCCTTGCCAGGTTCTTTGTGAGAGCAAACAGGTAGTTGTCTCTGAGAGTCATAAGGAGGATTTGATTGTCAAAGCTTTACGTGAAAGCTACAGACGGATGCTTGCTGTACAAGCTACAATTAGATACAAAACTTGTCGTGTAAGTTGCGTCATAATGCGGTGCCTTTTCTTATTATTATTTTTGTCTTTTATGGACCTCTAAGTTTTCTTATGTGCATGAGACAGGGGTCTCCTCTTTTAGAGTTCTAATTTTGGTTCACGTTCTATTCTTTACATGATCACTTTATGCTCATCGTCTGGTGCATGCCTATTTTGGCTACGTTTCTCATATCTCGTACATGGTGTGCAAGTTCTGCAATCTTATCTTGTACAACCCGACATGGCAAACACCATAATTAACGAATTTCCTTCTGGATAGCATTCTATTCCTCTTTTCCAAGGCAAAGAATTTCCTGGTTGGAAATACAAGATGCTATTAATTTTGGAAGGAGACGAATTGGTAGATATTGTTCTTGGTATTCTTGCATGCCCTCCTCAACCTATTGATCCACTTCACAATGATGTTATTATTACCCAAGGTCCTATTTTTGAAGAGTGGAAAATTGATCGTGCACACTGGATTCGTCGTGAGTGATAAGGCTGCTCGTCGGTATATACTTTCTGCCCTTAACGATTCACTCATGCTAGATGTTTATCCATTATCCATGTCATATACTATATGGGACTATCTTATCACTATGTTTGAGAAGAAAACTGTTACAGAGATTCTGTATCTCCATAATCTTCTGGGCAAGCTTCAATTCAAGACAGGTACATCCATGTCTAGTCACATTGAATCATTCAAAGGTATTATGAATCAACTTTCTGCTTCTACAAGGGGGGATCCTATTCCTTGAACTCAATTGGTTACACACCTTCTTGATATGGTGAAGGATCCTTTGTATGATAATATTGTCAATATATTATCTAACAAGGATGGAATTGACTTTGAGCATACATGTATTTCTTTGATTGAATATTCTCAATGTGATGATGGTCATACGTCGGCAACTCATGAAAGGGTCATGATTGCCCAAGAGTACACAGAATCAGAGACAGCCTTTGCTGTCCGAAGACGTCCATTTCAGCAACGCCCTTCTTCCTCCTCCCAATTTACATCTCGTGGCTTCCAAAGAGGAGTTAATTCTTCTCGTTTAAGATTTTCTCAAAAGCGTTGTTATTATTGTTCTCAGTTTGATTTAGAAATACATCAAATGGATGTTAAGACGGCTTTTCTTAATGGAGACTTAAATGAAGAAATATATTTGGAGCAACTTGAAGGATTTACAATTCCTCGAAAGGAACATCTTGTATGCCAACTCCACCGTACTTTGTATGGACTAAAACAAGCTTCACAATCATGGTACATCAAGATTGATCATGATTGAGCCAAAATACATCCAATTGAAAAGTTTGAAGCATCAATATGGACATGAAAGATTTGGTTCCAATCTGGTGCCCGTAAGATGGGTGCAGACACTAATGCTTGCTTCAACTTTTCAAAGGATTCCTCACACTCGTCAGTCCCATTAAACTTTACAAGAAGAGCATATAATGGTCTAGCTAGGACAGCGTACATGTAGATGAATCGACGATAATAGCCACAATGTCCCATGAATATTTGTACCCCTTTAGGATTGATAGGCCGAGGTAATGAGACAATGACATCAATTTTATCCATATGTGTTGAAATACCATTGCGAGAAACAATATGGCCCAAAATCTTGCCTTGTCTTACCATGAATTTGCACTTGTCAGGATTCAAGCATATACAATAAACTTGACACTTTTGAAATAGAAGTCTGAGGTGTTCTATATGATTATCACGCTCTTGTGAGTGAACACATAAATCATCCATGAAGATCTCAAGAAATAGCCTAAGGTACTCCTTGAATACATGACTCATTAACTGCTGAAGGGTTGCAAGTGCATTTGTTAGACCAAATGGCATAACACAATAGGCAAAGATGCCATCTTCAGTACCAAAGGCTATCTTCTGTTGATCCTTTGGATCAATTGACACTTGGTTGTAACCGGAGAATCCATCTAAGAAACTATATGCCTTTTTCCCTGCAACACGTTCCAAAACATGATCCGTGATTGGAAGTGGGTAATGATCACGTACAGTAGTTGCATTTACCTTCTTGAGGTTTATACATACTCGAAGTTTTCCATTTTTCTTGGGCACCACTACAATAGGGGAGACCCATTCAGTGTGTTCAATCTCATAGATAAATTTTGCCTCTAAGAGCTTGTCTATTTCTTCTTTTATCTTTTGTACAAAATTCTCATTGTAAGTATAAGGATGTTGCTTGGAAGGCTTTGCATCCTCTCGCAATGGAATTGTATGCTGACATATGCTTGGATCAACTCCTTTGAGGTCTTTATAACTCCAAGCAAAAACATCGCGATACTCCTTTATTGTTTGAATTAATAACTTCTTCTCATCTAAGGACAAGTCTCTGGCAATCCACACATAGCGAGGCTCTTCTCTTGGCTCAATGATATCAATTTTTTTTGCATCTTCTGGACCATCATATGAAACCCCTGGCATGCTTGGCTTTTGTCGCATGGGCTATTGAAGAACAATCTTCCGATCTTGAAGAGTGTACTATGTGAAGTTGGGGGGAACATTGAAACCTTGTTCTTGTCCACTTGAGTCATCAGACCATGTGGTTTTGAGCTCTCTTTTGCAATTTTGCATCAGAGTTTTTCGTTCAACCTTTATCTTTGCACTTCCGACACTCTCTTTTGAATCTGTTTGAGACTTGAGTTTTTGTTTTGGTCTCTTTGTTTTTTTGTGATTTTTGCTAATAGTTTTTAGATTTTCTCCTGGTTGGAATCCATGTGGTCGTTTTACTTGGTCTTTGATACTATCTTGTGCTTGGACATAGTATAGATATCCGTTCTTTCCTGAGAAGTGAGGTGGTGGTCGAGAGTGTTCATTCTTAAACTCCTGGTCTTCTTTTGGTATTCTCTCACATCGTTCCCTCTCATCTTGTTTACGGATTCTCTTATGGCTCTTACAGCATTTACGTTTGGGTCGGCTTCGAGGGATCTCTATTTGAACCTCCCTTCCTCTCAAGAGTAGGCGTGCCTTTCCTAACTCCTCCTCGGGGATTATCACATCATCATCAAAATTAGAGTCCCATCCATCTTCCTTATCAGCATCATTAGCAGATTCGAGTGTTAAATCTTCCACTGAGACTTCCTCTACATGCAGTGCTGTGGATGCATCCCCATAGTACAAATCATCTAGAAGGTCACGTGGTTGTACCATTCGTATCGGAATAATGTCATATCCATCCGAGTCAAAAAATTGAATTGGCTTAGGTAAAGCACATGTCGATAATGTTGCAAGGACATGACTCCATTCTAGGGGATCAATTAAGTGCTCAGGGAAGGGTTGTGGAATGTACGCCTCATCTGATTGTGCGCTTTTGCTGCACAGGTTGTAGCTGGGGACTTGCCGAACACCATATGCGAGCCACGAATGGCTGCAAGCATACAACCAGGAAGGCAAGCTCAAACAAAATGCAAAAAGGTGTGTCACTCACCGCTTAACTGCCGCCTTGAAGGATTCCCGCGTCGCAGCCGTGAAGGAGGAGCCGCCGTCGCCGCTCTACCGCCTCGCCGCCGCCGCCGTGCCGCTACACAGTGCTCGATCGCTCTCTCACTCTCTCTCTCTCTCACTCTCTCTCACACACATGCAGGAGAAGGAAACCAAAGAGATAAGGCAAGAGCACTCTTGTATTCACAACACATGAGAATGAGGATTTTAGGGTTACATTTGGCTCTTATAGGTGACTTGGCCGTTCACACTTGGGCGCCCATACATGGCCGGCCGATCCTAACCCTTATCCTACTGATATTCAAGGTGCGCCTCTCATCGGCGATCACCCAATCCCTTCATCCTTAACATATGGTGCCGACAAGCCCGGCCCATGACTCAAAATATTTAAATTAATGACGTAAAACATAGTACGTCTGAATGTCCGTCATAGGTTAACATGCCCCCCTTCCTGATGTAGATTCCGTCCTCGGAAGCTATGGTATGGTAAGCTCGATAGGGTTGTTGTGGTGGACCATCTGCAAAACAGGAAAGTAGAGTGAAAGTATGCTGGAATTCAAAAGATATAAAGTGTATAAATTCAAGCATGTTAGACCACAATGGATGTTGCCTATGAGAACTTAGTTTAAGGGTCACATGAATGAGCTAGTGTAGCAAATTAACAGGAGGATAAAATTATTGAAAGTAAATCAAGAGTTAGCAAGGTGTCAAAGGTTAATCATGGTTTATAACTGGCCTAAGTCAAGGAAAATAACCAAGCTTAATAAATAAACAGATGACCACACTGTGTCTACTCTAAGAACAAGTTAATGCCACGAGCCTAGGGACACAAGAAACATCAGAGTTACAGGAGCCTTTTGCCTTTATTTCTTTATGCACGTGATAATTTTTATACACAATGGCGACCTTCCTAAGGCAAAACTAACATCGATCCTGGTACCATGTTTAACACAAGGCATTATCCAGGAATCTATTAGTTCACCTTAGGCAAGGCTACCCCCTATCAACCAAGGCATCGGTCTGGAGTAGAATACTCCTCGCCTACCAAGTATCAATAAGGCGATATGCCAACATTAAAGCACATCATAGACTTGTATTGCCATTTATTGTAGGCTTTTTTTTTTAAATCTATTTCTTTTGATCTTCGCTCCTGAACTATAATTTGCCTTGCATCCTTTCGATAAAGGGGTAAAAGCTATGTCCTAGAGGTCAACACACACATGGCTAGGTGTCAAGCATTAAGATGGTTTGACCCTAGACCTAAGACAATCGTATTCCAAGGTTAACTAAAGACTGCATGCATTCTCAAGAATATATCCAATAAGGTTAAACTCATTTGTAAGATTCCTCCCCCAGCCCCTTTTTGATGTCTAGTATCTTCCCCTGTAATCAATCCCTCTTCAGAAATATAAAGACCTTATTTCTAACTGTTTTAACCTAGAGAGAGAAAATATTCTAGAGAGAGAATATTCAAATTTTTAATATTTTTGGATAGAAAATTATCTCATCTTATTAAAATAAGTTCCCCTGAAACAGAAATTCAAAAAGAACTTTCCAATGTGCAATTGGAATTAATTGGAAATAGGTATAAAGAACCTTAGCCTAAGGGTCTAAATTTTTAGAAATTTTTAGATTACGGTCCAATTAAGGTTCCTATGGGCCAATAGCATCAATCCATGTGTAGAGAGGAGATAAATCCAATTTGTAAAAGAAGATACCCAAAAATGAGTAAATGCTCACATAAGATGAAGAGTTGAAAATATACAAGGTTTATTAGTAAAAAACTATGAGCAATATTAAAAATATGAGATATTTTGGGTATCCAAAAATGAGTAAATGCTCACATAAGATGAAGAGTTGAAAATGTAGAAGGTTTATTAGTAAAAAACTATGAGCAATATTAAAATGATTCCATTATGACACATATGTAAGGAAGGGGAGTTCTTTAAAGGAGGTGCATATTTCACATAAGATGAAGAGTTGAAAATGTACAAGATTTATTAGTAAAAAAACTATGAGCAATATTAAAATGATTCCATTATGACACATATGTAAGGAAGGGGAGTTCTTTAAAGGAGGTGCATATTTCACATAAGATGAAGAGTTGAAAATGTACAAGGTTTATTAGTAAAAAAAACTATGAGCAATATTAAAATGATTCCATTATGACACATATGTAAGGAAGGGGAGTTCTTTAAAGGAGGTGCATATTTCACATGCTTGAATGAGTTTTAAACTCATAAAAATTTGAGATATTTCATCTCTCCTCTCTCCTAATTCAAGTCTAGTTCCAAAAAGTTAGCTTAACTGACCTAAAAATGGTCAAAAATTGACCAAACTGATTTGGAAAATTCTAGAATCAGTTCGTTTGGTTAGGAGCTCAATTTTTCCTATAAATAGAAGCCTCCCCCTTGTTGAAAAATATATAGTGTTTATGCATCGTTACTCTACTCCATCTAAGCCAAGAACTGTGAATTCATTAATAATTCACTAGTTTTTGGAGCTTCCCTCTTTCTTCAATCCCCATTAGTGGCTCCATCAACATACCTAACCAATTGATTGGTTGGGGGCCTCTACCGTGAACAAAGAATCAAGCAATTTGTAAGGTAATTAGTGAATATTGATCTTTTCTATAATTTCTCAATGTTTCTCTCTTCTCAACCCCTCTCAAGCTTGAGAAGCTTAATTGGTATGGTTTTTTAAATGCTATTGAAGTTAATTGGTGAATAGTAGTGAAGAGTTACATAATTTAATAAATGCTATTGAAGTTAATTTCCATTTATGTTTAAATTCTAATAGTTTTTATGTAATTTCTCATCTCTCACTCAAGAAATGGTCATACTCATGACCCATTCTCAATCCAAATCAAGCTTTTCATAAAGCTTTTCCTTAACCCAAGATTAAGCTATGCTTGAGGCCAAATTAATGGCTTTTTTTTACGCTTTTAGTTTATGTATATTAATGATTCAATCCATTATGGATTAATGATCCAATTAGAGATCATTTTAATTATTTCCTTAATGATAAGCTTTATCCCTTAGAAAAATTGAGATTTATCAGTCATAGCAGCGGAGCTATGGCAAAATTTTTATAAAAATTATGCATAAAATAATTTCATTCAAAGCATAAAAAGAGGACTTCCTACCATATTCTAAGAATTATCATCCTAGATTAATTGAAAGATATTCATTGTAATCCTAGAGAAATTGATTTTTATATTATGCATAATTGAATTTCATGCATAGAGGTATGCATAAGAGATGAATATTTTATTATAAAAGTGTTACTTTTAGCATAATTGAAATTCATGCATAGAGGTATGCATAAGAGATGAATATTTTATTATAAAAGTGTTACTTTTAGCATAATTGAATTTCATGCATAGAGGTATGCATAAGAGATGATTATTTTATTATAAAAGTGTTACTTTTAGCATAATTGAATTTCATGCATAGAGGTATGCATAAGAGATGAATATTTTATTATAAAAGTGTTACTTTTAGCATAATTGAATTTCTTGCATAGAGGTATGCATAAAAGATGATTATTATATTGTAAAAATGTTACTTTTAACATAATTGGATTTCATGCATAGAGTTATGCATAAAAGATATTTTTATACTAAAAGTGTGATTTTTATCATAAATAGATTTTATGCATATATTAGATGCATAAGAGAAATTCTTTTATTCTAAAAGTGTAATTCCTGCCAAATTGAATTTATGCATAGGAAGATGCATAAAAGATTGATTTTTACTTCGAAAGTATTAATCTCCTTAAATAGAAGTTATGCATAAATAAATGTGTAAAGAAATCTTATATCAAATATTAGAATTCTCTTGTATTCTATAAATAGATATGAGATATGATAGGATGTGATAAGAGGTGTATAAGATGTGATAAGAGGTAATAAGATGCTTATGAAATAAGTTAGGAGGTGATAAGATGAATTAAGATGTGTATGGGATGAGGTAAGAAGTGTATGTGATAGGGTAAGATGTATATGAGTTGTGATAGGGCGAGAATGGATGTGATGTAAAAGATTAGATATGAAGGCATATGGGGTTATATGAATGGGAATGTGAAAATGGATGTATGTATGTGGATGTGTGGATGTGGAGATGGGAGTGTGGATGTATGAATGTGAAAATGGATATATGCATGAAGATGTATATGCATAGATGTGAATGTGGATGTAGATGTGGCTGTATAGATGTGAATGTAGAATGTGGATGTGGATGTATGCGAATGTGGATGTAGATGTGGATGTATAGATGTGAACGTGGAATGTGGATGTGGATGTATGTATATATGTGGATGTAGATGTGGATGTATAGATGTGAATGGAAATGTGGATGTGGATGTATGAATGTATGTGGATGTGGATGTGGATGTATGAATGAGGGCGTGATAGTGGATGTATGCATGTGGATGTGGATGTATAGATGTTGATATGGGATGTGGATGTATGTATGTATGTGGATGTGGATATGGATGTGTATGTATGAATGTGGATATGGGATGTGGATGTATAAATGAGGATGTGAAAATGGAGGTAAGCATGTAGATGTGGATGTATGGATGTGAATGTGGATGTGGATGTGGATGTATGGATGTGGATATGGATGTGAATATATGATATGTGATGTGAAGGAATCTAAAGTGAAGAGATGGAAAATGATGTGATTGGAAATGGAATGTGGAATAAGTAATGTGGATTACTGAGGGATAATGTGGAAAAATGAGAGTTAATATAGAAATTGTATTTGTAAACTGTTTGTAAATGCTGTTTATAAATGGCTGTTTTATGTCAAGAATGCTGGGGAAGCATTTTGACCGTCTTGTGTTTAAGGTTGTGGAGACCTAACTGATAAAGTTGCAACTGCTGAGAGACGGAGAGTCAATGGAGGACGTCTCGCGTAGCAAGGTCGACCGAGGTCTTGACCAGCCTCGGTTCGATTAAAATGGTGAGCTTGCAGTACGGTGGATGAGGGACCAAGGAAGCGGCCTATGAGTGAAGCGCTAGGTCACCTGCGAAGGATCCTAGAGGGTGCTGACCATACGGTGCTCGGGCTCTGGGTCGCCTAGGATACCCACGCGTGCATCGAGGAAGATATTGGAACAAGGAGTAAGAGTTGTTTTGTGAAACCGGGCATGGATCTGGTTGATTGACCTTGCTGGTCTTCAATGGATGAGTCCATGGCTCTTTATATGGATCTATTGGTTGATCTTGCTGATCTTCAACGAGAGTCTATCTTGATTTTTATAAGTGATTATATTGCCAAGTATTATGGGCTAGGAACTATTGAAAAGGCCTCTGTGTGGACAGGTGGTGAGCGTTCTAGTTGCCAATGATGCCATAGATACTCTGATGAAGGAATGATGGGAAATTATGAATCAACTGGGTAAATTGGAAGATTGTGATCAGTGGTACTATGGTTTCATTAAAGGATTGTTTTAAAGTTAGCTGATGCTAAGAAAAAGGCAATTTCATATTGGGTGTGTAAGTGGTGTGGCTAGTTTTATGTTTGCATGAACTTCCGGCTAGGGGGCCTTGGAACTCTTTTCCTTGGTACCCGAGACAAAACCTAACCAAATTCCAAATTGGATCCCATCACTACAGTGGTTGGGCGGTTGGCTAACCCATGGGATCGGATGGGGTTAGGCTGGACTGATGGATCCGTAAATCGAGATTTAATTTCTATTATTACAATAGATGAAGTAAGTCCCGGATAGTAATTGTTCTATGGATAGGAATCAACGGCTGTGCCTCTTGATGGGGAAAAAAGCGTTGATCCCAATGATCCAAGTGCAAGTTTCTTCCTTGATCTGACCGAGTATCTTTATAGGTACAGTCGGATCAGTTTGATCACTATTAATAGTCTTGACTACGTTAGAGAAAAAAGTTATCCTGGAGGAATCGCCCGTGCTTTCCGGATAAGGGAAGTTTTTTCGGGTTTGGTTTTGGAAAAACCGACGGATTAGTCTTTTGTCCGGATATCCGTGGACGAGGCCCCGAGTGTGGGACCTTGCCTCGCGCAAGAAGTGCTACTTCCGCTGCTAGTACCCTGAATCTGTTGCGCGGTGGGAACAGGAACCTCGCATCATTAATGATTCACACTAGCACGTCAGGCAACTTCAAAAACTAAGTAGTACATTGACAATTTCCATGTGGTCATGTATTATAGTTCATGCAATTAATTGAACAGTAAAAAACCTTTGATTTGACGAGACAGCTTGCAATTTGATGTAGATATATTTTGATGAACGTTGCGGCAGTCTCAGGACTTGAAAGCAAACCCACCTCAAAGTACAATCAACTAACAAGCACTATACCTCGAGAGGCACATCAGTGTGAAAAATTAAAGACTCGTTTAAGGAATCCAAACTAGAAAAAACTTGAAAACTCTAACCTACCTACCAGTCACCACACTATTACTGAGGATACGGTAAGAAGATGTTGTAGAGTCCTGGCTCTAGCCCTAAGGCTAAGCCTCTATCCGCATCATCCAAATAAATAAAGTCAACCTTAGTAGTGCCATGCGTTTCATCCGTCCATTCATCATTGTCAGATATTTCCGTTTCATTTTCCCATCCACATAAACTCATCAAGAATGTAACCATGCGAGGATAGTCATCTTGTGGAAAAGGAAGGCATTGGGCTATCGGGGATATTTCCTCTACGGAGTAGGGGTCAGCCATGGTCAATAGGCGAATTAGCCATTCTAATTCCTCAACATTTTCCTCTCTGGCTAGTACATCTATATGATCCCATTCAGTTTCAATTACAGGATAGCACATGTGAAATATCTGAGAAAGGTATAGATGATACCTCTCACCAAAGGTGGGAGTGGATGAAGTGTATGATGATCGTGCATCTGCCATATCTGCAAACACAGATATAGCATCAGTAGGTTTATGACAGGTCAATCTAGTTCTTGATTGTATACGGATATTTATCCTCTTTTTGTGCTCTTGCTTTTTTTACTATTTTTTGTTTTTCTTTTCTTTGTTTTTTTTTTATAAAATCCCCTTGAATTTGGCAATTACATGGTCAGGGGAGAAGGTTAAGGAGGAAGCATTAGAATGTCGAGCGTGAGTACATGCTCCCCCTTTCCTTGGGTAGATCATATTATTTGCAATGATATTGCAGCCTCTTGGAACCAATTTGTCCAGCGGGTCATAGGTTGTGATGTGGGCAGATAGCTTTTTATGACCCTTGTGGCCACATCCAATTGCAGAGATGGTAGTGTACGCTCCCATTGACGAATGGAGGAAATGGTTTCCGACGATACTATTACAAGGGGAGACGTAGACTTATTGGTTTTTTGTTGGGTGTTGACAAGAGTAAGCATGTAGAAACTTCTATATGAGTGTGTGTTTGGCATGAAGAGCTAGAAGCTTCATGTGACTCCCCCCTTCCTGAGCTAGGTGGTAATGATCGATATCGTTTGGGAATCCAAACTAACTCTGGAAGAAGTGGTGCGGAGCACTCTGTTACCTTTCCCTTACCACGATCTTGAATTGTTGTTGGGGTGGCAACAATTGGTTTGCAAGGTTTTACAGGTGATGTAGAGGGATTCAGCTTATGTCTAGGGACCCAAATCTGGTCATTCCCCTCATAGTAACCTTGGACTACTAATAATTTTTTTGGAATCCATCGCGATGTTACATTGCCCTTTCTCGGGTGGGTAGCTGCTTTCTTCCTACGAGGCTTCTTGTGTGAACGAGATTGAGCTAGGGAAGTAGCTGTTAACGAAGCGTTAGGGACCCATTTGTATGTATTTTTTGGCATAGTAAGCGGAGCTTTAGAGACCACCCTGCATGTTTCCACTCTTGGCGTTGAAGCGTTAGAGGGGTGGAAAACAATCAAAGATGGTTTTGCCACTGGGCTTTGTGATTTTTCATTATCTAATATTTGAGTGGATGACTTAGGTGCGGGATTTAGAGCGGTCAGACCTAGTGTTGGTTCTTGCGTTGTGACTCGTCTAGTTGCCCAATCGATATTGCACTTGGTGGCCATCATCCATTTGCGCCCTAAGTTTACAGTCCCTTCCATGGTACCCGCAGGCATAACCAAAAAGCTTTGAATTATGGTTCCCTTGTCATAAGCAACCGGAGTGTGCAGAATTCCTGAGACAGGGGTTTTCTTCTTGTTGATACCTTGAACTTGGATAGCACTCTTGGATAAAGGTGGTTTTCCAAGTTGACACCACACGCCATATGATAACAAATTGTGTTGAGCTCTTGTATCCAATAATGCATTATACAGCACCTCCCCGTAAGGACTCTGTAACTCAATTGGGTATCTTAGAGGTGGGTCAGATTCCAGTGCATCCTCCTCTGCTTCCTCGAAAAATACTTGTGTAATTCCCAAGTTGGCTCTCTCGTTGTCGCCTAGCACGCTGTTGACGTTCTTTGGCTTCGACTCTCGCTTGTATCTTTTTAAGCTCAGCTTGTTCTTTAGCTGCCTTCTTTTGATCCCATTAAGGAATCCAATGGTTTCAACTCCGTCGAGAGTCTCCACTCTGATGGTACCTTGCGGGGTAATTTCACATACTCTATACGGTCCCTTACCAGCATATTTGAGCTTTTTCTTTTCGTTTTGCACTCCATACATCAGGACTTTATCCCCAACCTTGATGTCCTTGTCCTTTAGGTGGCGATCAAAGCATTTTTTCCTTCTATCCTTCTCCACAAGGGCATTGTACACAGCCAATTGTCTTTCTTCATTTAGCCGCTCAAGGATATACAGACGCTCTGCTAAGGGATTACCATCCCAACCCTCTTGAGTAGCAACACGAAGACTTGGAATGACAAATTTCCACGGCATGACTGCTTCTTGGCCATATACCATTTTGAATGGTGTGCAATTAATAGCCACTTTGTACGCAGTACGATAGGCCCATAAAGCTGTCGTAAGCTTTAGATCCCAATCCGTGCGATGAGCTTCAACTGTCTTTGTCAAAACAGAGATTAAGGTTTTGTTGGTACTCTCGACTTGGCCATTCGCTTGCGGATAAGGAGTAGATTTATGATGGGAGATCATGAAATTTGTTGTGAGCTCCTTAATCACTTCATTTATAAAATGCGTACCATTGTCGCTCACAAGTTCAAAAGGACAACCGAATCGTGTGATTATATTTTCAAAGAGGAACTTGGCTGTTGTCCTCGCATCTGCCTTACGTGTTGCTTTTGCTTCAGCCCATTTGGTCATATAGTCAGTGACCACAATAATATAGCGAGATTGTGTGTTTCGGGCCGCTGGACTAATTGGACCTACAAAGTCTAAACCCCACTTTTCAAATGGTTGGTTTACTTTGATTGGATGTAGGGGCATCTGATCTTTCCTCTGGGGTTTCTTGTATCGTTGGCATTCATCGCAACCCTTCACAAAGAGTGATGCATCTTGGAACATAGTGGGCCACCAATACCCTGATTGTAAGATCTTTCGCGCAGTTAAGTCTCCTGAGAAGTGACCATCGGCTACGCCCATATGTGCCTCTTGCAAAATGTATAGATACTTATCCTCTCGAGCACAACGCCTAAGAATGTCATCCTTTCCTCTTTTATAAAGAGTCCCGGCTATCAGGCAATAGGGTTTGCATTCTTTGATTAGCTTTCGAGCTAGATCTTTACGAAGCTCCTTGGGTGGAAAGCCATTAACCAAAAAGTTAACAATCTTCTCACTCCATTCAGGCATTGTCTCCACCATGAACAGGGAAGTGTCCGGTAAGTCATCATCAACCCCCGTAGGAGCCTCACCATTAGGTATGCGAGACAAATGATCAGCCATAACATGTTTTTTGCTAGGTCTCACAACAACAGTGAAATCAAACTCAAGAAGAATCAATAGCCATCGTGTGATTCTTCCTGTGGAGCATGGTTTGTTTACCAGATACAACAATGCTTGATGATCCACATAGAAAACAAACTTGGTGGCAAGGAGGTAATAACGAAATTTCCTTACTGCATATATCATTGCCAACCCTTCTCGCTCCGTAGTGGTGTAGTTTATCTCAGCATCGTTCAACTGGTGACTGGCAAAGCTAATGGGGTAGTCTAGCTTGTGTTCTCCAGGTTGAGTTAACACACACCCAATAGCAAAGTTTGATGCATCAATATGCACATGGAAGAGTAAATCCCAGTTAGGCATTCTCAAGATTGGAGCACTCGCCAAGGCCTTCTTTAATAGCTCATAGGCACGGTCACATTCTTCGGTCCAAATAAACTCGATGAGAAGCTTATACAATGGTCGAGCTATCTCGGCGAAGAATAGAATAAATCTTCGATAATAACCAACGTGGCCCATAAAGCGTTGGACTCCCTTATAGTTGGTGGGTGGTGGCAGTTCCAGAATGACCTTGATTTTACTCTCGTCCGTGGAAATCCCATTTTTGGACACTATATGCCCTAAGATAACTCCATGTTTAACCCAGAATTAGCATTTGAAAGGATTCAATGAGATGCGATATAATCTACACCTTTCAAATATTTTTCGTAAACACATCAAGTGCTCATCCCAAGAGGAATGAACACAAAGATCATCTAAGAAAGCTTCACAGAAGTCCCTTAGATATTCCTTAAAGGCCGTGTTTATCATTCGTTGGAATGTTGCAGGTGCATTGGTCAAGCCAAAGGCCATGACGCGAAAGGCAAACACTCCAAACTCCGTTGATAAATGCTGTTTTAGCTTGGTCCTCGACTGCAATTGTGATCTGATTGTAACCCGAGTACCCATCTAAAAAGCTATATGCCTCCTTGCCTGCCACTCTTTCAAGCACATGTTCAGAATATGGCAAGGGGTAATGATCCCTTTTGGTGGCTGCATTAACCTTTTTGAGGTCAACGCAGACTCTGAGTTTCCCATTCTTTTTTGGTACGATGACTATCGGAGAAACCCATTCTGAGTGCTCAATAGGATATATGAATCCACATTTTACAAGCTTTTCAATTTCCTCTTGTACAATCTTTGCGTACTTAGGATTCATTGGGTAGGGACGTTGCTGGACTGGTTTAGCAGTGCTAATCATTGGAATCGTGTGTTGCACCACCGAGGGTGGAACACCCTTCATATCATGATATGTCCAAGCAAATATGTCCTTGAATTCTTTAAGAAGCTTTGTAAGTGCAGCTTCTTCCGCCTTGGTGAGGTCTTGAGCAATAAAAACTGGTTTAGACTCCTCCCCCGGATCTGCTAAGTCTATCTCCTTAACTACCGCAGGGCCATCGTAGACACCGCTACTCCCATTGGTAGGCGTGCCCGGTTTTTTTCTTTTAATTCCGCCTCCTTTTGTTGTTGAGCCAACTCTTGGTTTTGCCGCCTTCTTGCAGTACGACTTAGTTTTGGCTTCTCTTTGATTTCTAATTGGGCGACGTCATGAGGTTGCGGAATACACCACATGACACTTTGGAGGTATTGTCCCCAATTATCCGCTATCTTCCGATGAGCGTCAATGGCTCCTACATAACTAAGCCATTCTGCAGTGGATCTCTCCTTATTTATTGCAGTTCGTACATTAGCTCGATAGCGTTGGCGCTTATGTCTCGTTTTCTTCTTACCAAGTTTTTGATTTTTGTTTCTATCAGATTCGGACTCACTTGGTCGATCTTCACTTTCGGATGAACTGCAGGAGGCCACTGTCCTAGGCCTTGAGCACCTTGCTTCCACATTTGGGTGAATATTTGATTCATTTTTTCCATCAGGCTCAGGGTCAGTTTCTTCTTGAGATTCATACTCAGAGTTGCATTGGTCAGAGTCTTCGCTACTTTCCGTGTCGGTGGAGTTTGCCATGTTCTCGCCATCAGGAGTCAGGTGCATAACACCTATCATGTTTATTGGCACTAACGGTGGCATATCTTGCCCCTCAGGTGTTACCCAACTTGTGCCTCTATTTCCCCATATGTCTATGGTTGCCGCTAGGTGTACCCAATCCACGTTATCCAACTCAGTCATACCCGGTAGGACATCCATATAAGGAGAATCTTTCCCATCATCAGTCTCTTTTTTGCATGTACAACAATATCTTAATGGGACGGAGTGAATAGTGGTATCCGATCGATTATCAATGATAACCTTGCTTCCTAAAGGATGTGCACGACCATTCTCAAGATCAACTCGAGTGACAGAGTCCTGGAATTGTAGATAGACATGGTTTCTCGACCAGTCATGCACCATTTGTGCTTCCCTCATGAAAGGACGTCCTAAGATCATTTGATATGACATAGGATGCTTGGAGAAATCCATTACAATGAAGGTATGTTTTACCTTGTATCCCAGAACCTTGATCTTAAGGTCCCTTAACATTCCAATAGGTTTAGCAATAGTTCCGTTTGCCATCTTAACCACTATGTTTGTGACTTCGAGGTGAGGTCTCCCCATGGATTCCCAACAGTTTTTAGTCACAATGCTCACTCCAGCACCACCATCAAGGATTCCCTTTAGAGTTAATCCCTTGGTAGTAATGGGGAGGGTGGCATTAGATTCATCACCTTCAAAGTATTGTCCCAACTTGTTCACAGGTATTTCAACGACCGAATCTTCATTTGGGTTGGGTTGTAGATCCCAATGTTCCCCTTCATCTTGAAGCGTGTCGGGTCTATCCATATTTGCAAATTATGGTAGCCCCGCCTTTAGTTCTCCATTGAGAAATGCCCGAAGAGCTAAGAATAGCTCAGGATCTCCGTATAATTTGGATATGATCGTGGTTCTGATTTCAGAGGACATGAAATCCATTAGCTTAGACACATTCAACGGTACTTTTCGAGACATCGCCCCTTAACTAGGGACTGGTGAAGATGGAATCACTTCCTCTTCGATGGGGTCAGGCATTCCCTCACTAAACATTCTTTCCAGCAGGAAGGGTGTTTGCCCACTGCCTGATGTCCTATCCTTACTTTCTTCCCGAATGATACTAGGTATAGCTAACGGTTTATGGTTCTGGTGAGGCTGAACTTGCATAGGAAACACTGTGTCTGGAATTTTGATTTTTCTCGGGTTTGTTGGCTCCAGTTCTCTTTGTGTTTCTTCCACCAAACCCCTTACGTATTGCACTTGTTCAATCTCCTCAACTGGGTTTGGGTAAGTTCCAATCTTTTTCTTGAGGGTTTTTGACCCACGTGGCTTGTCTTGGGGAGTCTCAGTCAGTTTGGGTGGTCGAGAGGGCATTAACTGACTTGGTTGTGGGGCCGAGGAAGTTTCCTTCTGTTTTTCCTTATTTATGTACTCGCTTGATTCTCCTTCATTGAGCTCCCGAGTGGGTTCCTCCCTTAAGGTAGTGGCTTTGGTCCCCATGGTTTCTATTGAATCAAAATCATCTTCAGGATCATTCATATACACGGGGTCGTCTCCTGTCCCTATGTTAGTCTTTGAACTGGGCTTGGAGCTCGTGGCATTAAGCAATCTCTTTCGTCGTGTTTTCTTTTTCTTTGCCTGAGCGATTGATGCAGTATCCCTCTCTTCAAGAATGTAGTTTTGATTTTGAAGAATTGACCGTGTAACTACATTCGCGGGTACAACAAGTGTGGTTCCTCGTGCTTGGTTGGTGACCTCAACCAAATTCAATGGCGTAATCTTGGGTGCATTAGGATTATGTGGACATTGAGCGATCAAATGATCTATGCCACAATGATTACAAGTAAGTACTGGCATTCCCGATGTGCTCCCTTGATTTGGTTGCATTTGAGTAGCGATCTTTTGTAGCCTATTAGGGCACTCCACTACACGATGCGGTCCACCACACTCATAGCATTGAAGAGGTGGTCTCCTCGCCAAGGTATTAAGGTTTTGCCCTCTTGTGGCGAGAGCAGCCGCTTGATATACAGGCTTAACTTGCCCGAAATGATCCTCCATGTAGTACTGGGGAATCATTTCAAACGTATCAATCCCGTATGGAGCAGTGGGGTCTATCTCCTCTTCATAATCCCCACATGCACTATGTGACTCACAACCCATCTAGTTTACGGGGGTAATCCTTGGATGTGGAGGTTGGGGTCCTAGCACTTGTTAAGATTCAAGCTCGATGTCAGTGTGAGCCAGCTATGCTATGTGCTGGCAGATTAGGTAGGAACATGTGTGAGACATAAATGACCGCGTGTCCAACTGGTCATAGTGTGTGGACATTAGCTAGGGTTAGTAGAGTGTGGACACAACTCATTGTGTGTTGTGTGGATTATGGATTAGTGCATTATGCTTTGTGTGAGAGTGGACATGGCTTCCCTCTATGGTTAGGGTTTGCAATATACATTAGGGTTTGCTTCTGTGTGTGTGTCTCCTCCCCCTCTACCGTTCTTTCAACATGGTATCAGAGCCTTGTGCTGTTTATTAGGGTTTATGAGTGAGTGAAGAGAAGAGGGAGAAGAAGCTGTGAAACTTGCCATTGGAGCTGTGAAGCTTGGAGCACACCAAATACTATTAGATCTGAGAGCTTGGCCTACCGGGTAAGGTCTTCTAAACATCCTTGAGCAGATTGCAGGTGATACAGGCAAAAACAAAGCAAAATAGAGCAAATCAAAGCAAAGAGAAATTCTGGTTTTTGAAGCTTTCCATTAAAGCTTGGCAACATTGATGTATGGTGGAAATACATGTAAATCTGGCAAAGCAAACATGTATCTAACAATGAGAGATGTAATGGCAACTCTTATGCAAGCTCTATTGTGATTTTGGAGCATTTTGGAAGCATTTGAATGTATGAAAATCTCTGGTTTTTGAGCTCTCACAAAACAGAGAAAAGAAAGCCAAAAATTGATGAAATTGGAGCATGTATTTGGTAAAAATCAAAGAATTGATGGGTCACACACCTACCTAGGAGTGTTAGGGACTTGATTATATCATCATTGAGCATTACAACCCTTCCCAAAGGCCTCATTTGCAGGCGGCGCAGCCAGAACAGAGGAAACAGAGCATTTTTCTGGTTTTTTGACTACGAGGAGATCAAATTTCAACTTGGTGCTTGATATCTTCCACAATTTCTTTAGAAATTGGATGCTTTACACTTTGGAGAAGAGGGCTATGTGATTTGTTTGGTCAATTATGCCTAATTGAGCTGGGAATGAGCTGATTAAAACAGGCTGTCCACTGGTTGTAGAGAAACAGGGTCATTTTAATTGAGCAATTAATCCTTGGTGTTTTACAATTGGACAAATTACTCTTACATGGAGTTTATGGACACTAATGCTAAGCTAATGAATGCCTGGTTGCTCAATTTGGTCAAATATTGAAGGAATTAGAGCAATTTTTCTACTGGTTTTTCCCAAAACAGAGAAAGGGGTTTTCAAAAATCGATATGTACACATGTCAGATGGTGTTGATACTCAACATTGAGGTTGATTAGGTGTCAATGCAAGTTGCCCATACTTGATTGCACCATTACATTGTGATTTGGAGCCTTGGAAGGCGTGTCAATTCAGGGTATCCCGGACTGCGTGTGTCAGTTCATCTTGGATGATTACATGTTGATTTTCTACATCAAATTTGGAGTTTGTTGGCTACCTTGGAGTATCTGGAACATTCATTGGAGTGTGGTTGAGTTGAGGAAGGCTCATTTATAGATTTGAAGTGTGCGGAAGGTGTATGCATTGAGCAAACATGTCGGACAATCCAGTTCAGATTGTTGGTGAAAAACTGGATAGGAAGAACTTCCAGGCATGGAAGTACAGGATAAAGAGTTTCTTGAAAGGAAAAGGATTTTGGAATCTCATTACAGGTGCTGAGCCAGAGCCTGAGCTACCTCGACAACCTACACAGCAGCAGCTTATTGCTCATAAGCAATGGTCAGAGAGAGCATTCAAAGTGCTGCATTATTTGTCTATATGTATTTCTGATGCTATGCTCATACACATTCAGGATGCTGAGAATCCCAAAGATGCATGGGATACTTTGGTCAAGATGTTTGATACAGATACGAGTGCTCGCAAGTCTCAATTGCGACAGCAGATACACAATGTGAAAAGGAATAAAAGGAGCATCCATGATTATGTGCAAGAAATCAAGAAGTTTGCAGATGCATTGGCCACAATATATGCCCCCATGCCTGATGATGATTTGGTGGATATTACCTTGCGTGGTCTTGGCAAGGAATACAAATCCTTTGATACATCTATCTCAGTGAGGAGTACAGGTCTACCCGACTTCGATGAGTTGGTTTCACTCTTGTTGGTTGAGGAAATCAAGCTCAGTGATTCATTTCTGGATGCATCTACTAGCCATGATGATGGCAGAAATCAGGCTTTCTACTCGTAGAGAGGCTTTAGAGACAGGGGGAGATTCGCATCACGTGGACGTGGTGGTAATGGTCGTGGATGGCAGGATAGGCCTCCACAACAGAATTTTCAGCCCACATATGGTGCTCGAGGTGGTCGTGGATATGCACCTCAAAGAGGTCGTGGTAACCCCCGTGGTAGAGGACGTTGGCAAGGCCAACAAAATTCTATGCAAGATGTGGAATGCCATTATGGTGGAAACTATGCACAACATGGTGGTAACTATGCATCAAGTAGCAATGATGGAACTGCAAATCATTTGTTTGCCATGAAGCATGTTGTGGGTTCTATGACGACAAATGCTGAGAATGATGACACATGGTATATGGACTCAGGAGCATCAAACCATATGACATCATGGAGAATGGTTTGAGCATATGAAGCCTATGGATGTAAAAGGCTATGTGGAGACAGGTGATGATACCCAGCATGTCATTACACATGTTGGAAGTGTACCATTGGTCATGCATAATGGTCAGACAAAGTCTATGTCAGATGTGCTATATGTGCCTTCGATCACTAAAAGCTTGGCCTCAGTTGGTCAAATGGTGGAAGAGGGATTACAGGTTGGTTTCAACGAGCATGGATGCTTCGTTGAAGATTTCAAACATGGATGTAGAGTGATTGCTAAAGGCAAGAAAGAAGGAAGATTGTTTAAGCTGGATGCTGGAATTCCTGAGCTAAAATCAGCCATGTTCTCAAAGAGCAGAAATGTGGTACAGGACATTGATATGTGGCACAAGAGGATTGGACATGTCAATATACAGAGATTAAAGAACATGCAAACAAGAGGCATTGTCAATGGATTGCCTAGGTTCAAATATGATGGACATATGCATGTTTGTGAAGCCTGTCAGTTTGGGAAGCAGGCAAGGTTGAGGTTTCCTAGAGAAGGAAATATGAGTAACAGGCCACTTGAGATAGTACACAGTGATGTATGGGGTCCTGCACAAAACCCATCCATCAAAGGCAGTTTATACTATGTTACATTCATAGATGATTTTAGCAGGATGACATGGATATACTTTCTCAAAGAGAAGAGTGAAGTGTTGGAAAAGTTCATGGATTTCAAAGGTTTTGCAGAAAAGCAATATGGCTGTTGGATTAAATGTCTAAGGACAGATGGAGGTGGTGAATACACCTCAAAAGCTTTTGAGCATTTCTTGAGGAAGCATGGAATAAGAAGACAGTTGACTTGCAGGTATACACCTCAGCAGAATGGTGTGGATGAGAGAAAGAATAGAGTCATATGTGAAGTGGCAAGGGCGATGCTCAATGAAAAGAGCATGCCAGATTACTATTGGGCAGAAGCATGTGCTACTGCAGTGTATATTCTAAACAAAACACCTATAGCAGCCATTCATGGAAGCATGCCAGAGATGTGGCTTACAGGTTATAGGCCAGACATTGGACATCTTAAAGTTTTTGGATGCATAGCGTATGTACATGTGCCTGATGAAAGAAGAAGGAAGTTGGATCCTAAAGCATAGAAATGTGTATTTGTGGGATATGCACAGGATTGAAAGGCATACAAATGTTATAATCCACAAACTAGACAAGTGGTCATCTCACGTGATGTGGTGTTTGATGAGCTTGCTAGTTGCTACAAAGCAAAAGATGAGGGTGTTATTGAGTCACTTGAGGCTGATGTTCATGTGAACTTGCCATCACAAGCAAGTTCTAGTTCTACTACTATGTCTGGGCCAGCAGCAGAAGCTGAGAGTAGCAGTGTACGTCCATGGTCAGGACGTTTGAGGCATGAGAGTGTAAGCACTGGGAGTAGTGCTATGGATAAAGGCAAGAAGAAAGTCAAAGGAATTGGAATCACAGGTTATGAGTCATCTAGTTCTGAGAGTTTGGATGAGGAGCTTGGCATACCTGTTTTATGCACACCTGGTGCTAGGTAGGACAGATATGTGCCACCACATGCTAGAGTTATAGGTGTACAGAGTGACCCGCAGGCATTGCGGAGATCCCAGAGAGTCAGATATCCTGTTGACAGGTTGACATATAGAGATTTTGCTATGCACTATGCATACATGACATCTATGGTGAAGCATGTGGAACCTACATGCTATACAGAGGCTATTGGAGAGCATGTATGGGAGAAAGCAATGGATGTTGAGATGGACGCATTGGTCCATAATGATACATGGGACTTGGTTGCATTACCAAAGGACAAGAATGTTATTGGATGTAAATGGGTTTACAAAGTGAAGTGCAAATCTGATGGTTCTATTGAGAGACATAAAGCAAGATTGGTAGCAAAGGGTTATGCACAGACCCAAGGTTTGGATTATGATGAGACGTTTAGTCCAGTGGCTAAGATGGGCACAGTGAGAGCAGTCATTGCTATGGCTGCAGCTAATGGCTGGGAAATGCATCAGATGGATGTCAAGAATGCATTTCTGAATAAAGATCTACAAGAGGAAGTGTACATGGTACAGCCAGAAGGGTATGTACACCCTAGATATCCCACTCACGTATGCAGGTTGAAAAAGGCATTGTATGGTCTAAAGCAAGCACCTCGTGCTTGGAGTGATAAGATGAGCAGATATCTTATCTCACTTGGTTTTCAGATTTCTACAGCAGATTCTTCACTCTATGTGAAGAAGACAGAGCATGGGATTGTTTTACTAGTCATCTATGTGGATGACTTGATTATCACAGGTGATCATGGTGCAGATGTGATGCATGTCAAGAAAGCTTTGAGTGGGCAATTTGACATGAACGATCTTGGTGAGTTGAGATACTTCCTTGGAATTGAAGTGGTGAAAGATCATGCAGGTACTTGGTTAGTACAGCGCCAATATGCATTGGATATGTTGGCAAAGTATGGCATGACAGGGTGTAAGCCTATGAGTACACCATTGGAGCAAAATGTGAAGTTGCGGGCTGATTATGCTGAGGAATTGGATGATCCTTCTATGTACAGAAAGATGGTTGGTAGTCTCATATACATGACTATCACACGCCCGGATCTGAGTTATGCGGTGGGGCTAGTCAGCCAGTTTATGCAGAGCCCCAAGAAACCACATTTGGATGCAGTGAGACGCATCATGAGATATGTGAAGACCACAGCACATTATGTTTTATTTTATGAGAGTGGTAAAAGCTTGGACATACATGGCTACACAGATGCTGATTGGGCAGGTAGCGCATATGACAGGAGGTCTACTAGTCGATATGCTTTTACACTTGGAAGTGCTGTGGTGAGTTGGAGTAGCAAAAAGCAACCTACAGTTGCTTTATCCAGTACAGAGGCTGAGTATAGGGGTGCAGCCATTGCTACTTGTGAGGCTATATGGTTAAAGAGTCTCTTGACAGATTTATGCGAGCCTCTTGATGGCAAAGTTGTCATTCATTGTGACAACATGAGCAGTATACAGTTGGCAAAGAATCCAGTGTTTCATGCGAGGACCAAACACATAGAGGTCCATTATTACTTTGTCAGAGAGAAGGTGCTGGTGGATGGTACAGTTGATCTTCAGTATGTGAAGACTGATGAGCAGGTGGCTGATATCTTTACGAAGCCACTTAGCAGGGAGAAGTTTGAGTACTTCCGGACTATGTTGGGAGTACATGGGATGAGCTTGAGGGGGAGTGTTGAGAGTCTTGATATCCCAAGCTCATCTACATCTTCATCGGCAGTACATCATGAGCTTGAGAGGGGCTGTTGAGATTCAAGCTCGATGTCAGTGTGAGCCAGCTATGCTATGTGCTGGCAGATTAGGTAGGAACATGTGTGAGACATAAATGACCGCGTGTCCAGCTGGTCATAGTGTGTGGACATTAGCTAGGGTTAGTAGAGTGTGGACACAACTCATTGTGTGTTGTGTGGATTATGGATTAGTGCATTATGCTTTGTGTGAGAGTGGACATGGCTTCCCTCTATGGTTAGGGTTTGCAATATACATTAGGGTTTGCTTCTGTGTTTGTGTCTCCTCCCCCTCTACCGTTCTTTCAACAGCACTGGCGGTGGTAACGGCACAGACTGGACATTCGGATTCCTTGGAACTATGTGCTGTGGGACGGTTGCTCGACAGGTTGTGCAGGCATTAGCGCGGGTACTTGAGGTGTGTTTGACCAGGCTAGTGGTGCTTGATTTGCCAACATTCGCTTAAGTACTAGGCAATCTTTAGATTGATGGCCATACTTACCACATGCATTGCAATTCCCATTGAATTTGACCCTGAATGTGGGACATTCACTCGTGCTATGTGGTCCTAAGCACACCGAACACCATTGTTGCTCTCTTCTTGGGTACATATGGCTATTCTGAGGAGCTCGATTACCCCTAAAGTATTCTTGGAGAGCCTTAGTAAGGTCGGTCTCACATACATTTCAGATATCTTGGGCTCCTTGGCAATAGGTTTTACCGTCATTGGCTCGTGCCCAGATACTTGCGAACTAACGGATTTTGTTTCTGAAGACATCTTTTTACCTGCAATCATCAAGTTGTCTTCTAACTGGATTGCATTGGCAGTGACTGCTTCCCACGTTGTAAGACCTCTAATGACTAGGCCATTGTAAATGTCTTCGTGGCGCAATCCTCGAATGAATCTATCGAGGAGTTGGTTGTTATTGAAGCGTTCATCAGGAGTGCAGCGAGAATTTAGATGCTTCAATCGATTTATAAAGTCTCTCACTGACTCCCCTTCCTCGCGTTCAGCTTTTTGAAGTTGAGATGCTACCCCCCAAAGCACACCCTCGCGTATGTATTCTTTCAAGAACAATCTCTTGAGAGTGGGGTAGTGAGTGCGCTCTTCAACCCTTAAGGTTCGATACCAATCTCCGGCCTTCCCACTCAAGGTTAAGCCTAAGGCTTTACACTTATGCAACTCATTGTGCTCTTCCAAGGAATCACACACGTGTTCAAAGACTTCAATGTGCTTCCTAACATCCTCGTTACCACTGCTGAAGTTTTGAGTGAGCTTAGCCACTTGTACTGCCTTGCTTCTAGGTTCTCTCTCAGGCATGCCCCGCATGTTTTCCGCAATGGATCATCCGATCGTCTGAGCAAATGCTGCGAGATCACCTAAGTGAGTAGGCATAGTTGGTGGAGGCACTTCTGGGATAGCCTGGCTGATAGGAGTTGGCGTTGGTCTGAGTATGTTGGCAAATGACGTAGGATATGATATGTGACTAGGCCTAGCTCCCCTTGGATAATGGTTATGATAAGGTGGTCGTGGAGCATACGCCATTGGCATACTAAGAGGCGTAGGAGCTACATGAGCATGAGTAGCGATAGGTACATATGGTTGATAGGCACTAGCACGTGTTGAAATGTAGAGAGAAAGAGACGAGACAAGAGACACATCATGTACGCTCCCAAAGACTGATTCATATTGAGGACAAGATACATATATATAGGTGAGACCAAGTTAGGTAGAGTGAGCCACATATATAGAGCTCCAACACCCCCACTCAAACAAGGGTCTCTAGCTATGGATGAAAAAACCCTTGGGGAGTACAAGGGAAAAACCCAAGCCCCTATACAAATGTGAAAATATGAACCAGAAGTAATGATGTGAAAGTGCATTGTGCATCTATGTACAAATATACAAAAGGACCAAGAGGTCATAGTGTGCAATTGTGAAATGTGCAAAGTGCATGGTGTCTAGAAGATTACAACGATATATGTACAAAGCTACCATAAGAGTAAAGAGCCTAATCTAGAAAGAGTGAGCCCGAGGCAACTCCAAGCTCTGAGCGCAAGAGAATGAAGCGTGACTCATTGAGACCTTTGGTAAGAATATCTGCAATCATCTGGTCACTTGGACAATGTTCAATCATGATAGTGCCTTTGCGTACTTCGTATCGAACATAATGATAATGCACAGCAATATGTTTTGACTTGCTATGTTGGACATAGTCTTTTGCAAGACTAATAGCACTCTGATTATCACACCGCAAGGGTGTACTAGAAAGAGGAGAATGGCCAATATCTGTCAACACTTGTCGAAGCCAAATGAGTTCACGAGCTGCAAGCGATGCCGCAACATATTCAGATTCGGTTGTAGAAACTGCAACACAACGTTGTTTCTTGCTGGTCCAAGAAATAAGACAACCATTAATGAAGAAACAATTGCCACTAGTAGATCGCATAGATAAATGTGAGCTGGCCCAATCTGCATCTGTGTAACCCAAAAGAGAAAGAGATGGAATGGAGTCGGATGTGAATTGTCGTTGATAAACCAAACCATAATCTGCAGTGCTTTTCAAGTATTTCAACACGCGCTTTGCTGAAGACCAATGCTTAAGAGAAGGACATACAAGATGTTGCCCGAGATAGTTAGCAATAAACAAAATGTCAGGACGAGTGTTCAAACCAACAACTTGAAGACATCCAACCAAATTAGCATATGGTTGATTTGTAACAAGCTGGCCACCACCATCAGAAGTGTTTTTCATGGAACTCGCAAGACAAGGAGTAGTTGCTGAATGTGCAGATTCCAAACCAAACTTCTTAATAGTATCTTCAATAAACTTTGACTGTCAAAGTAATAAAATACCTTTGCTACGATCCCTTTGAATCTGAATGCCAAGACATGAGTGAAGCTCTCCAAGATCCACCATATCAAATGCCGAAGATAACAACTGCTTATTTTGGTGTAAAAATCCCAAATCATTGGAAACAAGGATTGTATCATCCACATAAAGGGCAAGGATTACAAAACTACCATTTTGGTGTTTGGTAAATAAGTTGGGATCAGAAGAGCAAGAGAGAAAGCCATGGGAGGTAAGAAAAAGATCAAACTTGATGTACCAGGCCCGTGAAGCTTGTTTAAGACCATATAAGGCCCTATGAAGACGAGCAACAAGATCTTCCTTACCTGCAATAACAAATCCTTCTGGCTGCTCCATGTAAATTTCTTCATTCAAATCTCCATTCAAGAAAGCTGTGCGCACGTCCATCTGATGAATTTCTAAGTCGAATTGAACAGCAAATGCCAATAAAACCCGAATACTAGTAATGCGAACAACTGGTGAAAAGGTTTCATGATAATCAACGCCAGCAACTTGAGAATAACCTTTGGCAACTAAACGTGCCTTGAATTTGTCAAAGGATCCATCTGCTTTAAATTTTGTCTTATATACCCATTTACACTTAATGGCAGTACGGCCAGGAGGCAGCTCAGTGAGTATCCATGTACCTTTAGAGATAAGAGAATCGTACTCTGCTTCCATAGCCTCTTGCCATTGATCCTTTTGTGGAGAACATATAGCATCACTGTACGTGGCAGGATCAGAAGGAGCAGTAGTAGGAAGATGATTCTGAACAAAGACTACTGTCAAGAGAGCTTCACTCCAGAAAACACGAGATAACCCAGAATGAATCAGCATACATCGTATAGCATTGATAATAGTGCGATTCTTACGTTCAGCAACACCGTTCTGTTGAGGTGAATATGGAATAGTATGTTCATGATGAATACCATGGTCCGTACAATAACTCTCAAACTCACGAGACACATATTCTCCACCATTATCGCTGCGAAGTTTCTTGAGGCGACGACCAGTTTGAAGTTCGGCAGCCTTGTGAAATTGCTTAAAAACAGATAACGCCTCAGATTTTTGTCGAAGCAAGAAAACAACTATATACCGTGAGTAATCATCAATAAATGTAGTGAAATAACGATGTTGTGTTCTCGATGGAGGCAAAGGTCCACAAATGTCGGTATGAACAAGATCCAATAAATCATGAGAATGAACTGAATTCGAGAGAGGAAAGGGTTTACGATTGTGTTTGCCAAGAGCACAAAACTCACAGATTCCCATATGAGGATGAGCTTTAAGATCCATGCCACGTACAAGACCTTGACGATGAAGATCAAGAAGCTTTCAGAAATCAGCATGAACAAAGCAACCATATGCTAATTTGGTTGGATGTCTTCAAGTTGTTGGTTTGAACACTCGTCCTGACATTTTGTTTATTGCTAACTATCTCGGGCAACATCTTGCATGTCCTTCTCTTATAGATGCTCTGATACCATGTTGAAATGTAGAGAGAAAGAGACGAGACAAGAGACACATCATGTACGCTCCCAAAGACTGATTCATATTGAGGACAAGATACATATATATAGGTGAGACCAAGTTAGGTAGAGTGAGCCATATATAGAGCTCCAACAGCACGCACTGTTGTAGGTACTGTTCCACTAGGTAGCGGTGTCGTACTAACTACAGCGGTAACAGGTGCATTTTCCGCTATGCTCATCATTGGGGTAGGCATTGTGGATTCCTTAATGGAAAGTTGAGCCAAGGTTGGAAAGCTAAAGTTACTGCTCGTGGGCTCAACCTGCATTGAGACTCCAGGCGAAACAACATATGAAGGGTCTATGGGACTCACCGAGGGAGTCTCCAATTGTGATAGGGTTGGTTGTTTGGCCTTGCCTGTATCCAAAAATCTCATAGGGCCAGTGGAAACTAGGTTCACTCCCCTATTTTGCCTCTCAATTTGGATAATTCTATGAATAACCTCACATATCATTTGCTGTTGCTCTTCTATATTAGTGGCGCTAGATGTAGATCGTAGGACTTCTAACCAACCCACATGGTATGTGTAACCCGTGTATAGGTCCGTTAGAGTCTCTGTGTGTAGATCATATTCCCAATTTTCATTAAGAAATATCCCATCCAGACTTGGTGTGCCAAACGGTTCTCTTGAAGTGGACGCAATGTCACTTCTTATGGATTGGCTTCTAGGGACCTCTACTTTAGGAAGAGCATCGCAATGTGGTAGCTCAGTAGGGCCCTCATTAAACGAAGTGGGTAGAATATCCACATGGACACTCAATAGGGCCCTCATTAAACGAAGTTGGTAGAATATCCACATGGACACTCTTTGGGAGGGTAGGGTCTACATAAGATGTGAATGGTGAATCTACTACCCCTCCTTCCTCATTTACTTCGCTTGTCGCATGCTCAGAGCGTGTAGCTCTACTAAAGGTCTCTATTAGATGACTAAACATGCTAGATCCGGGTTGTGGGGCCCACACTGGCATGTTTTGGCTTGACTCCTCAGGGTTCTTGGTAGGGTGTCCTTCCATGGCTTCTGAGTCAGAGGACGAGTGACTATCCACTATTCGTGGATCTTGGGTTGCACTCCCTTGGGTTCCAGCCGAAGGCCAAGATACCAACGTGGAGGGATGGTGTGAGCCTGCGTAAACTGAAACGCTTTCTAGTGGTTCAGGCTCTAGCACCCGACCAGAACGTAGATGCATGTGACGTGGGTACCCTACGTGCATTGGTAACTATCCTTGAAACTCACACAAGTGGTTTCTTAGGTGTTTCGCACCCCGTTTTTAGATTATTTTTAACTCGTTTTTGACCCCCTTACTCACGGTCAAACTTGGACTAGGGCGTGTGATAGCTCGAAACGAGTGTATCGTTCAAAGGGTCCTAGTGTGCTTTACAGCACCGTGTTCGCCTATCTAGAGCTCCTGTAGTCCTCAAAACAGTTCGTTTCCCTTGGGGGGAAGGGGCAAAAGCCTATTTGCTTGTGGAGGAAAGGGTGAGGGCTTTATCCCACATGCTCACTTTACTCCTTGGGGAGTGGGCTACATATAGGGCACGACTTCCCGTAAGCTCTCACTTGAAAGAAAGCTATGGAGGCTCACTCTCCTATATATATATATCAAAAGACCGAGACCGAGGCCGGGGTCGTGGGTCAATTGGGGTTCTTTCTTTTCAAAAATTTTTTCTCCAATTAGAAAATCTTTCCTCTCCACACGTTTGGTTCTTTCTTTAAAAATAAAATTTAACTTTTTATTTTTTATTTTTTATATTTTTTTAAATTTTTATTTTCTATTTTTTTTTAGATAAGTTTTCTAGGGGGGTTAAGCCTTGGCCGCGGCGCAGTTCGCACACAGCACAGATCTGGGGATTCAGAAATCCCCCCTGTATTCAGATAACCAGATAACAGAACGCACGCCCACACGCGGAGCGAAAAAATAACAAAAGAAACAGAAATGCAGAAGACAAATTGCAGAAGACAGATTGCAAAACACAGAAACACCTCAGCAACAAACACACAGTCGCTTTCCTGCAGTGTAGATTAAACTTCACGCAGCAGCCGAGCTGCAAACTGGAGCTTGGTGCAGGGCAACTCCCCGACAGCGGCGCCAAAAATGTGCGCTTTTGCCGCACAGGTCGTAGCTGGGGACTTGCCGAACACCGTATGCGAGCCACGAATGGCTGCAAGCATACAACCAGGAAGGCAAGCTCAAACAGAATGCAAAAAGGTGTGTTACTTACCGCTTAACTGCCGCCTTTAAGGATTCCCGCGTCGCAGCCGTGAAGGAGGAGCCGTCGTCGCCGCTCTACCGCCTCGCCGCCGCCGCCGTGCCGCTACACAGTGCTCGATCGCTCTCTCACTCTCTCTCTCTCTCTCTCACACACACGCAGGAGAAGGAAACCAAAGAGATTAGGCAAGAGCACTCTTGTATTCACAACACATGAGAATGAGGATTTTAGGGTTACATTTGGCTCTTATAGGTGACTTGGCCGTTCACACTTGGGCGCCCATACATGGCCGGCTGATCCTAACCCTTATCCTACTGATATTCAAGGTGCGCCTCTCATCGGCGATCACCCAATCCCTTCATCCTTAACATATGGTGCCGACAAGCCCGGCCCATGACTCAGAATATTTAAATTAATGACGTAAAACATAGTACGTCTGAATGTCCGTCATAGGTTAACACTGATACACTTCGATTACCCTTAAGTCTTTCAGTGTTGAAATCCTTACATGAGGCTCCACACATCCACAGATCTTCTCACCCTTGAGCCCTCAGATGAAGTAGAATCAGACTCATCTATTGGAGACCTTGTTACATCACGATATGAGTGATTCTTTAGGTTGACCCTTGTGATGACAAAATCATGTCGGAGGTACAAATAATTGTATCCCCAATCTTGAATCATTTGAAATTGTCGCATGAATAGTCTACCCAATATCACTTCATAGTTTGGATGCTTTCCAAAATCCACTACTGCAAATGTGTGCTCATATTCAATCCCACATGTGGTGACCAATATGTTCTCTAGCAGCCTAATGGGATGTTCTAAGGTTCCATCTGCTAGCTGCAAGCGCATCCTTGTACTCCTAATAGCTGGTTTGCCCCACTTTTCCCAAATGGACCTTGTCACAATGCCCACTCCTGCACCACTATCAAGTATTGCAGTTGAAGCTGCTTTTCGCACTTCTAATGGGAGGGTAGCATTTCCTTGATTGTCCTCACAAAATTTTCCTACTTTGTTGATAGGAACTGGCATAACATGCTTTGTCTCAGGGTGTATAGTACATTTATTTGGTGACCCTTTTGTAGCAATAACTGCTCTGACAAACATGTGGCAATATCATTCCATAACTTTGGTCGAAGCTTTATCAAATCAAGCAAAGGTAAGGTACAAGCCACTGGTGCTGATAAAATAGCTTACACGATACCCATATCCATCTCCTTTGTCAACCTTCTATGCATGGAGGATATCCTCAAGGTTTGAGAACAGTTCTCATATTCTCCCAAATAAGATGGTAAGGTTTTCATTGTATGCGTACTTCTAGGAGAAACAATTGTTTGAACTTCCTCTTGGATGCTTGGGCGTCTAAAGTTGTTTTCTATGCCCCTGGTAAAATCCACTTCAGAGAATGGAGGTGAAATAATAGAGGACATATTCTCATTAACTTTCTCATGAACTGCTTCCCACATCTCATTTGCCATGTCCTCATTAGCATCAATAACTTCATCATTGCATGGGAAGGCAAGAGTAGGTGGTGGCAGAATGCCTTCTTTCAATGGGGTGTCAATTGGTGCAAACTTCTCGCTATGAGCTTGTGAGATCATCTCACTTTTCATTTCCCAACTTGATGACACTCCTGGTATGGTTTCTAATGTTGGCTTAAGAGAGGTTGGGCCCCGAGGGATAGGTTGGAGGTGGGACCTCAAGTATTGATTGAGCTTTCCTAATGAGTTGCTGATGTACAGCTAGATTGATCTTCTCCTCATGAGGGTTTGGGTATTCTTGAAGCTTCTTGGGTAGCTCAGATAAAGCTGCAATGCGACTTCTATGAGCATCAATGATGGCATCTAGAGTCTCGTTCACCTTATCCACAAAAAAAGAACCCCCTGAACTATCCTCGGTTGTACTAGCCTCATCTTGTTTAGCACTAGGCCCAGGTTGAGGTTGATGCTCCTCATGCACTTCTTGGGATGTAAAAGCTTGATCCTTCATGTTTTGTTTAGAGACTTCTTGAGAACTAGTGGATGCACTCTTAGTTTGCTTGTTGCGGTTCTTTTTCCTCCTAGTGGTCCTTTTTCTATTGGAATGTAGGGTCTTGTCCACTAGATTTGCCTTTGCATCCCTAGTTCGAGGTGTCTCATCAGTCTGCATTTTAGCATTTCGTGTCTGTGATCTAGTCATGACTCTAAGTGACACGACATCCTCATTCTCTGATGAAGGTGGCGATGGAACTGCCTCTACAAAGTTGAGTGAGACCTTTGGTTGAGAGGTGCCTTCCTCATGTGGTTTCAGGAAATAATCCTTTGGAAAGTGTTCTACACAACACCCTAGACAATATCTTTCAATTGGTGGAAACTGTGGTACTGTTGTATGGGATCGAGCTGCTTACCTTTGGCGATGTGGACAATCACGAGCCTAATGGGGTTCTCCGCACTCATAACAGGGGCCCATTAGTTTGGCTTCTACTTTCCTTTGCTGCCATTGACCTGAAGGGCCTGAAGTCCTAGGTTGGTAGCCGCCTAGCAACATCAAAGAATTTTGTTCCCCCGGTTGAGGCTCCAGTGCTTGGCTTGGATATGCGGGACTTTCAAAGAGATTTTCCTTGGATGAATATGATGCATATTCCTCCTCCACATAGCTTGGGTTTACCCAAGTCTCTACACATATTTGAATTGTCGTAGTCAACAAACCTCACAGGAGCAGTCGCAGGAGCAGGAGGTTGAGCTCCAAGTATAGCTCGTGCTTGCTCTTGTGCCATCGGTGGCTTACGTTCAAAAGTAGTATACTGTTGATGCATTTGTGGAGCCACTGCACCCCTTTGCTGCTCACGCTCTTGTCTCATTCTTGTAATGCGAGTACATTCCTATGTGGTGTGGGTATAATTCCAAGCACAAGCCTAGCACCACTTCTTTGTGGGTTGGTTTGTGACTAGAGGCGAAAAGGTATTACATTCTTTGGTTTTATGGTTATCGCCACATGCTCCACAAAGATGAGGACCTGTAGTAGGTAGTACACTCCTCATTCTCTTGCTATTGTTGTGGCTGCATGGGTGGGCGATAGGTTTGTCCCAATCTCCTTAGTACTAGGTTAGCTATCGGGTCTGGATTTACTAGTGCGCTAGACCCTGAACTTTGGTCATCACCCCACTGATCTCTAGGTTGCACCTCAGGGCCAGTACCATCTTGGAATTTAAAGTTATCCGTGAAATCCATAGCATCATGGAAACACTCATTGAAATTTGTATGCTTCTTTGCATAGAGATGTGTGTGCAGTGTTGAATTTTTGAGTCCTTTTAAGAAGAGAGAAATTAATCGACTCTGGGTGGGCTTCTCATCTTCTGGGCAACAATTAATGTACTGCTTCATCCTATTTACACAGTCTCTAACACTCTCAGTCTCGCCTTGCTTGAAAGAGTTGATGTTTGCTACTGTGTCATGCTGAATCTCCATCAAGGAAAAAGCAGCAAAATCTCTCTTCCAAAACTCGTAAAGAAGATTTGTCTGGAGCCTCTAGTGCCTGAAACCAAGCAAGGGCCTTTCTCTCAAGAGTGAGCCCAAATCCTTCAATTTGCGTATGCTTGTCAGTCACTTGCTCAGCTCGAACTGCTTGCCTAAATGCTGCTACATGGTCATATGGATCTCCCGACCCTTTGTACTTCTTTACCAGTTTCTGAAGAGTTGATGGCCTTACTCGTCTTGAATACTCATCATCAGGCCTACAGCCTCTCACTCTTAGTGGTTCCTCTCTTTGGTAAGATGGTCCATATGCATCCCAAATTGGTGTGGGTCCCCTATTACCTCCCTCACCAACCCTCTCCAAAGATCCTGTTACCCGTATTTCAGGATGTGCATTTATGGGAGGCCGAGTTGGCTCCCCTACCCTCCGATTGTCATAGTGAGAGAAACGTTGTTGTGGTGTGATCTGTGGTCACACTTTTGGTGTAGGATAATATCTTGGTGCTAGAGTTGGGCTACTTGCAGTGGTCCACTTTGATGTTGAGGGTCCCTCTCTAGTGAACTCTCGTAGGGGAGAAGCAACAATTTCTCCAAGAAAGGCTGTCTCTCCTGGTTTAGCTGTATGAGAGCTCTTCCATGAATAATGGTTGTCCTCTCCATGCTCGTATAGGTATAGCCAAAAGCATAGGCTCAATATTGTAAGAAAGCTTTTATGAAGATCATGTATCACTTCTTATTATGAATACAATATAGTTTTTGCAAACTTATTTTCATCAAGTATATCATTGTTTTTTCTAGTTTGTATCATCAGTTTCTTTGTAAATGTATCAGAAATGACCTTGGGGGCCTAGGGGACCAGTGCTAAAATAGTGCGAATTTTGAGCCTGCACTGTTGCTTTAGAGCCCAAATTCGCACTATTTTGGCACAGCTTCCCGAGCTCCAGAAGCAATTCTGATGCATTGGATGACAAATAATGTATTTTTACACATGATGAAAGGTGTTTTCATCTTGTAAACTATTGTTTCTTATAATCAGTGTACTCAATTTCTTTGTAAATACATCAAAAATGACCCTCAGAGCCTGGAGGAGGAGCAGTGCTAGAACAACGCAAATTTTGAGCCTGCACTGCCGCTGTAGAGCTCAAATTCGCAATATTCTGGCACAGCTTTCCCAGCCCTCCAGGAGCAATTTCGATGCATTGAATGACAAACAATGTTTTTTTACATATGATTAAAGGTGTTTTTATCTTGTAAACTATTGTTTCTCATAAATCAGTGTACTCAACTTCATTATAAATGCATCAAAAATGATCCTGAGTGGTAGGAGGAACAGTGCGAGACCAGTGTGAATTTTGATCTCGCATCGCCGCCGCTGTGCAGGGCCCAAATTTGCACTATTCTAGGACAGCTTCCCCAACCCTCCAGGAGCAATTCTGATGCGTTGGAAGACAAATAATGTAATTACCACTTCCCATATCTTTTATGCTTACCTCTATGCATGAAATTCAATTATGCTAAAAGTAACACTTTTATAATAAAATAATCATCTTTTATGCATACCTCTATGCATGAAATTCAATTATGCTAAAAGTAACTCTTTTATAATAAAATAATCATCTTCTATGCATATCCCTATGTATGAAATTCAATTATGCTAAAAGTAACTCTTTTATAATAAAAAAAACATCTCCTATGCATATCCCTATGCATGAAATTCAATTATGCTAAAAGTAACTCTTTTATAATAAAATATTTGTCTCTTATGCATACCTCTGTGCATGAAATTCAATTATGCTAAAAGTAACTCTTTTATAATAAAATAATCATCTTCTATGCATACCTCTATCCATGAAATTCAATTATGCTAAAAGTAACTTTTTATAATAAAATATTCGTTTTTTATGCATACCTCTATGCATGAAATTCAATTATGCTAAAAGTAACTCTTTTATAATAAAATAATCATCTTCTATGCATACCTCTATGCATGAAATTCAATTATGCATAATATAAAAATCAATTTCTCTAGGATTACAATGAATATCTTTCAATTAATCTAGGATGATAATTCCTAGAATATGGTAGGAAGTCCTCTTTTTATGCTTTGAATGAAATTATTTTATGCGTAATTTTTATTAAAATTTTGCCATAGCTCCGCTGCTATGACTGACAATTCTCAATTTTTCTAAGGGATAAAGCTTATCTTTAAGGAAATAATTAGAATGATCTCTAATTGGATCATTAATCCCTAATGGATTGAATCATCAATATTCATGAAATACATAAACTAAAAGCATAGAAAAAAGCCATTAATTTGGCCTCAAGCATAGATTAATCTTGGATTAAGAAAAAGCTTTATGAAAAGCTTCATTTGGATTGAGAAAGGGTCATGAGTATGACCATTTCTTGAGTGAGAGACAGAAATTTCATAAAAACCATTTGAATTAAGCATAAATGGAAATTTATGTAATTCTTAACTATTATTAATCAATTAACTTCAATAGCATTCATTAATTTATGTAACTCTTCACTACCATTCATCAATTAACTTCAATAGCATTTAAAAACCATTCCAATTAAGCCTGTCAAGCTTGAGAGGGGTTGAGAAGAGGGAAGCATTGAGAAATTATAGAAAAGATCAAAATTCACCATTTACCTTACAAATTGGTTGATTCTTTGTTCACGGTAGAGGCCCCCAACCAATCAATTGGTTAAGTATGTTGATGGAGCCACCAATGGGGATTGAAGAAAGAGGGAAGCTCCAATTTCTTCAATTTGGAGAGAATTTTAGAGAATAGTAGAAACTAGCATTATTTCAGCATAACTCTAGTATAGTAAAATTCTTCTCCTTTTTTTTCAAAGGACTCATGTTCTATTAGTAGGAGAGGGAAGCTCTAACCAAAGCTATTTGAATTCTAGAATTTTTCAAATTCAGTTTGGTTGAATTTGGACTAGATTTGGACCTAGTTTGGTTACTTTTTGATTTGGTTTGGTTCCATTTTGATTTGGTTTGGTTCAAGAGAGAGGAGAGATAAAAATATCACATTATTTTTGAGTTTAAAACTCATATAAGCATGTGAATTATGCACCTCCTTTAAAGAACTCCCCTTCCTAACATATGTGTCAAAAAATATCTCATATTTTTAATATTGCTCATAGTTTTTTTTACTAATAAACCTTGTACATTTTCAACTCTTCATCTTGTGTGAGCATTTACTCTTTTTTGGATACCCAAAATATCTCATATTTTTAATATTGCTCATAGTTTTTTTACTAATAAACCTTGTACATTTTCAACTCTTCATCTTGTGTGAGCATTTATTCATTTTTGGATACCCAAAATATCTCATATTTTTAATATTGCTCATAGTTTTTTACTCATAAACCTTGTACATTTTCAACTCTTCATCTTATGTGAGCATTTACTCATTTTTGGGTATCTTCTTTTACAAATTGGATTTATTTCCTCCCTACACATGGATTGATGCTATTGGCCCATAGGAACCTTAATTGGACCATAATCCAAAAATTTCTGAAAATCTAGACCCTTAGGCTAAGGTCCTTCATACTCATTTCCAATTAATTCCAATTGCACATTGGAAAGTTCTTTTTGAATTTTTGTTTCAGGGAAACTTATTTTAATAAGATGAGAAATTTTTCTATCTACAAATATATTCAGAATCTAAATATTCTCTCTCTAGAATATTCTCTCTCTCTAAGTCAAAACAGTTAGAAACAAGGTCTTTTATATTTCTGAAGAGGAGATTGATTACAGGGAAAGATGCTGGACATTTTGAGAGGCTAGGGAGGAATCTTAAATTCTCTCCCAAAACGCGAGATGTCCTCATCTCGCAAACTTGGGATAATTTCACAAGATGCACGAACATGAGACTTAGAGAAAAATTTAATTAAGATTAACCACCAAATAAAAAAGTCTCAAAGAGAGTAAGGGTCAAGAACAAGATTTAAACTTTATTCATTCTTGGAACATATACAGTAAAGATAAAAGAACTCTTTACACTTCCATAAGTCCATCCATCATATGATCACAAAAGCAGCACTCACAAGCTGCGCACGTATAAGGTAATTCCTCTATGGGAATAATTCTGTTGGTTATTGCCGCACCTATCTCAGTGGTATGAGGTGATCTAACAAAAGGACCTCTGAGAGGCAAGCCAAAAACGGGGTAAAGGCATATCTTCTGATGAGGAAGAAAACACGCCAGTAAGAAGACCCGCTCAGAAAAACCAAGATGCCTTGATCTCATGATGCAGTAGTATCGGGGACCCAAACCCAAGGCTTCAATAACCATGGCCAAGCGGACATTGTTACGAAAGTGCTGCTGACCCCAGGGTGTTACCCTAGTTATGTCTTGATAGGTCCGCCATTTGGTCTGAGCTACCGAAGTTCCCAAGTGAGGAAAAAGTGAGCGCTCATACTGTTCTATAAAATCTTTCTTCACAGACTCGCTTGCGTCTTGAAGGTGAGAAATCATCATGGATAAAACTAATTCCTGTTGCCAAGCCATGAAGGAGATTAAGAAGAAGGGAGATAGATGGAAGTAAGATTACTGTGAGCGATACGTAAAAGTTACGACTTATATAAAGAAAGGAGCTAGCGTAACTTAGAAGCCAACGGTATCTTGCCACTAAAGTTTTTTCGTCTTTCCATGATTTGGGTTTGGCACATATTTCTATGAAATACATTAAGAACTTTGAGATGAGGAGGTAAAAGAAACTTGTAGGCTAAGTCACCTACTTTCATTGAATTCAGATATAAGGCTCACAATATCTGGGGGATAACTTCTTATACTCCCCAAGAGATAAAGAACTTCTTTTGGGCCGTACTCGAATGAAAACCAAAACCTTGGTATCCAAAACACCGATTTTCACTTCTGAACTCATTGTTCTGAATCCTTAAAACAGACGTGACTCCTGAGAAGTATTCTAGGGAGAGGGTCTTTCTTTTTTAAACAGAATATTTCTTTTATTTTAGAGAGGGAATAATTATAAGATCAAAAAGGGAGATTCTTACTCCTATATACCTCGAAGGCTGGGGAATCTTACATTCTACCTCACTTAAAAAAGTGCAAGATGTCCTCATCTCGCAAGGTAGAGGACGACTCTTTTTCTTAAGATCCAATTTTATTCTGGGGTTCCTTATATTCTTGTCAATCCAATAGAATACTGGGATACCCTTATATAGAACTCATCATTAGTTAACAATTCATTCAGATCATATCATTCATATCTTTAACATGGTAATGGTCCATTAGACCGAAAAAATTTCCTTCTGAACATTCCTCCACGGGAATTTCAGTCAAGTAAGTTCTCAATTTGTCATCCCTTAACTTGATCTACCGGTCAAGTGTTAACAGTAACAATTTGACAGCACAACCCACTAATCTCATAGTGATTTGCTGAAATCATTATCATCATTCTAGTTATGAATATCATCACAAGAACTCGTCCCATTCATCCTCATTGTGGTTTTGTTCAGGTTATTATATTTCTACTAAATTTCAGAAATCATCATTTTTCAATCAGCATCCAAATCAATTCATCAATTCTCAAACAGAATTAAAAATCATATCAACCACATTCGAAATCATCATCTGGATAGCATTAACGCTTATAATTGCAAGTCTTAGATTTACTCGTATATATTGTCAGTATAGAGTTGCAGTTATACTCTCGGTATATACGGGTAGTCACGGCCCTTGGAATTATAAGGAAATACCATCATGTCTAGGCCTCAAGCAAGTCAGGGATTCTATATAATTGCGGTACTTCCATCTGAAGACCCAATTACCAAATTACGAATTTCAATTTGAATATCAAATTGTATGACTTATATCACACAATTACAACCTTTTTGTGTTCCTTGATAAATTTTTGACATATTTGTCTTCTCAGTTGATCTTTATTAGCCGAATGGCTCTGATACCAACTGTGAGATCCCTGTTCCCACCGAGCAACAAATTCGGGGTACTAGCAGCAGAAGTAGCACTTCTCGCGCGGGACAGGGGTCCCACATTTGGGGCCTCGTCCACGGATATCCGGATAAGATACTAATCCGTCGGTTTTTCCAAAATCAGACTCGGAAAAACTTCCCTTACCCGGAAAGCATGGGCGATTCCACCAGGATAACTTTTTACTCTAACGTAGTCAAGACCATTACTGAACAAGCTGATCCGATTGCACCTATAAAGGTACTCATTCGGATCAAGGAAGAAACTTGCACTTGGATCATTGGAATCAACGCTTTTTTTTCCATCAAGAGGCACAGCCGTTGATTCCTATCCATAGAAAAATTACTATCCGCGGGATTTACTTTATCTATCATAATAACAAAAATTGAGTCTCGATTTACGGATCCATCAGTCCAACCTAACCCCATCTGATCCCATGGGTTAGCCAACCACCCAACCACTGTAGTGATGGGATCCAATTTGGAATTTGGTTAGGTTTTGTCCCGGGTACCAAGGAAAAGAGTTCCAAGGCCCCCTAGCCGGAAGTTCATGCAAACATAAAATTAGGCACACCACTTACACACCCAATATGAAATTGCCTTTTTCTTAGCGTCAGCTAAGAAAACAATCCTTTAATGAAACCATAGTACCATTGATCACAGTCTTCCAAATTATCAGCTAACTTTAAAACAATCCTTTAATGAAACCATAGTACCACTGATCACAGTCTTCCAAATTATCCGGTTGATTCTCAAATTTTCCATCATTCCTTCATCAGAGTATCTATGGCATCATTGGCAACTAGAACGCTCACCACCTGTCCACTCAAGGGCCTTTTCAATAGTTCCTAGCCCATAATACTCGGCAATATAATTACTTATAAAAATCAAGATGGACTCTCATTGAAGATCAGCAAGATCAACCAACAGATCCATAAAAAGAGCCATGGACTCATCCATTGAAGACCAGCAAGGTCAATCAACCAGATCTATGCGCGGTTTCAGAAAAACAACTCTTACTCCTTGTTCCAATATCTTCCTCGACGCACACGTGGGTATCCTAGGCGACCTAGAGCCCGAGCACCGTATGGTCAGCACCCTCTAGGATCCTTCGTAGGTGACCTAGCGCTTCATTCATAGGCCGCTTCCTTGGTCCCTCATCCACCGTACCGGAAGCTCACCATTTTAATCGAACCGAGGCTGGTCAAGACCTCGGCCGACTTTGCTACGCGAGACGTCCTCCATTGACTCTCCGTCTCAGCAGTTGCAACTTTATCAGTTAGGTCTCCACGACCTTAATCACAAGACGGTCAAAATGCTTCCCCAGCATTCTTGACATAAAACACCCATTTACAAACAGCATTTACAAACAGTTTACAAATACAGTTTCTATATTAACTCTCATTTTTTCACATTATCCCTCATTAATCCACATTACTTATTCCACATTCCATTTATATCTGTACTCATCCAATCACCTCATTTTCCATCTCTTCACTTCAGATTCCTTCACATCACATATCATATATTCACATCCATATCCACATCCATACATCCACATCCACATTCACATCCATACATCCACATCTACATGCTTATCTCCATTTTCACATCCTCATTTATACATCCACATCCCATATCCACATTCATACATACACATCCATATCCACATCCACATGCATACATCCATTATCACGTCCTCATTCATACATCCACATCCACATACATACATACATCCACATCCACATTCCCATTCACATCTATACATCCACATCTACATGCACATTCATATCCATACATCCACATCTATATGCGTACATTCACATCCACATGCATACATCCACATCCACATTCATACATCTACATCTACATGCATACATCCACATCTCCATGCATACATCCACATCCACATCCACATCCACATTCACATCCATACATCTACATCTACATGAATACATCCACCTCCACATTCACATCCATATCTATACATCTACATCTACATGTATACATCCACATCTCCATCCATGCATCCACATCCACATCCTCATTTACATCCATACATCCACATTCACATTCACATCTACATGCATACATCCATATATACACATCCACATTTACATCCATGCATCCACATCCACATCCTCATTCACATCCATACATCCACATTCATGCATCCACATCTACATGCATACATCCATACATACACATCCACATTTACATCCATGCATCCACATCCACATCCTAATTCACATCCATACATCCACATTCATGCATCCACATCTACATGCATACATCCATACATACCCATCCACATTCACATCCATATTCTCACCCTATCACAACCCATATACATCTTATCCCATCACATACACTTCTTACCTCATCCCCTACACATCCTATCACTTCTTAACTCATCTTATCACATCTTAACTCATCTCATATACATCTTATCACATCTTATCACTTCCCATATCTTTTATGCTTACCTCTATGCATGAAATTCAATTATGCTAAAAGTAACACTTTTATAATAAAATAATCATCTTTTATGCATACCTCTATGCATGAATTTCAATTATGCTAAAAGTAACTCTTTTATAATAAAATAATCATCTTCTATGCATATCCCTATGCATGAAATTCAATTATGCTAAAAGTAACTCTTTTATAATAAAAAAATCATCTTCTATGCATATCCCTATGCATGAAATTCAATTATGCTAAAAGTAACTCTTTTATAATAAAATATTTGTCTCTTATGCATACCTCTATGCATGAAATTCAATTATGCTAAAAGTAACTCTTTTATAATAAAATAATCATCTTCTATGCATACCTCTATGCATGAAATTCAATTATGCTAAAAGTAACTCTTTTATAATAAAATATTCGTCTCTTATGCATACCTCTATGCATGAAATTCAATTATGCTAAAAGTAACTCTTTTATAATAAAATAATCATCTTCTATGCATACCTCTATGCATGAAATTCAATTATGCATAATATAAAAATTAATTTCTCTAGGATTACAATGAATATCTTTCAATTAATCTAGGATGATAATTCTTAGAATATGGTAGGAAGTCCTCTTTTTATGCTTTGAATGAAATTATTTTATGCGTAATTTTTATAAAAATTTTGCCATAGCTCCGCTGCTATGACTGATAATTCTCAATTTTTCTAAGAGATAAAGCTTATCTTTAAAGAAATAATTAGAATGATCCCTAATTGGATCATTAATTCCTAATGGATTGAATCATCAATATTCATGAAATACATAAACTAAAAACAAAGAAAAAAGCCATTAAATTGGCCTCAAGCATAGATTAATCTTGGATTAAGAAAAAGCTTTATGAAAAGCTTCATTTGGATTGAGAAAGGGTCATGAGTATGACCATTTCTTGAGTGGGAGAGAGAAATTTCATAAAAACCATTTGAATTAAGCATAAATGGAAATTTTTGTAATTCTTAACTATCATTAATCAATGAACTTCAAAAGCATTCATCAATTTATGTAACTCTTCACTACCATTCATCAATTAACTTCAATAGCATTCAAAAACCATTCCAATTAAGCTTCTCAAGCTTGAGAGGGAGAAGCATTGAGAAATTATAGAAAAGATCAAAATTCACCATTTACCTTACAAATTGGTTGATTCTTTGTTCACGGTAGAGGCCCCCAACCAATCAATTGGTTAAGTATGTTGATGGAGCCACCAATGGGAATTGAAGAAAGAGGGAAGCTCCAATTTCTTCAATTTGGAGAGAATTTTAGAGAATAGTAGAAACTAGCATTATTTCAGCATAACTCTAGTATAGTAAAATTCTTCTCCTTTTTTTTCAAAGGACTCATGTTCTATTAATAGGAGAGGGAAGCTCTAACCAAAGCTAAGTGAATTCTAGAATTTTCCAAATTCAGTTTGGTTGAATTTGGACTAGATTTGGACCTAGTTTGGTTACTTTTTGATTCGGTTTGGTTCCATTTTGATTTGGTTTGGTTCAACAGAGAGGAGAGATAAAAATATCACATTATTTTTGAGTTTAAAACTCATTCAAGCATGTGAATTATGCACCTCCTTTAAAGAAATCCCCTTCCTTACATATGTGTCAAAATGTAATCATTATACCCAAAATATCTCATATTTTTAATATTGCTCATAGTTTTTTTACTAATAAACCTTGTACATTTTCAACTCTTCATCTTGTGTGAGCATTTACTCATTTTTGGATACCCAAAATATCTCATATTTTTAATATTGCTCATAGTTTTTTACTAATAAACCTTTTACATTTTCAAAAGGTCCTTCCTAGCTATCTAAAATATTTATATTTCTTTAAATTTTATCTTTGCTTGGGAAACTTCTCATGCTTAGAATTAACATTGTTAGGGACATGACCACTATATGAGCAACTACAGGGCAAACATGAAGATTATCTTTTAGCATAGACTTTTCATTATCATTATTCTCTTCAATGAATGAAATAGAGGATATATATCATGGACTATATCAAACCCTGAGCTCTTCTCAACATAGGCTTGATAACATTCATATAAAAATATCATTTCAAATTTTAGAAGGAATTGATCTATCTAAGTAATCAAAGTCTCACCATCCATACATATTTTGATAACTATCCTAACATTAGTTTTAAAAAGCTCATCATTTAAAAAAAATAATTGATTAGTAAAAAAGCCTTCACCTTCATGAATATGAACCTTAATGGAATTTATTTATGGACCTTAGCCAACCTATGGAGACTCTAGCTCTCTGAAAGGACATATTGACTTGGAGAGATTAGCATTCTTGGAATTTATTTATGGACCTTAGCCAACCTATGGAGACTCTAGCTCTCTGAAAGGACATATTGACTTGGAGAGATTAACATTCTTTGAAGTGTAGCTCTTATAATAAAAGGTTGTATAATGGATGTAGCTACATTTTAAAAAGGGGCAAAAGAAGAGGTAGGGGGCACAATTGCTTCCTTAGAAGTAGAGGTGGATGGAGGGTTTCTCTTGTTTGCTTGAATGGGAGAGAGGTATCTTTGAAGCCTTCTTTCAAAAAATTTGATAATAGAAACGCTACTATGCAAAATAGTTACATTTGGTGACTTTGAACAAGCTCTTGAAATGGAGACATTTGAAGTTCCCAACATATTCATCCACATCAACTTGCATATAGAGTTGGGAAGTAAGACACAATGCTCCTTCACTCATCGATGTTTGGCACTGCACATTGATCGGCAGAAATTGTGCCGAATAGGGTTTTTTTTTACAACAGACATAGTGTAAACAACCAGAGCAACATGGAGGTGTAGAAGGGAAACATGAAGATTATCTTTTAGCATAGACTTGTCATTATCATTATTCTCTTCAAAGAATAAAATAGAGGGTATATATCACTAACTATATCAAAGCTTGATCTCTTTAACATAGGCTTGATAACATTCACAAAAATATCATTTCAACTTTTAGAATGAATTGATCTATCTACGCAATGAAAGTCTCATCATCCGTAAGACAACCGTCCATACATAAATTGATAACTTTCCCAACATCACCTTTAATAAGCTCATCATAAAAATAAAGTGTTAATTGATCAGTAAAAAAGCCTTCCCCTTTATAAATTGGAATATTAATGGAATCTATTTATGGACCTTAGCCAACCTAATGGAGACTCTGGCTAAAGGAAAGCACATATTGCCTTAGAGAGTTTAACATTCTTTGAAGTGTAGCGCTTATGATAGATTGTACTATGGATGTAGCTACATTTAACAAAGGGGAAAAATAAGAGGTAGGGGGTAAAATTGCTTCCTTAGGAGTATAGGAGGATGGAGGGTTTTCCTTATTTGCCTACACGGGAGATGAGGCATCTTTGAAGCCTTCTTTAAAAAAATTTGATAATAGAAACACTACTTTGCAAAATAGTCACATTTGTTAACTCTGAAAGCAAGCTTCCGGGATGAATGGGCGGAGAAAGCAATTGGCTATGGGAGTGAAGAAGAGATTAGCAAAAGGGGAAGGGAGAGGGAATTGACCCACAAGTAGGATTGCTAGTTCTAGATAACCTACATGATGCTCTATGTTATCCCACAATTGGGCACCCTATTTGGTTTCTTTTAGGCCCTCTTCTCCATAGGCCCAAAGGTCCTTCCTAGCTATCTAAAATATTTATATTTCTTTAAATTTTATCTTTGCTTGGGAAACTTCTCATGCTTAGAAATAACATTGTTAGGGACATGACCACCATGAACAACTTGAGGGCAAACATGAAGATTATCTTTTAGCATAGACTTTTCATTATCATTATTCTCTTAAATGAATGAAATAGAGAGTATATATCAATATCAAACCCTGAGCTCTTCTCAACATAGGCTTGATAACATTCATAAAAAATATCATTTCAAATTTTAGAAGGAATTGATCTATCTAAGCAATCAAAGTCTCGCCATCCATAAGACAACCATCTATACATATTTTGATAACTTTCCTTACATCAATTTTAAAAATCTCATCATTAAAAAAATGTTAATTGATCAGTAAAAATGCCTTCACCTTCATGAATAGGAACCGTAACGGAATCTATTTATGGACCTTAGCCAACCTTTAGAGACTCTAGCTCTCAGAAAGGACATATTGACTTGGAGAGATTAACATTCTTTGAAGTGTAGCTCTTATAATAAAAGGTTGTACAATGGATGTAGCTACATTTTAAAAGGTTGTACAATGGATGTAGCTACATTTTAAAAAGGGGCAAAAGAAGACGTAGGGGGCACAATTGCTTCCTTAGAAGTAGAGGTGGATGGAGGGTTTTGCTTGTTTGCTTGCATGGGAGAGAGGTATCTTTGAAGCCTTCTTTCAAAAATTTCGATAATAAAAACGCTACTCTGCAAAATAGTTACATTTGGTGACTTTGAACAAGCTCTGGAAATGGAGAGATTTGAAGTTCCCAACAGCATACAGAGTTGGGAAGTAAAGACACAGTGCTCCTTCATCGACGTTCGGCACTGCACATTGATCGGCATAAATTGTGCCGAATTTTTTTTTAACAACAGACAGTGTTGATACGGCATATATTTGCCGTGTAAGATTTGGCGCACACACGCATGTTTTGCGTGTAAGGCCGATTAATGTTGTACAAAGTGCATGGTCGATTGCTATTATTTAACGTTCTCACGGACAAGGATGCGCTTTTGTAATTATACTTGTATTCGCACATGTCTATTTGTAACTTTTGGACATGTGCGAGTATTAGCACTTGAAGGTCTCCATGCAAGCAAGGAGTGTTTTGCAAGTGATTACGGACAATAATCACATTTAACTTCTCTTGAACACTTGTTTTTTCATAACTATGTTGAGAAATGTGGTGCCAAAGAGCACAAGGAAAATATAGAGTGAGTGTGAGAAGCCACATCACCAAGTGAGAATTATCCCACATGCAAGATAAAGGCCATGTTGTACTCTTCTCATATAAAAGGAGGACATTTCAAACAATGGAATACAAGTACAACATCTCAAGTCTTTTTATGAGTACATGTTTCCATCATGTAACCTAACTAAACTTGAGTCTAAACTTAATTAGCACACACTCATCACAATCAGTCTTATTCATTTCTATCCATCTTAGATTAGTGTTGTCATTAGTTGTAAGATTAGTTTATGATTAGGTAAATGTCTTGTTATTAGAAAGTTGTTTAGGAGATCTCGATGAATGTTTCCAACAAATTGAAGGGGCCATCTTGTACACACGAAGAAAGTTCCCAAGTGCAAATCTCTATTCATTTAGATTACGCATATATATATGTATTTAGGTCTATGCATACACTTTATGCATACACCTATGTCATTATATCTATGCAAAATCTTATGCACAAAGCTATCAACATAGCTCTTGTTTTCGCCTTTCTAACACCTTGACCTTATTGAGGTAATCTTTTGATGAGGTGATATCTATATACTAAACCCTTTATATGGGATTTTTTTCGTTGGTATGTTGCAAAGGAACTCTCACAATGAAATATGTATAGATTTTAAGAGGTCTCATACATGAGATCTATAGGCATGAGATCTTCATGCATATTAAGATCTTTGCAAGATCTCTAATTGCATGAGATTTCATACATAATAATTGTGTATGCATAAGAGCTCTCTACACATTAGAGCTCTTTTCGATGAGAGAGCTCTAGTTTCATGAGAGCTCTCATGCGCATTAGATCTCCCTATGGATACATGCACTCTAGGTATGAGAGCTATTTTGCACGATATGTATATGCATGGCTTCTCTCTTACATAAGATCTATATGTATGAGAGCTCTCTATCCATAAGTTCTCTCTATGCATGAAAACTCTCAATGCATAAAAGCTCTCACAATGGCTATCATAATGGCTCTCACAATGGATCATAACTCTATATGCATGAGAGCTTTGTATGTATAAGAGCTCTTTTTAATGAGATCTCTCCTTTGTATAGACATCTATTTACATGAGGGATTTCATTCATGAAACTTATATGCATGAGAGCTTTTTTGGATGAGATCTCTCTTTTGTATAGAGATCTATATGCATGAGGGCTTTCATTCATAAAACCTATAAGCATGAGAGTTCTCTACGCATAACATGCATAAGAGCATGGACGTAATATTCTTTTGATTTTTTCTCTTTTCTTCTTATAGGTTCTTACTGTGCTTTGTTGAGCTCCTCATCATTTCGTACTAGCTCTTAATTCTCTTACGGTTAAACCTAACACTCTTTTTCTTTTTTTCCACACCCTTGAGTGCTATGGGGGAGTTTGATCAGAGCATCAAGTCTCTCAAAATGCATTAGGAACAATCTGGAATAAAAAAGTGTCCTCTAAGAGGATCCACATCATCACTTTTCTAGAAAAAAAAAGGAGTTTTGGATGAACCTTATGTATCTTACATTAAAACCCCCACATGTGACATACTGTTAGAAATGTTGGCTATATATATAGAGACATTCTATATATAGCCAACAAGAAATCCCTTTAAAGTAGATTCTAAATCTACCACCTTTGAAAAATATGGACTTTATATGCTAAAGTTACACCTTCACTAGTAAAAGGTAGATTTCCAATGATTGTGGCATCCATGTAAATGCTGAGGCTGAACCTTCAAGTAGAGGGGTGCTCAAAAGGAGTTTCGGCACTGCAAGAAGTTTCTTTTAGGATCCTTTGTTGAGTGACTCTATTGAGACCTTCTAGAAATCTACTTAGACAAGCAAGGTGGATAGCTCCCCTTTTGGTAGTTATGTACCTTCTCAAGTGCACCTTCTACTCCAGAAGGTATGAACAATAGAGGTCTCAGAGGATTGATTGACTGTTGGGACTGGTCTCAATAGTGGGAAAAAACTAGACCAAATGGAAGAGGAGTTTAGACTACTTCCGAGAGAAAGGAAACTGGTAACTAGTAAGATAGGTGTTGGGCAGAAGTGCAAAAAGAATGGGTCTCTACATTCTTTCATAAGACCTATTAGATAAATGAGTGGGTTTGGTCTAATGGAGTCAAGTTGGATAAACAGGCACCCATGGTTCTATATATGGAACTAAGAAGGAGTGAGGTGAATGTAGAATACTGGAATAAAATCTAGATGTGAAAGGATGGAACTCTAGCATCTAGAGGGAGAGGTGGAAGATAATTAGGGAAGAAAATATTCCAGTTTAAGCCGAAGTATTCTTGTGGAGAGTATGCATGTGCGACCTCCCTATTGGGCTCACTGCAACAAACAAAGAGCCATGAAAATTACAAAATATCCATAAATGCAAAAAACACTCACGCGATTGTAGGCGCAGCCATATACGTGGCTATAGGAGTGCATATAATCGCGTGTAGACTAGCACATATACTACATCGCGTGGCTATACCATCATCCTCTTGTAGTGACTTAAGCTATTATAGAGGAACTTCACTTCTGGATACTATCCTAGGTGGAAAACTATTATGCAAGATGGGAGGCATGCCTTTTGGGAATGTCCAGCTATTATATCAAAGGAACATGGGGCAGAATTGGGAAATGGGTCTCAAGAAGCATAGAGGTGCAAGGGTATTGGGGGGATTGGGTCCTTGGTAGATTGGGAGTGCTGCTAGGGCTTTAGATTTGTTCTTTAACATAATCAGATTCTGTTGCCCATGGGAGATATGGAATTATATAAACATTTTAATTTTTTAGAAAGAGACTAGTCTTGGGGTAGATGTGCTAGAGTTGATGTATAAATGTGTACATATGTGATGGGACAATATGTTATGTTAATAAATTGAATGATGATACTGTGCTATAGTTAATTCAAGCCCTTCAAGTTGGGATAAGATGATCTTTTCTATAGTGTGGGAGACTCTTGTACATACTAGGCCATCCTAACTGTTGTCATCATATAGGGATACTCAGGGCTTGATGTGAAAGCAAAGCAGCCTAACTTTGGGCCAAAAACAAGGAGGTGGTACCTGAAAGAGAAGTAGCCAAACTATACTTTTATGGCATTCATTGAGAACCCCCCCGGAACTAGGCTAGCCGTGTTTGGTCAAGAGGGAAAGTCTTGGAGAAGCATCCTGTAGAAGGGCTGCATTTGTGGGGCCATTGTACTATGCAGTTGGGGTATCACATCTCATGGGGGCGATCTTCCTTTGTTTGGAGGGATGAAAGGTGGGACCTCATCTGCAAATTACTTAACAATAGTGAATTGGAAGGCCTCTGAATTTTGTTGTGGTATGTTGGATTCAAAGTATTTACTTGATATAATCGAATTCAAAGAAGGGTTGTGTTAGTAGGAAAAAGGGACTTTTTGTAAAAGGCAACTTTTGTTAATATTAATATATAACTATTGTTCGTGAAAGTGGCAATATATGGCTTGACTCTAAGGTTGCAATTAACCTAAAGAGAGCGAGATTTGTTGGGCACCCTAATAGGGCAAGCAATAATATATCCAATGCTTTACTAATGACTCTCTACACTTCTTGAGGGTTAAAATGACAATCTGAGACAAGTATTATTCATTATACAGGAATTTACTGAGGCTTCTAGGTCTAGATGCAACATACATTAGTTCAAGATAATCAGCTTAACTAAAGACAATCAATTTGACTTGGAGAGATGGGGGGGTGAGGTAATTAGGAGGTGCCAAATAATTAGACATCTGGGAGTTCCTTTTAATGTGGAGGTGAAAAAAAATAGCTAACTAACTGGGCCCTAGAGAGATTTATCTAGAAGCTAAAGAAATGGGAGGGGATTAGGGTTTCCTTCCATGATAGGGTGACTATTTGTAATGTTGTTTTAAATTCTTATATCATGTTTTTGTGCCCAGTGTTGGATTTCGGTAAGTGTCATTGGAAGACATGATTATAGGGCTTATAAGGGAATTTTTGTGTAGAAATGGGAGGATCGGTAGGAAAGTGGTATCTTGGCTTGTGTGGGACAAGCTGGCTATGTCCAAGAATGAAGGAGCCATTATCATCCTACACTTACCCACTCATGCTATAGCCAAGATAGTTATGTTCCTAAAAGGTGACATCCGCCACGGTGATAAGAGAACTACTGGAAGAAATTCATGTCCTTATAAAAGCTAGATGGCTGGGGCTAGGCTAGAAAGACCACCTGCTATCTTATGCTCCCTTGAGAATTATAGGTTCTCCTTTTTGTAAGTTCCTATGTGGGAAATGGAAGGAAGTGTTGGGGTTGGTGTTTTGGGATGGCTACTCGAGAGTCATAGGAAATTCTTTGTTTAGCCTAGGGTTCTGGTGGACTCATAAGTTCACTCCTCCTTTGTCCCTTCTACTCCAGAAGGTATGAACAATAGAGGTCTTAGAGGACTGCTTGACAATTGGGACTGGTCAATAGTGGGAAAGAACTAGACCAAATGGAAGAGGAGTTTAGACTACTTTCGAGAGAAAGGAAACTGGTAACTACTAGTAAGATAGGTGTGGGGTAGAAGTGCAAAAAGAATGGGTCTCTACAACCTTTGATAAGACCTACTATAGATAAATGAGTGGGTTTGGTCTAATGGAGTCAAGTTGGATAAACGGGCACCCATGGTTCTGTATATGGAACTAAGAAGGAGTGAGGTGAATGTAGAATACTGGAATAAAATCTAGATGTGGTAGGATGGAGCTCTAGCATCTGGAGGAAGAGTTGGAAGATAATTAGGGAAGCAAATATTCCGGTTTAAGCCGAAGTATTCTTGTGGAGAGTATGCATGTGGGACCTCCCTATTGGGCTCACTGCAACAAACAAAGAGCCATGAAAATTACAAAACATCCATAAATGCAAAAAACACTCACGCGACTGTAGGCGCAGCCATATACGTGGCTATAGGAGTGCATATAATCGCGTGTAGACTAGCACATATACTACATCACATGGCTATACCATCATTCTCTTGTAGTGGCTTAAGCTATTATAGAGGAACTTCACTTATGGATACTATCCTAGGTGGAAAACTATTATGCAAGATGGGAGGCATGCCTTTTGGGATTGTCCAGCTATTATTTCAAAGGAACATGGGGCATAATTGGGAAATGGGTCTCAAGAAGCATAGAGGTGCAAGGGTATTGGGGGGATTGGGTCCTTGGTAGATTGGGAGTGCTGATAGGGCTTTAGATTTGTTCTTTAACATAATCAGATTCTATTGCCTGTGGGAGATATGGAATTCTATAAACATTATAATTTTTTAGAAAGAGACTAGTCTTGGGGTAGATGTGCTAGAGTTGATGTATAAATGTGTACATATGTGATGAGACAATATGTTATGTTAATAAATTGAATGATGATACTGTGGTATAGTTAATTCAGGCCCTTCAAGTTGGGATAAGATGATCTTTTCTATAGTGTGGGAGACTCTTGTACATACTAGGCCATCCTAACGGTTGTCATCATATAGGGATACCCAGGGCTTGATGTGAAAGCAAAGCAGCCTAACTTTGGGCCAAAAACAAGGAGGTGGTACCTGAAAGAGAAGTAGCCAAACTATACTTTTATGGCATTCATTGAGAACCCCCCCGGAACTAGGCTAGCCGTGTTTGGTCAAGAGGGAAAGTCTTGGAGAAGCATCCTGTATAAGGGCTGCATTTGTGGGGCCATTGTATGCAGTTGGGGTATCACATCTCATGGGGGCAATCTTCCTTTGTCTGGGAGGATGAAAGCTGGGACCTCATCTGCAAATTATTCAACAGTTAATTGGAAGGCCTCTCAATTTTGTTGTGGTATGTTGGCTTCAAAGTATTTACTTGATATAATGTAATTCAAAGAAGGGGAAAAAGAGACTTTTTGTAAAGGGCAGCTTTTGTTATTGTTCCTGAATGGCTTGACTCTAAGGTTGCAATTAACCTAAAGAGAGCGAGATTCGTTTGGCGCCCTAATAGGGCGGGCAATAATATATCTTCTCCGTGACCCGTTCAAAGAGCCGACCAGGGGGAGGCGAGGGGAGAGCGTAGCGGATCAGCTCGATGGCTCAGCATGTTGAGGTGGAGTGCGAGCGGAGGATTAAAATGTCGTAGAACAACCATTGGAAAGAGGCGTTCACGCAACACGAATTTGTGCATACTCAGAGTGTGTGTGTGTGAGAACTACCTATTCTTATTTTGTAGTGTTCCAAGTTTGCGGCCTTCAGAAATAAGTCACGTGTCTTTAAGCGGATATATAAGTTTCCTCACGTCAGTGCACTAATCCGATCCAGTGAAACGCTTGCTGCATTGCTTGTGGTTTGTTCAATTTGTTTAGAAAATCAGAGACCCTTATCCCCGTAGTGCCTTCTAGTACCTCAGCAGAGACCCCGTTACCATCATCTCAGCCCGCTAATATGAGCGCCTCTGTTGGGGATCCTTCTACCGCTAGCACCAATGGTAAAGCCACGTCAAGCGAGGTAAGTAGCCGATTGGCAAGTGTGTGGAAGGAAATTCAAGGGGAGAACAAGTGGAAGGGGCTCCTGGATGTGGAGCCCATCGATCCAACCCTCCGTGCGGAGATCATCCGCTATGGTGAACTTGCACAAATAAACTACGATGCGTTCGACTTCGACACTCACTCGATCTATTTCGGCAGCAGCAAATATGCTGCCCGGCATCTTTTCGGGCAGGTCGACAAAGAGAACTGCGGCTACGAGGTGATCAGGTACCTCTTCGCCACTTTGGACATCAAGTTGCCCAAGTTCCTCCTCATGTCAGAGAGAGATGCATCAGAGCGGTGGAGCGGAGACTCCAACTGGATCGGCTACGTCGCAGTGGCAAACGACCAAAAGACAAAACGGCTGGGTAGGAGAGACATCGTCGTCGCATGGAGGGGCACAGTGATGCAGACGGAATGGGTATCTTATGCTTATGCATTATGTTTTTATGCATATGGATTTATGTAAAAACCTTATGAATTAAGTTTAATACATATGCATAAAGCTTAATGCATATGGCTTATGCATTAAGCTTTATGCATATGTATTAAACTAATGTCTTATGCATTAAGCTTTATGTATAAGGCTTTTTAATTACATTTTATGTATAAGCTAAGGCTATTCACCAAAATGAACATACTTCCTTTCATGAGAGAAGAAGAAGAGTAAAGAAAAGAGAGAATGCAAGGCTCGGTTTGGGGAGTAGCACTTAGCCAACCCTAAAGAGGGTGAATAATGGTTGTCCTCTCCATGCTCGTATAGGTATAGCCAAAAGCATAGGCTCAATATTGTAAGAAAACTTTTATGAAGATCATGTATCACTTCTTATTATGAATACAATATAGTTTTTGCAAACTTATTTTCATCAAGTATATCATTGTTTTTTCTAGTTTGTATCATCAGTTTCTTTGTAAATGTATCAGAAAGAACCTTGGGGGCCTAGGGGAGCAGTGCTAAAATAGTGCGAATTTTGAGCCTGCACTGTTGCTTTAGAGCCCAAATTCGCACTATTTTGGCACAGCTTCCCGAGCTCCAGAAGCAATTCTGATGCATTGGATGACAAATAATGTATTTTTACACATGATGAAAGGTGTTTTCATCTTGTAAACTATTGTTTCTCATAATCAGTGTACTCAATTTCTTTGTAAATACATCAAAAATGACCCTCAGAGCCTGGAGGAGGACCAGTGCTAGAACAACGCAAATTTTGAGCCTGCACTGCCGCTGTAGAGCTCAAATTCGCAATATTCTGGCACAGCTTTCCCAGCCCTCCAGGAGCAATTTTGATGCATTGAATGACAAACAATGTTTTTTTACATATGATTAAAGGTGTTTTTATCTTGTAAACTATTGTTTCTCATAAATCAGTGTACTCAACTTCATTATAAATGCATCAAAAATGATCCTGAGTGGTTGGAGGAACAGTGCGAGAACAGTGTGAATTTTGAGCTCGCATCGTCGCCGCTGTGCAAAGCCCAAATTTGCACTATTCTAGGATAACTTTCCCTACCCTCCAGGAGCAATTCTGATGCATTGGAAGACAAATAATGTAATTATCACTTCCCATATCTTTTATGCTTACCTCTATACATGAAATTTAATTATGCTAAAAGTAACACTTTTATAATAAAATAATCATCTTTTATGCATACCTCTATGCATGAAATTCAATTATGCTAAAAGTAACTCTTTTATAATAAAATAATCATCTTCTATGCATATCCCTATGCATGAAATTCAATTATGCTAAAAGTAACTCTTTTATAATAAAAAAAGCATCTTCTATGCATATCCCTATGCATGAAATTCAATTATGCTAAAAGTAACTCTTTTATAATAAAATATTTATCTCTTATGCATACCTCTGTGCATGAAATTCAATTATGCTAAAAGTAACTCTTTTATAATAAAATAATCATCTTCTATGCATACCTCTGTGCATGAAATTCAATTATGCTAAAAGTAACTCTTTTATAATAAAATATTCGTCTCTTATGCATACCTCTATGCATGAAATTCAATTATGCTAAAAGTAACTCTTTTATAATAAAATATTCGTCTCTTATGCATACCTCTATGCATGAAATTCAATTATGCTAAAAGTAACTCTTTTATAATAAAATAATCATCTTCTATGCATACCTCTATGCATGAAATTCAATTATGCGTAATATAAAAATTAATTTTTCTAGGATTACAATGAATATCTTTCAATTAATCTAGGATGATAATTCCTAGAATATGGTAGGAAGTCCTCTTTTTATGCTTTGAATGAAATTATTTTATGCGTAATTTTTATAAAAATTTTGCCATAGCTCCGTTGCTATGACTGATAATTCTCAATTTTTCTAAGGGATAAAGCTTATCTTTAAGGAAATAATTTGAATGATCCCTAATTGGATCATTAATCTCTAATGGATTGAATCATCAATATTCATGAAATACATAAACTAAAAGCATAGAAAAAAGCCATTAATTTGGCCTCAAGCATAGATTAATCTTGGATTAAGAAAAAGCTTTATGAAAAGCTTCATTTGGATTGAGAAAGGGTCATGAGTATGACCATTTCTTGAGTGAGAGAGAGAAATTTCATAAAAACCATTTGAATTAAGCATAAATGGAAATTTTTGTAATTCTTAACTATTATTAATCTATTAACTTCAATAGCATTCATCAATTTATGTAACTCTTCACTACCATTCATCAATTAACTTCAATAGCATTCAAAAACCATTCCAATTAAGCTTCTCAAGCTTGAGAGGGGTTGAGAAGAGAGAAGCATTGAGAAATTATAGAAAAGATCAAAATTCACCATTTACCTTACAAATTGGTTGATTCTTTGTTCACGGTAGAGGCCCCCAACCAATCAATTGGTTAAGTATGTTGATGGAGCCACCAATGGGGATTGAAGAAAGAGGGAAGCTCCAATTTCTTCAATTTGGAGAGAATTTTAGAGAATAGTAGAAACTAGCATTATTTCAGCGTAACTCTAGTATAGTAAAATTCTTCTCCTTTTTTTTCAAAGGACTCATGTTCTATTAGTAGGAGAGGGAAGCTCTAACCAAAGCTAAGTGAATTCTAGAATTTTCTAAATTCAGTTTGGTTGAATTTGGACTAGATTTGGACCTAGTTTAGTTACTTTTTGATTCGGTTTGGTTCCATTTTGATTTGGTTTGGTTCAAGAGAGAGGAGAGATAAAAATATCACATTATTTTTGAGTTTAAAACTCATTCAAGCATGTGAATTATGCACCTCCTTTAAAGAACTCCCCTTCCTTACATATGTGTCAAAAAATATCTCATATTTTAAAAATTGCACAGTTTTTTTTACTAATAAACCTTGTACATTTTCAACTCTTCATCTTGTGTGAGCATTTACTCATTTTTGGATACCCAAAATATCTCATATTTTTAATATTGCTCATAGTTTTTTACTAATAAACCTTGTACATTTTCAACTCTTCATCTTGTGTGAGCATTTATTCATTTTTGGATACCCAAAATATCTCATATTTTTAATATTGCTCATAGTTTTTTACTAATAAACCTTGTACATTTTCAACTCTTCATCTTATGTGAGCATTTACTCATTTTTGGGTATCTTCTTTTACAAATTGGATTTATCTCCTCCCTACACATGGATTGATGCTATTGGCCCATAGGAACCTTAATTGGACCATAATCCAAAAATTTCTGAAAATCTAGACCCTTAGGCTAAGGTCCTTCATACTCATTTCCAATTAATTCCAATTGCACATTGGAAAGTTCTTTTTGAATTTTTGTTTCAGGGAAACTTATTTTAATAAGATGAGAAATTTTTCTATCTACAAATATTCAAAATCTAAATATTCTCTCTCTAGAATATTCTCTTTCTCTAAGTCAAAATAGTTAGAAACAAGGTCTTTTATATTTCTGAAGAGGAGATTGATTACAGGGGAAGATGCTAGACATTTTGAGAGGCTGGGGAGGAATCTTACATTCTCTCCCACTTGAAAAACGCGAGATGTCCTTATCTCGCAAACTTGGGATAATTTCGCAAGATGCACGAACATGAGACTTAGAGAAAAATTTAATTAAGATTAACCACCAAATAAAAAAGTCTCAAAGAGAGTAAGGGTCAAGACAAGAACAAGATTTAAACTTTATTCATTCTTGGAACATATACAGTAAAGATAGAAGAACTCTTTACACTTCCATAAGTCCGTCCATCATATGATCACAAAAGCAGCACTCACAAGCTGCGCACGTATAAGGTAACTCACCTATGGGAATAATTCTGTTGGTTATTGCCGCACCTATCTCAGTGATATGAGGTGATCTAACAAAAGGACCTATGAGAGGCAAGCCAAAAACGGGGTAAAGGCATATCTTCTGATGAGGAAGAAAACACGCCAGTAAGAAGACCCGCTCAGAAAAACCAAGATGCCTTGATCTCATGATGCAGTAGTATCGGGGACCCAAATCCAAGGCTTCAATAACCATGGCCAAGCGGACATTGTTACGAAAGTGCTGCTGACCCCAGGGTGTTACCCTAGTTATGTCTTGATAGGTCCGCCATTTGGTCTAAGCTACCGAATTTCCCAAGTGAGGAAAAAGTGAGCGCTCATACTGTTCTATAAAATCTTTCTTCACAGACTCGCTTGCGTCTTGAAGGTGAGAAATCATCATGGATAAAACTAATTCCTATTGCCAAGCCATGAAGGAGATTAAGAAGAAGGGAGATCGATGGAAGTAAGATTACTGTGAGCGACACGTAAAAGTTACGACTTATATAAAGGAAGGAGCTAGCGTAACTTAGAAGCCAACGGTATCTTGCCACTGAATTTTTTTCGTCTTTCCATGATTTGGGTTTGGCACATATTTCTATGAAATACATTAAGAACTTTGAGATGAGGAGGTAAAAGAAACTTGTAGGCTAAGTCACCTACTTTCATTGAATTCAGATATAAGGCTCACAATATCTGGGGGTTAACTTCTTATACTCCCCAAGAGATAAAGAACTTCTTTTGGGCCGTACTCGAATGAAAACCAAAACCTTGGTATCCAAAACACCGATTTTCACTTCTGAACTCATTGTTCTGAATCCTTAAAACAGGCGTGACTCCTGAGAAGTATTCTAGGGAGAGGGTCTTTCTTTTTTAAACAGAATATTTCTTTTATTTTAGAGAGGGAATAATTATAAGATCAAAAAGGGAGATTCTTACTCCTGTATACCTCGAAGGCTGGGGAATCTTACATTCTACCCCACTTAAAAAAGTGCGAGATGTCCTCATCTCGCAAGGTAGAGGACGACTCTTTTTCTTAAGATCCAATTTTATTCTGGGGTTCCTTATATTCTGGTCAATGCAACAGAATACTGGGATAAATATCCCTTATATAGAACTCATCATTAGTTAACAATTCATTCAGATCATACCATTCATATCTTTAACATAATAATGGTCCATTAGACCGAAAAAATTTCCTTCTGAACATTCCTCCACGGGAATTTCAGTCAAGTAAGTTCTCAATTTGTAATCCCTTAACTTGATCTACCGGTCAAGTGTTAACAGTAACAATTTGACAGCACAACCCACTAATCTCATAGTGATTTGCTGAAATCATTATCATCATTCTAGTTATGAATATCATCACAGGAACTCGTCCCATTCATCCTCATTGTGATTTTGTTCAGGTTATTATATTTCTACTAAATTTTAAAAATCATCATTTTTCAATCAGCATCCAAATCAATTCATCAATTCCCAAACAGAATTAAAAATCATATCAACCACATTCGAAATCATCATCTGGATAGCATTAACGCTTATAATTGCAAGTCTTAGATTTACTCGTATATACTGTCAGTATAGAGCTGCAGTTATACTCTCGGTATATACGGGTAGTCACGGCCCTTGGAATTATAAGGAAATACCATCATGTCTAGGCCTCAAGCAAGTCAGGGATTCTATATAATTGCGGTACTTCCATCTGAAGACCCAATTATCAAATTACGAATTTCAATTTGAATATCAAATTGTATGACTTATATCACACAATTACAACCTTTTCGTGTTCCTTGATAAATTTTTGACATATTTATCTTCTCAGTTGATCTTTATTAGCCGAATGGCTCTGATACCAACTGTGAGATCCCTGTTCCCACCAAGCAACAGATTCGGGGTACTAGCAGCAGAAGTACCTAAAATATCTCATATTTTTAATATTGCTCATAGTTTTTTACTAATAAACCTTGTACATTTTCAACTCTTCATCTTGTGTGAGCATTTATTCATTTTTGGATACCCAAAATATCTCATATTTTTAATATTGCTCATAGTTTTTTACTAATAAACCTTGTACATTTTCAACTCTTCATCTTATGTGAGCATTTACTCATTTTTGGGTATCTTCTTTTACAAATTGGATTTATCTCCTCCCTACACATGGATTGATGCTATTGGCCCATAGGAACCTTAATTGGACCATAATCTAAAAATTTCTGAAAATCTAGACCCTTAGGCTAAGGTCCTTCATACTCATTTCCAATTAATTCCAATTGCACATTGGAAAGTTCTTTTTGAATTTTTGTTTCAGGGAAACTTATTTTAATAAGATGAGAAATTTTTCTATCTACAAATATTCAAAATCTGAATATTCTCTCTCTAGAATATTCTCTCTCTCTAAGTCAAAACAGTTAGAAACAAGGTCTTTTATATTTCTGAAGAGGGGATTGATTACAGGGGAAGATGCTGGACATTTTGAGAGGCTGGGGAGGAATCTTACACGTGCAGGCCAAGCACCATGCCTATGGGGAGCATTGGTCTGCAACCATTCAAGCCGAGCATGACTTTTTGCAGCCTTGCGTGCCTCTTGCGCAAGCTTTGATTGTTGGGACCTACATGATGCTCTTTGTTATCCCACAATTGGCCACCCTATTTGGTTTCTTTTAGGCCCAAAGGTCCTTCCTAGCTATCTAAAATATTTATATTTCTTTAAATTTTATCTTTGCTTGGGAAACTTCTCATGCTTAGAATTAACATTGTTAGGGACATGACCACTATATGAGCAACTACAGGGCAAACATGAAGATTATCTTTTAGCATAGACTTTTCATTATCATTATTCTCTTCAATGAATGAAATAGAGGATATATATCATGGACTATATCAAACCGTGAGCTCTTCTCAACATAGGCTTGATAACATTCATATAAAAATATCATTTCAGATTTTAGAAGGAATTGATCTATCTAAGTAATCAAAGTCTCACCATCCATACATATTTTGATAACTATCCTAACATTAGTTTTAAAAAGCCCATCATTTAAAAAATAATAATTGATTAGTAAAAAAGCCTTCACCTTCATGAATATGAACCTTAATGGAGATTATTTATGGACCTTAGCCAACCTATGGAGACTCTAGCTCTCTGAAAGAACATATTGACTTGGAGAGATTAGCATTCTTGGAATTTATTTATGGACCTTAGCCAACCTATGGAGACTCTAGCTCTCTGAAAGGACATATTGACTTGGAGAGATTAACATTCTTTGAAGTGTAGCTCTTATAATAAAAGGTTGTATAATGGATGTAGCTACATTTTAAAAAGGGGCAAAAGAAGAGGTAGGGGGCACAATTGCTTCCTTAGAAGTAGAGGTGGATGGAGGGTTTCGCTTGTTTGCTTGAATGGGAGAGAGGTATCTTTGAAGCCTTCTTTCAAAAAATTTGATAATAGAAACGCTACTATGCAAAATAGTCACATTTGGTGACTTTGAACAAGCTCTTGAAATGGAGACATTTGAAGTTCCCAACATATTCATCCACATCAACTTGCATATAGAGTTGGGAAGTAAGACACAATGCTCCTTCACTCATCGATGTTTGGCACTGCACATTGATCGGCAGAAATTGTGCCGAATAGGGTTTTTTTTTACAACAGACATAGTGCAAACAACCAGAGCAACATGGAGGTGTAGAAGGGAAACATGAAGATTATCTTTTAGCATAGACTTGTCATTATCATTATTCTCTTCAAAGAATAAAATAGAGGGTATATATCACTAACTATATCAAAGCTTGATCTCTTTAACATAGGCTTGATAACATTCACAAAAATATCATTTCAACTTTTAGAATGAATTGATCTATCTACGCAATGAAAGTCTCATCATCCGTAAGACAACCGTCCATACATAAATTGATAACTTTCCCAACATCACCTTTAATAAGCTCATCATAAAAATAAAGTGTTAATTGATCAGTAAAAAAGCCTTCCCCTTTATAAATTGGAATATTAATGGAATCTATTTATGGACCTTAGCCAACCTAATGGAGACTCTGGCTAAAGGAAAGCACATATTGCCTTAGAGAGTTTAACATTCTTTGAAGTGTAGCGCTTATGATAGATTGTACTATGGATGTAGCTACATTTAAAAAAGGGGAAAAATAAGAGGTAGGGGTCAAAATTGCTTCCTTAGGAGTATAGGAGGATGGAGGGTTTTCCTTATTTGCCTACACGGGAGATGAGGCATCTTTGAAGCCTTCTTTAAAAAAATTTGATAATAGAAACACTACTTTGCAAAATAGTCACATTTGTTAACTCTGAAAGCAAGCTTCCGGGATGAATGGGCGGAGAAAGCAATTGGCTATGGGAGTGAAGAAGAGATTAGCAAAAGGGGAAGGGAGAGGGAATTGCCCCACAAGTAGGATTGCTAGTTCTAGATAACCTACATGATGCTCTATGTTATCCCACAATTGGGCACCCTATTTGGTTTCTTTTAGGCCCTCTTCTCCATAGGCCCAAAGGCCCTTCCTAGCTATCTAAAATATTTATATTTCTTTAAATTTTATCTTTGCTTGGGAAACTTCTCATGCTTAGAAATAACATTGTTAGGGACATGACCACCATGAACAACTTGAGGGCAAACATGAAGATTATCTTTTAGCATAGACTTTTCATTATCATTATTCTCTTAAATGAATGAAATAGAGAGTATATATCAATATCAAACCCTGAGCTCTTCTCAACATAGGCTTGATAACATTCATAAAAAATATCATTTCAAATTTTAGAAGGATCCACATCATCACTTTTCTAGAAAAAAAAAGGAGTTTTGGATGAACCTTATGTATCTTACATTAAAACCCCCACATGTGACATACTGTTAGAAATGTTGGCTATATATATAGAGACATTCTATATATAGCCAACAAGAAATCCCTTTAAAGTAGATTCTAAATCTACCACCTTTGAAAAATATGGACTTTATATGCTAAAGTTACACCTTCACTAGTAAAAGGTAGATTTCCAATGATTGTGGCATCCATGTAAATGCTGAGGCTGAACCTTCAAGTAGAGGGGTGCTCAAAAGGAGTTTCGGCACTGCAAGAAGTTGCTTTTAGGATCCTTTGTTGAGTGACTCTATTGAGACCTTCTAGAAGTCTACTTAGACAAGCAGGGTGGATAGCTCCCCTTTTGGTGGATAGCTCCCCTTTTGGTAGTTATGTACCTTCTCAAGTGCACCTTCTACTCCATAAGGTATGAACAATAGAGGTCTCAGAGGATTGATTGACTGTTGGGACTGGTCTCAATAGTGGGAAAAAACTAGACCAAATGGAAGAGGAGTTTAGACTACTTCCGAGAGAAAGGAAACTGGTAACTAGTAAGATAGGTGTTGGGCAGAAGTGCAAAAAGAATGGGTCTCTACAACCTTTCATAAGACCTATTAGATAAATGAGTGGGTTTGGTCTAATGGAGTCAAGTTGGATAAACAGGCACCCATGGTTCTATATATGGAACTAAGAAGGAGTGAGGTGAATGTAGAATACTGGAATAAAATCTAGATGTGAAAGGATGGAACTCTAGCATCTAGAGGAAGAAAGTGGAAGATAATTAGGGAAGAAAATATTCCAGTTTAAGCCGAAGTATTCTTGTGGAGAGTATGCATGTGCGACCTCCCTATTGGGCTCACTGCAACAAACAAAGAGCCATGAAAATTACAAAATATCCATAAATGCAAAAAACACTCACGCGATTGTAGGCGCAGCCATATACGTGGCTATAGGAGTGCATATAATCGCGTGTAGACTAGCACATATACTACATCGCGTGGCTATACCATCATCCTCTTGTAGTGACTTAAGCTATTATAGAGGAACTTCACTTCTGGATACTATCCTAGGTGGAAAACTATTATGCAAGATGGGAGGCATGCCTTTTGGGAATGTCCAGCTATTATATCAAAGGAACATGGGGCAGAATTGGGAAATGGGTCTCAAGAAGCATAGAGGTGCAAGGGTATTGGGGGGATTGGGTCCTTGGTAGATTGGGAGTGCTGCTAGGGCTTTAGATTTGTTCTTTAACATAATCAGATTCTGTTGCCCATGGGAGATATGGAATTATATAAACATTTTAATTTTTTAGAAAGAGACTAGTCTTGGGGTAGATGTGCTAGAGTTGATGTATAAATGTGTACATATGTGATGGGACAATATGTTATGTTAATAAATTGAATGATGATACTGTGCTATAGTTAATTCAAGCCCTTCAAGTTGGGATAAGATGATCTTTTCTATAGTGTGGGAGACTCTTGTACATACTAGGCCATCCTAACTGTTGTCATCATATAGGGATACTCAGGGCTTGATGTGAAAGCAAAGCAGCCTAACTTTGGGCCAAAAACAAGGAGGTGGTACCTGAAAGAGAAGTAGCCAAACTATACTTTTATGGCATTCATTGAGAACCCCCCCGGAACTAGGCTAGCCGTGTTTGGTCAAGAGGGAAAGTCTTGGAGAAGCATCCTGCATAAGGGCTGCATTTGTGGGGCCATTGTACTATGCAGTTGGGGTATCACATCTCATGGGGGCGATCTTCCTTTGTTTGGAGGGATGAAAGGTGGGACCTCATCTGCAAATTACTTAACAACAGTGAATTGGAAGGCCTCTGAATTTTGTTGTGGTATGTTGGATTCAAAGTATTTACTTGATATAATCGAATTCAAAGAAGGGTTGTGTTAGTAGGAAAAAGGGACTTTTTGTAAAAGGCAACTTTTGTTAATATTAATATATAACTATTGTTCGTGAAAGTGGCAATATATGGCTTGACTCTAAGGTTGCAATTAACCTAAAGAGAGCGAGATTTGTTGGGCACCCTAATAGGGCAAGCAATAATATATCCAATGCTTTACTAATGACTCTCTACACTTCTTGAGGGTTAAAATGACAATCTGAGACAAGTATTATTCATTATACAGGAATTTACTGAGGCTTCTAGGTCTAGATGCAACATACATTAGTTCAAGATAATCAGCTTAACTAAAGACAATCAATTTGACTTGGAGAGATGGGGGGGTGAGGTAATTAGGAGGTGCCAAATAATTAGACATCTGGGAGTTCCTTTTAATGTGGAGGTGAAAAAAAATAGCTAACTAACTGGGCCCTAGAGAGATTTATCTAGAAGCTAAAGAAATGGGAGGGGATTAGGGTTTCCTTCCATGATAGGGTGACTATTTGTAATGTTGTTTTAAATTCTTACATCATGTTTTTGTGCCCAGTGTTGGATTTCGGTAAGTGTCATTGGAAGACATGATTATAGGGCTTATAAGGGAATTTTTGTGTAGAAATGGGAGGATCGGTAGGAAAGTGGTATCTTGGCTTGTGTGGGACAAGCTGGCTATGTCCAAGAATGAAGGAGGCATTATCATCCTACACTTACCCACTCATGCTATAGCCAAGATAGTTATGTTCCTAAAAGGTGACATCCGCCACGGTGATAAGAGAACTACTGGAAGAAATTCATGTCCTTATAAAAGCTAGATGGCTGGGGCTAGGCTAGAAAGACCACCTGCTATCTTATGCTCCCTTGAGAATTATAGGTTCTCCTTTTTGTAAGTTCCTATGTGGGAAATGGAAGGAAGTGTTGGGGTTGGTGTTTTGGGATGGCTACTCGAGAGTCATAGGAAATTCTTTGTTTAGCCTAGGGTTATGGTGGACTCATAAGTTCACTCCTCCTTTGTCCCTTCTACTCCAGAAGGTATGAACAATAGAGGTCTTAGAGGACTGCTTGACAATTGGGACTGGTCAATAGTGGGAAAGAACTAGACCAAATGGAAGAGGAGTTTAGACTACTTTCGAGAGAAAGGAAACTGGTAACTACTAGTAAGATAGGTGTGGGGTAGAAGTGCAAAAAGAATGGGTCTCTACAACCTTTGATAAGACCTACTATAGATAAATGAGTGGGTTTGGTCTAATGGAGTCAAGTTGGATAAACGGGCACCCATGGTTCTGTATATGGAACTAAGAAGGAGTGAGGTGAATGTAGAATACTGGAATAAAATCTAGATGTGGTAGGATGGAGCTCTAGCATCTGGAGGAAGAGTTGGAAGATAATTAGGGAAGCAAATATTCCGGTTTAAGCCGAAGTATTCTTGTGGAGAGTATGCATGTGGGACCTCCCTATTGGGCTCACTGCAACAAACAAAGAGCCATGAAAATTACAAAACATCCATAAATGCAAAAAACACTCACGCGACTGTAGGCGCAGCCATATACGTGGCTATAGGAGTGCATATAATCGCGTGTAGACTAGCACATATACTACATCACATGGCTATACCATCATCCTCTTGTAGTGGCTTAAGCTATTATAGAGGAACTTCACTTATGGATACTATCCTAGGTGGAAAACTATTATGCAAGATGGGAGGCATGCCTTTTGGGATTGTCCAGCTATTATTTCAAAGGAACATGGGGCATAATTGGGAAATGGGTCTCAAGAAGCATAGAGGTGCAAGGGTATTGGGGGGATTGGGTCCTTGGTAGATAGGGAGTGCTGATAGGGCTTTAGATTTGTTCTTTAACATAATCAGATTCTATTGCCTGTGGGAGATATGGAATTCTATAAACATTATAATTTTTTAGAAAGAGACTAGTCTTGGGGTAGATGTGCTAGAGTTGATGTATAAATGTGTACATATGTGATGAGACAATATGTTATGTTAATAAATTGAATGATGATACTGTGGTATAGTTAATTCAGGCCCTTCAAGTTGGGATAAGATGATCTTTTCTATAGTGTGGGAGACTCTTGTACATACTAGGCCATCCTAACGGTTGTCATCATATAGGGATACTCAGGGCTTGATGTGAAAGCAAAGCAGCCTAACTTTGGGCCAAAAACAAGGAGGTGGTACCTGAAAGAGAAGTAGCCAAACTATACTTTTATGGCATTCATTGAGAACCCCCCCGGAACTAGGCTAGCCGTGTTTGGTCAAGAGGGAAAGTCTTGGAGAAGCATCCTGTATAAGGGCTGCATTTGTGGGGCCATTGTATGCAGTTGGGGTATCACATCTCATGGGGGCGATCTTCCTTTGTCTGGGAGGATGAAAGTTGGGACCTCATCTTGCAAATTACTCAACAGTTAATTGGAAGGCCTCTCAATTTTGTTGTGGTATGTTGGCTTCAAAGTATTTACTTGATATAATGTAATTCAAAGAAGGGTTGTGTTAGTTGGAAAAAGAGACTTTTTGTAAATGGCAGCTTTTGTTAATATTAATATATAATTATTGCTCCTGAAAGTGGCAATATATGAGGTTGCAATTAACCTAAAGAGAGCGAGATTCGTTGGGCGCCCTAATAGGGCGGGCAATAATATATCTTCTCCGTAACCCGTTCAAAGAGCCGATCAGGGGGAGGCGAGGGGAGAGCGCAGCGGATCAGGTCGAGGGCTCAGCATGTTGAGGTGGAGTGCGAGCGGAGGATTAAAATGTGTGTGTGAGAACTACCTATTCTTATTTTGTAGTGTTCCCAGTTTGCGGCCTTCAGAAATAAGTCACGTGCCTTTGAGCGGCTATATAAGTTTCCTCACGTCAGTGCACTAATCCGATCCAGTGAAACGCTTGCTGCATTGCTTGTGGTTTGTTCAATTTGTTTAGAAAATCAGAGACCCTTATCCCCGTAGTGCCTTCTAGTACCTCAGCAGAGACCCCGTTACCATCATCTCATGAGCGCCTCTGTTGGGGATCCTTCTGCGCCTCTGTTGCTAGCACCAATGGTAAAGCCACGTCAAGCGAGGTAAGTAGCCGATTGGCAAGTGTGTGGAAGGAAATTCAAGGGGAGAACAAGTGGAAGGGGCTCCTGGATGTGGAGCCCATCGATCCAACCCTCCATGGTAACGGTGTTCTCTTTTGCAGGGCCTAGGGTAGGCAACTGGGCCTTTAAGACAAGAGTGGAGGAGTTACGATTGAAGGTGTTGAGGGTGGTCAATGTGCATGACACTGTGCCTAAGATGCCTGGATTTTGGGTGAATGAAAGAGGGTTGTGGGGTGCCATCGCGAGAGCAGGCTATGGCTGGGTCCTCGACTTGTGGCCCTGGGCCTACTTCCACGTGGGACAGGAACTCTGCTTTGATAGTCATGTCTCGCCATACCTCCGAAAGCCTTCCTTCTTCTGTACACAAAACCTAAATCTCCACCACAACCTTGAGCTCTACCTTCACATGATAGACGGATTCCAAGGCTTCCGGCAGAAGTTTGTCTCAGTGTTTGGTCGAGATATTGCCCTAGTGAACAAGTCATCCGACATTTTGATGCGCGAGCTGTTTTGCCCATCCAACTGGTGGCAAGAAAGAAACAAGGGTCTCATTAAGAACGAGTTTGGGCGGTGGGTAGTTGCCCCTCAGCCTGAGTACCACTGACCCTAAGGCATCATGGAGGTAGCAGACAATACTTTGTATACAGTGTGGTGCTTGTAATAACTTATATGTTTCAATTGTAAGATGAACAAAATCATGGATCATTCTAAATAATGGATTAGTATTTTTTTAAAGATTATTAACAGCTGGAAAGCCTAAACCCACCGCACTCATTAACACAAATAATAGATAAGGTTACGCACAACACTCCACTTTTTGTTGCATGATACTAAATAAATAGCATGCCATGAATGCAGAACACTTCATAGAAACTATAGGTCTTGTAATGGTGCACACTACACAAATAGTACTATGCACACTTATATTAGCATAATACCTCTAGGTTCCTTAGTGCAATAAAAGGTCATGGAGAATAGTATTGAAAAAGAATACTAGCACTCGATACTACTATACTATAAAAAACTCCAACAATGCACGACACTTCCAAAAGAGCTTATGCGTATTATAATCCAATTGTGGACATGAATTAGTACCAAAAGCAACTAAGTGCTGTATCGTACAAATTTGAGTACACAATACATAATGGTACAACACAACAAATAGTAGAAAGTATGCACAATACTTCCAAGAAAGTACATACTATAAAGTTATAAATAGTACTAAAAAAGAACAATAGCACTTGATAATACTATACTATAAAACCTTCTAACAATGCACAAGTGACAAGACTTCCAAAAGAGGTTATGCCTATCATAATCCAATTTTAGACATGAAGTAGTACCAAGTGCAACTAAAAGTGCCGAATAGTACAAATCTGAGTACATAATACATAATAGTACAGCACAACAAATACTAGAAAGTATGCACAACACTTTTAAGAAAGTACATAAAATGGTGTTAACAAGAACATTATACAAACATAATAAATAATTATATAAACATAGTAAATACTACAAAATATGCACAACACTTCCAAGAAAGTACATACTATGGTGTTAACAAGTACTATAGAGCTTCACAAATGTAGCACAAATTGTAGAAAAGTCCTATATATAAAAAAGATTACAGAATTATACTTTAGATTCCCTAAACTACCAAGTATGCATAGCACTTCCGAACTTCTTTATTACTGCAAAGTACACAAAAGGGAGAAAATAGAAGTTTATTATAACATACCTCCGAGATAAACCAAGTTATAATTAAAGATAATCTTAAGTTTTGGATGCTAGAGATTTTAGTAATGAATTCCAGCAGGTTTTCAATAGTTTTTCAGTAGTAAAAATTCGAAGTGGTAAAATTAAGTGAAAACTCAATATTAAAATTAAGTGTTAATTTTAATTTTAAGTTTTCACTTATGCTTAAATCTTAATGCATATAGCTTATGCATATGACCTATGCATTAAGCTTTATACGTAAATCTCAATGCACAAGGCTTTTTCATAAATATGTATGTAGTTTATTAAGATATAAACTTGTAGATTGTCTTTGCAACATAAACTTGCAGTTTATAAACGTATATATTTGCTTAAACTTGTAGATTGTCTTGGAAACATAAGACAAACTTCGCAATGCAAAATCAACTTAACTTCTTCTCAAGGTAAGAGTACTTTTATTTTATAATTAATTTCTTTTCTTGTTTATGGTGCACCTCTGAGTGCTTGTGAGTATTTTATTTCATGATACATAAAGCATTAGGCTCATGCATTATGGCTTTCATCTATGCTTATGCATTATGTTTTTATTCGTAAAAGCCTTATGTATGAATCTTAATGCATATGGGTTATGTATTAAGTTTTATGCATAAGGCTTCATGCAATGGCTTATGCATCAAGCTTTATGCATAGGGTTTTATGAATAAAGTCTTAATGCATAAGGCTTATGCATTAAGCTTTATGTGTAAGCTTCATGCATAAGGCTTAATGCGCATGAAGCTTTACGGTAATGGCTTATGCATTAATTGTAATGCATAAAACTTTTGCATAAATATATATATAATTTATTAATATATATATATTTTCTTAAAGTTGTAGATTGTCTTTGCAACATAAGCTCAACTTTTCTTTTTGTCACAGGGCGGTAAGAGTACTTGTCTTTCATAATTCATTTCTTTACTTATTTATGGTGCATCCGCGGGTGCTTGTTGGGAGTATTTTATTTGATTATACATAAAGCACAAGGATCATCCATTATGGCTTTCATCTTATGCTTATGCATTATGTTTTTATGCATATGGATTTATGTAAAAACCTTCTGAATTAAGTTTAATACATATGCATAAAGCTTAATGCATATGGCTTATGCATTAAGCTTTATGCACATATATTAAACTAATGTCTTATGCATTAAGCTTTATGTATAAGGCTTTTTAATTACATTTTATGTATAAGCTAAGGCTATTCACCAAAATGAACATACTTCCTTTCATGAGAGAAGAAGAAGAGTAGAGAAAAAAGAGAATGCAAGGGTTGGTTTGGGGAGTAGCACTTAGCCAACCCTATTGAGGGTTAACTCCTCAATGTGAAACCACTAGGGACTCACTCCACCACTACTTGTTTCATCCAAGCTAACTCATCGATGTGAAGCCATCACGAACTCACTCCACCACCACTTAGGTCACCCAGGCAGAGCTTTCCTTAAGCTAGGTTGGGATCAATGAGAGAAGGAACTATGGTGAACTCAACTCCTACTCAATACCTTTATGTGGGCAAGAGTTAAGTGTTGAGAGAGGGAGAGAGACAAGACAAGAGACACCACATACTCTCCACAAGAATGAATCATATTAGTCACAAGTCACATATATATAGTCAAGGCCTACTAGAGTGAGTTAGGGCTAGATTTATATAGCTCCAACACCCCCACTCAAATAAAGGTCTCCAGCTGTGAGTAAAAAAACCCTTGGGAGCACAAGGGAAAAACCTGAGCTCCTACATATAAATGTACAATGCCACCTTAAAGTCCATGTGCAATGTGCTTCTATATACAAAGTACAAAGAATAAATATGCATGATGTGAAGTAATGTGTGAAGTGTCCTAAAGTCTATAGGCTATGTACAAGTCTAGACAAAATTGACATGACATGAGATGTGTTAATCTCCAAAAAGAGAGGCCGTCGCAACTCCAAGTTTTGATCGCAAAAGTGTAAACCGAGCTTCATGGAGTCCTTTGGTGAGAATGTCTGCAATCATTTGATCACTTGGACAATGTTCTACCATTATTGCTCCTTTCCTTACTTCATGTCGAACATAGTGATAATGAACTGCAATATGCTTGGACTTACTATGTTGCACGTAGTCCTTGGCTAGACTAATAGCACTTTGGTTGTCACATCTAAGAGGAGTGCTTGAGGAAGGAGAATGACCAATATTAGCAAGCAATTTTCAAAGCCAAAACCAATTCACGAGCTGCTAAAGATGCAGCTACATATTCAGACTCTGTAGTAGAAACTGTAATACAGTGTTGTTTCTTGCTAGTCCAAGATACCAAACAGCCGTTGATAAAGAAGCAATTACCACTGGTGGGTCGCATGGACAAGTTAGAGCTTGCTGCCTTTTGAGAACTTGGATCATAAAACTTGTAACCCTTTGAGTTGTAACAATAACCAATAAAAATAACCTTCAAACCTGAAGGTTCTAGCTTGTGTTGTGTCTCTTTTGGGACATGAATATAAGCAATACACCCAAAGACTTTGAAATGTGTAATAGAAGGAATTTGGCCTGTCCAAGCTATGATTGGAATCTTACCGGAAGGTGCAGTAGTTGGAAGATGATTTAAAACAAAAATGGTTGTCAATACTACTTCTGCCCAAAAAGAGCGAGATAATCAAGAATGAACAAGCATGCATGTGATTGCATTAATAATTGTATGATTCTTTCTCTCTCCAACTCCATTCTATTCGGGAGAATATGGAATGGTATACTCATGGTGGATGCCGTGGTCAGGGATTTAATATTCACGTGATCACAAGATTTTTTGTGATAATAACACATGTGAACAAGTTATTCACATGTTCTCATGTTACCGTTCACAAAATGACAGGTCACTTGCCGTTTGGGAACCCCGTAAAAGCTTGGCTGCTACACATGGGAATAAGCTATTCACATGTTCTCATGTTACCCTCTTCACATAATAGCAGGTCAGTGGCCACCTAAGAAGATTTTTTATGCCCGAAAAAGATACTTTTTTAGGCCCTTGTGAAAGCTTTGTGAATATAACATGTGATCACAAGATTTCCTGTGTTATTAATATATGTTATTAACATGTTCACATGTTCTCGTTTACGTCAGTGAAATCCCTGGCCGTGGTTGATGCAATGATCATGAAATAAGTTGGAAATATATTCACCACCATTATCACTTCAAAGAATTTGACTCTTGGACTAGTGTGATTCTCCACAGATATTTGGTACTCTTAAATGTGTCCAATGCTTTTGATTTATGTCATAGCAAAAAGACATTTGTATACCGTGAATAGTCATCAATAAAAGTAATGAAGTAATAGTAGCAAGACTTGGATGGAGGAAAGGTTCCACAAATATTAGTATAAAATGAGATCCAAAAGATTATTTGAATGAATATTTATAGACATTGGAAATGGCTTACGATGATGTTTGCCTAGAGCACAATATTCACATATCCCCATATGCGGGTGAGATTTGAGGTCCATACCTCTCACAAGATCATGACGATGAATATCAAGAAGCTTTGATAAATTTGAGTGAGCAAACCGATGATGCCATAGCTTACAATCCAGATCTCCTAGAGCTGTAACAACATTTGCAACATCCTCATTCAATGAAAGTTCAAAGAGATTACCATGTCAAGGAGCAATCGCAATAGTGGTGCCATCCTTTTCGATGCAACACTTTGTATCATCAAATCCAACAAATAGACCAAGATCCACGAGCCACGCAAAAGAAAGTAACTTTCTTTGTAAATCAGGAACATATAAAACTCCTCACAATATTTTGGTTGAGGAAGAAGTCGCCCCAATACCCATTACTTGGCAAGTTGTATTATCGGCAAGATAAACCACTTTCTTTTTTATAGGAATTGGATGATAATTATGTAACCATTGCAATTTATATGTCATGTTGCCAGTAGCACCAGAATTAACAATAACAAGAGAACCATCACGAACATGTAGTACCTTTTCTAGAGAGACATTATAATGAACCAAATTAGCCTCTCGGATGAACATTGTCTTCACCATCATGAGGATTTTGTTGAGTAGCATAAGCTTGATTTCGAGCTTCATCATAACGCCTCTTGAAGCATCGACTGGATGAATGCCTTGTGCTCCCACAATATTCATAAGTTGGAGAAGAGGAAGAACCCCTTGATAGACGAGGTTGCTTATTTGTAATACCATGTTCTTCATCATACTCTCGTGTCCAACATTCAGATACCAAGTGACCAGTTTTGTCACAATAAGAACAACAGTTTTGAGGAAATCTCAAACGAGAAGAATTACCTCCTCTTTGGAAGCCATGAGATGTAAATTGGGAGGAGGAAGAAGGGTGTTGCTGAAATGGACGTCTCTAGACAGCAATGGCTGTCTCTGATTCTATGTACTCTTGCGCAATCATGACCGTTTCATGAGTTACCAACGTCTAACGATCATGACGTTGAGAATATTCAATCAAAGAAATACATGTATGCTCAAAATCAATTCCATCCTTGTTAGATAATATAGTGACAATATTATCATACAAAGGATCTTTCACCGCATCAAGAAGGTGTTTAACCAATTGAGTTTGAGGAATAGGATCTCCTGTAGAGCAGAAAGTTGATTCATAATACCTTTGAAAGATTTAATGTGACTAGACATGGATGTACCTGTCTTGAATTGAAGCTTCCCTAGAAGATTAAAAAGATACAGAATCTCTGTAATAGTTTTCTTCTCAAACATAGTGATAAGATAGTCCCATATAGTATATGACATGGATAACGGATAAACATCTAGCATGAGTGAATCATTAAGGGCAGAAAGTATATACCGACGAGCAGCCTTATCACGAGACAAATCTAGTGTGCATGATCAATTTTCCACTACTCAAAAATAGGACCTTCGGTAATAAGGACATCATTCTCAAGTGGATCAATAGGTTGAGGAGGGCATGCAAGAAAACGAAGAACAATAACTGCCAATTCGTCTCCTTCCAAGATTAATAGCATCTTATATTTCCAACCAAGAAATCCTTGGCGTTGGAAAAGAGGAACAGAATGCTGTCCCTCGAAGGAAATCCGTTAACAAGTATGGTGTTTGCCATGTCGGGTTGTGAGAACACGTAGAAGATAAGATCGCAGAACTTGCAGACCATGTATGAGATATGAGAAACGTAGCCAAAAATAGGCATGCACCAGACGACGAGCATAAAGTGATCGTGTAAAGAATAGAACGTGAACCAAAATTAGAGCTCTAAAAGTGGAGACCTGTGTCTCATGCACATAAGCAAACTTAGAGGTCCATAAAAGACGAAAATAATAATAAGAAAAAGCACCGCGTTAAGAAAAAGCACCACGTTATGACGCAACTTGCATGGCAAGTTTTGTATCTAATTGTAGCTTGTATAGCAAGCATCCGAAGCTTTCATGGAAAGCTTTGACGATCAAATCCTTCTTACAACTCAGAGACAACTACCTGTTTGTTCTCACAAAGAACTTATTTTATTGTTTTAGATGCAGTTTGCCTGAACTGTCCTAACTTTTAACTTAGAACTCCGATTGACAAACCGTTTTGTTAGGATTCACCAGCAATGTACTATCTACATTCCTAAGACAACTTTTAGGAGACTAGGTATGGGAATTATGAGTTCACTATTCTTCCTTTCAGATTGACTAATGCACCTCCTACTTTCATGTGTTTAGTGAATAATGTGTTTTGTGAATATTTGGATGATTTCATTCTTGTATTCATAGATGATATTTTTTTGTATTCAAAGAATGAAAAAGAACACAAAATTCATCTTAGGAAAGAACTTCAAAAGTTGCGGGATCACAAGTTGTATGCAAAGATGAGAAAGTGTTTCTTTGCTAAAGACAAGATTGTGTATTTAGTCTGTGTCATTTCTAAGGAGGGTATTCGCATAGATCTTGAGAAGATTAAAGTGATTATGGAATGGTCTAGACCCAGGCATGTGACAGATGCAAGGAGCTTCATAGGATTGGCACAATTCGAGAGAAAACACATTACAGACTTTTCTAAGATAGCTTCTCCATTAACCGATCTCACCAAACAAGAAAAAAAGTTCAAGTGGGATGAAAGGTGTCAAGTAGCTTTTGACACTTTAAAAGCTAAGGTTGCTGAGAAATATATTTTGAAAATACCAAAAATGGGAAAATCTTTTGTAGTAATTTGTGATGGTAGTGGAACACAAATTGGGTGTGTTCTCTCTCAAGATGGACGAGTAGTAGAATATGAGTCAAAGAAACTTAGGAGCCATGAATAGAAGTATCCTACCCATGATCGCAAATTGAGCGCAATTGTGCATGCCCTTAACAATTGGAGACATTGCCTACTTGGTGTGAAGTTTGAACTTCGGACTGATCATCATCAAAGTTTAAAATATCTATTAACTCAACCTTTGGTAAACAAGAGGAAAAGGAGGTGGATGGATCTCCTATGCCAGTATGATTTTGAGATAAAATACATTGAGGGTAAGGAGAACAAGGTGGCTGATGCTTTGAGTAGGTGACCCTTGATTAATTCCTTGACTGTCACTCAATCGGACATAATGGAAAACATTAGAGATGAAATTGAGAGAGATCCCTTTTATGTGAGCATCCTAGAGAGAATTTCCAAGACTCCATCTCAGAGGGTTGAGGAAAAATATCATTTGTTCAAGGGGAACTTGCACTTTAATGAGAGACTTTGTGTGCCTAGTGAATCATCTTTTAAGGCCAAAATTCTTCATGATTGTCATGATGCACCATTTTCTGGACACGTTGGATATAACAAAATGTATAGTAAGGTCTAAAAAGCTTACTTTTGGCCTAGTTTGAAGAATGATGTCCAACTCTATATTAAAGAATGCATTGTTAGCAAGTGAAGATTGAACAACTTAGAATGCCAGGTCAAATGCAACCTTTAGACATTCCTTCTAGGAAGTGGGAATCAATTTAAATGGACTTTATCACTAAATTTCCCATTGCTAGAGGAGGATACTACACTACCTTTGTAATTGTCGATGGCTCACTTATTTCCTATGAAGAAGACAAATGGTACTCTTGAGGTAGCCAAGTTGTTTGTGAAAGAATTTTTTTGTTTGCATGGTGTGAGGTGAAAAAAAGAAAAAAGAACCTGCCTCTATAGCCCTTCACCTCCCAAACTTGGAAACACACAATACAACGGAGGCACCACCAGCCACCCACCCACCGGCTGGAACACTTCTCACACTTCACCACCGGCTGGAACACTTCTCACACTTCACCACCCACCGGCTGGAACACTTCTCACACTTCACCACCCACCCACGCCAGAAAGATAGCTCAAAACCACGATAAACAGATGATCATTCAGCAAACACACACCGGCTGGAACACTTCTCACACTTCACCACCCACCCACGCCAGAAAGATAGCTCAAAATCACGATAAACAGATGATCATTCAGCAAACACACAGCACCATCCACATTTCAACAAACTCAGCAAATACACCAAAAACCAGGACTCTGGCCAGGATTTACTGCCAAGGGAATGCACCCTTGTGTCTGACAACCAAGCCTCTGTCTCCCGGTCTCTGCACTCTCCAGAGGGCGCCCCACCAGCAACCCTTCTTCACTTCCTCTGTAGCCCGGCTACTCTCTGTCTGTTGCTACCTGCCAAGTGTCGTAGGCGAGTCCCACTGTCTCCAGCCCACACATCAGCACCTCTACTGCAGCCAACACACAAAAAAAACCAAGGCTCTCCCTCTGGTCAGCATCCACTCTCTGCGTGCAATCATCGACCACACAAAACTAGCTACTCCTCTCTTCAGAGGGCGCCCACACCAGCTAACCCTCAACTCAGCAGCTCTCACTCTCTGTGTGTCGTGACCAGCAGCTTTGCTAACACCAGAGCCTTGCAGCTCGTCAGCTCCTCTCGCTCTTCACACTGTAGCTCCCTTCTCTGTCTCTTCTCGATCACTCCAGCGTGACCCTTATCTTCACAAGGCCGCCAGCTTCTTATGACCAGAGGTGTCACCCATGCGGCCCACACCAGCCACTCACCTCTTCGCCTCTAGCTTTGCACAGCCACCCAAGAGGCTCCGTAATAAGGCGGCAACTCTACTCCACGACTGTCTTCGCGCCTCACACCCAACAGCAAGGCGATCTCCTTCTCTCTACCCGGCGACCACTCCACTTTGGCTCTCTCTCTTCAAAGTCACCCCTTGCGCCAGTCTGGTGTTACCACTGAGAGCCTTTGACGCCAGCCAGCTCTCTTCGCTGCTATCCCCAGAGTGCCTGCAGATCACCAGAGCCTCCCCAGCAGCCCTTTGCCTCTCACTGTCGTGGTGACCTCCAGCATAACAAGGCGGCAACTCAACTCCACGCTCTCCACCCATCTGCAGAACCCGGAGCTTCACTCTCTCTCGCCAGCCTCTATATCGCGCTCCCTTCACACCAGGCGGCTCTTCACCCCCCTCGCCTCTGCAGACTCACGAGCCTCTTCGCAGCTTCTCTTCAGCAAGGGCGACCTCCTTCTCGACCCGGTCTCTACTCCTTCGAGGCAGCCATCTTTTTGTTTCTTCTCGACCCGGTCTCTACTCCTTCGAGGTAGCCATCTTTTTGTTTCTTCACACCTTCGCCACCTTCTAGACAACGTGCTGGCAGCCAAAAAGAACCTCCATGTGGCTCCAATATTATTGGCCATGTGTATTATATATTTTTTATTTATTTTTTCTCAAACCTCAATAATGGCCACCATCCCTCTCATTACCTTGCTTTCCGGGTGAACATGCCGCGCCCATAACCTTCCTTCCAGTGCCAGAGCTGCCCACAGCCTCGTTATCAGCAGCATCAACTTACCAAACGCGACAATTTCCTAGTCGATGCCATGCATTTGGCAACCATCTGCACACCATACTGTTGCAAATAAAACTCCCAAATCTCCAGCATCTGCTCCCTAAAAAAACAACACGTGTACCAGCTCACTGCAAAACCATCTAGACTATACATTTGCTAGGGCATTCCAGGGCAAGGTTTATTTACACACCACGCATCCCATATGTACACAAACTCAAAATACCTTTCAGATTTTTGCCTGACATACTTTGCCCAACCCCTAGCCTGCTGAATCATTTATGATCAGCAGCAAGCATATGACCACGTTTTTCTCCGTCAATCCTTTGAGCATCATACAAGGTAATCAAAACATCTCTGTTCCAAGCCTAATCTGAGAAACACTGTCATCTTCCATAGGCGTAGTTTGCCATCCCACATCCCGCAACACAGCATAAGAACTTATGGAAACAAAGCTCTTGACATACACACCATCCTGCCTCATCTCAATACCAAACCCACTGATACAATCAGCACCAATATTGGAGAACCAGTGAAGCAACTCCTGCTAAGGATAAAAACTGATGAAAGCTTCATAAAGAAAAACCTGCTGTGCCATAGCATTTTCTTGTTCATCAACATAAGAAGCATCCCCATCAAAGCCAAGGCAAAACAAATTCCTCTTCAAAAGGCACTATTCCCAAAGCATCCACCTCCGTCCCTGTATGATCACCTTCATCAAGGCCAATAAGAAATTCATCTATCACAGCACCCATAATCTCATCCATAGCATCAGCATCATTCATAATCTTCTGGTGTTGCTCCTCCTTCATAGCATCAATTCTACTCATGGCTTTCTTAACATTAAGGCACATCTGATCATCCAACTCCAACTCAGGTTCATCATCCTGCAGACTTTTTATATCCCACTCATCCCACAAAGGTTCATTATCCAAAGACTTTAAAGCATACTCTTTCACATCATCCAAGCGTAATAGCGCCAATGGTGATCTTCACTGTTCCACATGTGCCTTGGAACCTGCGGGGCCGATTCCAGTACGAAAAGCTCTCTTGCCAAAGCTGATGGAATTACTAAAAGAAAAGATCAGGATGGGAATTTTGGAGCCATCATGCGCTCCATACTCCAACAAATGGTTTACCGTGCCAAAGAAAAATGGAGCATTGTGCTTCATTCAAGACATGCAACCTGTAAACAAGGTCACAATCAGGAATGTGGGAGCAGGTCCGATTGTGGACGAGTTTGCAGAAGCATTTGCAGGGAAAGCTATATACTCTATGGGTGATCTGTATTCGGGATATGATCAGTTCCAGCTGGATTTACAAAGCAGGGACATGACCAGAATGAAAACTCCTTTGGGTTTGGTAAGGATGTGCACCTTACCACAGGGAGCCACCAACTCAGTGGCGCATATGATGAATGAAATGAATAAAGTCTTATGAGACTTCATACCACAAATAACTATGCCTTTTCTGGATGATGTGTCCATAAAAGGCTGTGATGAAAAAGATAAAGATGGGGATTTGGATTCGAAAGGGTGCCGCAAGTTTGTGGCAAATCATATAAAAGATTGTGATAAAATTCTATCCAGGCTTGAAGAGGTGAATCTTACTTTGTTTGGATTGAAATCAGTGTTTGGGGTTGGTGAAGTACTAATCGTGGGGCATCTTTGTAGTACTAATGGGCGCAGACCTTGTCCAGCCAAGATAGATGCGATACAAAGAATGAAAGAGATATGCATTAATGTTACAGAGGTGAGGAGATTTCTTGGTGCATGTGTCTTTTATGTTATATGGATCCTACATTATGCACATGTAGCAGATCCTCTCTACCAACTTTTGAGGAAAAATCAGAGATTTTTTTGGAGTGCTGCACATATTAAAGCTATGCGGAAGCTGAAATGTCTGCTCCAATCATCACCTACTCTAAGGAAGGTAGATTATGAGTGTGGCAGGCCTGTGATTGTAACAGTTGATACTAGTCCTACTGGGATAGGATGGGCAGTAGGGCAAGATGATGAGGATGATTACAGGTATGTAATCAGGTTTGGAGCAAAGGTACTGAGCATTCGCCAGCGAAATTATCTGCAGATCAAGAGGGAGTTATTGGGAGTAGTCACTGCTCTAAAATGTGAAAAAGAATATCTTATTGGAGCATCCATGCTTGTGGAAACTGACTGCTTGCCACTCCTTGGGATAAATGCAAGCTGCACCACTCCAGATATCGCTATGCTCAGGTGGATTGCCTATATCAAGTCACTAAATCCTGAGTTTAAGCATATTGCAGGGAAGGACAACCCAGTTGCAGATATGCTATCAAGAGCCAGGTATGAAGATGAAGAAGGGATGATTAGTGACATTGATGATGTAGGCACAAAGTTCTATACTACTGCACATGCAAAAGGGGACCATGCTTGCTATCAAATGCACTTGAGTCTTTTACTGAGGAAATGTATGAAGGAGATTGGTTGCTTATTGGCCAATACTTGAGTACCTTGACAAGGTAGGAAAATTGGTCTGACTTAGAATTCAAGAGGATCCGCAGAAAGGCATATGGGTATTTTCTAAAGAATGGGTACCTGTGGAAGCATCCTAAGCAGAGGAATGCTATGCCACAAAGAGTTATATGTGATAAAGAGACTCAAGGGAAGCTCATGAAAGAATTCCATGAGAGTCTCTGGGCTGGACATCGAAGTGTGTGGGCCACCTTTACCAAAATAAAGGAAAGATATTGGTGGAAAGGAATGTACAAGGATGTATCCCAATATGTGGAAACATGCATGGTATGTCAAATGTACTCGAATGTGTGACATCGTGATGGCCTGCAACCAACCTACCCACCTGCCATGCACTACAAATGGGTAGTGGATCTAGTTACAATGCCCTTGGGAATCTGGCAGATGCGGTACGTAGTACTTGCAAGAGAAGACCTGACAAATCAGGTGGAAGGGCGTGCTCTTAGAACAAAGAGCACGGAAACAGTATGCAAATTTCTCTTGGAAGATATGATTTGCCGGTATGGTTGTGTTGAGAAAATAACAGCTGACATGGGTGAGCTAGATGCTGAAGAGGCAAGGGAATTCTTTTCTAGAATTGGCATCAAATTGGCCCTAACATGTGCTTACAACCCTGAGGGCAATGGTAAAAGCGAGCGAGGACATCTTCCAATCATTAAAGCTTTGGCTAAGGCATGCAGAGAAAGAATGCGGGAGTGGCCAAGGTTACTACCATATGCTTTATGGGCTGACCGTACAACTCATAGCTCAGTGACAGGATACATGCCTACAGAATTAATGTATGGTCAGAAGCCGATAATGCCAGTTGAAGAAGTAGTCCCAACTTGGAATGTATTACCCTGGGTGGAAGAATTGAACAGGGAAGACCTCCTTGCATTGCGAATGAGGCAGTTGGAGAGAAGGCCTGAAGATGTAGAGCTTGCTAAAGCTCGTTTGAAAGATGCAAGATTGAAAAATAAAGAAAGATTTGATATAAGACACAGACTCCGGCCAAAACCCATTGAAGAAGGTGATTGGGTCCTAATGCATGATAGTAGTCTTGACAACTAGTTCACTGTGGAAAGGAAGTTTGCAAAAAGATGGTTTGGCCCTTACATTGTCAAGCATGTGCATGGAAAACGTATACCTTGTGTGAGCTTGATGGAACAGAGATAAAGAATCTTGTAGCAGGCAAAAGGATCAAGATGTTTAAAAGAAGGCATGACAGTGATCCTTTTGATTCGCAGGAGACTCAAGATGAGAGGCTTGATAGTGATAGCATGGATATGGTTGAAGAGGAAGAGGATGATCTTCCTGGTAATGTAGAAGATGAAGACAACATCCATATATATGTGGATCTTAATGATGACTTGGCACATACCAGAGGATGTGCAGATTTAGAGGGGGCGGATGTCATGCCATGGCACGTCTATGGTGTGAAACCATGCATGTGAGGGCATTAAATACAAATTCAGATGCATGGGATTAAGTTTCATGACTTGAGTCATTATATGATGCCCATGTACATATGTTCATATTGTAAATGAGGTTCAATAAGACGAGCTGAAGCTGAGCCAGGTCTCAAAGCCTCAGTACATGAGTGTGGTGTGAATCGTGGAGTTTTTATGCTTATGGTGAACCTTGGGGGCTAGCAGAAGTCCTTGTGCCTGTGTACATATGGTGTGCGTGGTTTATGAATAAACTTTGCACTGAATGCCCTGGCAAATGTACAGAGCGGGTGGCTTTGCAGTGAGTTGGGCTCCGACGACTGGAATGGTCGTGTTTGGTAAGTTGATGTAGCTGACGAAGGCTGTAAGCAGCTCTTGTACTGGAAGCGTGGCACCATATATCATAATGAAGCAAGGTAATGAGAGCATTGTGTGGTCATCATTTTGGAGCTTTAAAAATAAATAAATAAAATATATGATACAAGTGGCCAATAATATTGGAGCCACATGGAGGTTCTTATTAGTTGCCAGCACGTCATCTAGAAGCTGGCGAAGAAGCGAGAAGGTGGCCGCTTAGAGATGAAACTGCCGAGGGGTCCAGAAGGAGTGGGGGGCCTGGGAAGAAAGTCGGCAGCAGAGCTGACGAAGAAGGAAGGTAGTCGCCTTGGGCTGGTGTGGGCAGAGCCTGGCTGGGGGGTGATTTGGAGACAGGCGAGAGGGCTGGTGGTGACGAAGGGAAAGTTGACGCCTGAGGAGAAGCTGGCAGAGATAGAGCGTGGAGCAGTCGAAGGTTGGTCGTCTTATGAAAGGGAACGCCTCGGGGGGGATTCTACAGACCACGGCATGCTGAAGAGAGGAGTGGCCGCCCTGTAGTAAGTGGACGCCTGCCCAGAGTTCGGTGGGACTAGAGACGGTTAGTAGCCGACTGCAGCGAGGAGAAGTCTCTCGGGTGGAGTGCAGAGGCTACCGGCAGCAGAGAGGACGGGCTAGGGAGCCGTTGGAGTGAAGAACTACTATGGCTGGTGGACAGCGTGACTGCAGCGAAGAGGTATGGGGGAGTTGGCAAGAGGCTGGCAGCAACTGGGGGCCGTTTAGCGTGGAGTGAAACCGGGCAACTAGAAGACAGGCGAGGCCGGAAGATGCTTGCTGGGGATCATGCAGAGACAGAGTTTTGGGCTGGAGTTTTCGTCGGGTGAGAAGACCCCTCGTGTGAGCGAAGAGAGCCAACGTAGAGGGGGTGGCCATTTTGCAGAAGAGAGGCTTCGTGTGTGGAAAAAGGCGCTGTAGAGGGCCAGGCGATAAGCTTTGGGACCGCCTTAGGTCGAGCTGCTGGGGCTCTGGGAAGCAGCTACAGACTGAGAAGAAGCTGGTGTGGGCAGAGCCGGCTAGGATTCGGCGGGACCAAAAGCGAAAGCGCTGGAAGAGGTGGCCGTCGTGTGTACAAGGAAGTGGAGGTTGGCGCAGAGGCATGCTGGGCGAGTATAGTCGCCGCCTCATAGATGACCAAGTGAAGAGTCCGGGGTATCTGCAGGCGTGAAGCAAAGGGAGCAGCCACCTCGTGTGAGAGGGGGGCCCTCGTCATTCTGAGGGAGCCACCTAGTAGAAGGCTCGGGCGCTTGTGCAGAGACAGAAGCTGGCGAAGAAGGGAAATGGCCGCCTAGTGGTTTTACTGGGGGGAAGTGTGCAGAAAAGGAATGGGAGGGAACTAGTCTTAGAAATCTGCAGAAACTCTCATTTTGGGAGGTTAACTTCTGTTCATGCCTTCGTGGTGCTTGAAATATAGAGGTTTAGAAGCTCTTTCAAAGGACATCAGCATCAAAAATCTCAAGAAAGTAACATGAAGTGCTGCTTGATTTTCTCAACGAGTGGAGTTTAGCATTTTTTTTAATGAGATAAGCTAATTATATACGATTTTCAAAAATCGTAAAACTTTTAATGGTTATAGGTTTGGTTTATATTCTTGGTAAATCTTGGGCACTCACGGCTCTGGAAAAATTTTGATGGTTTCTTTTGAGCTTTGAAAGCTGAGGGTCTCAAAGTAGGGTTGATTTTGGGTTTTGAACATGAAGCTTTTGGAAATCACATGATGATATATATATGCCATATGTTATTTTTGCTTTTGTGAAGTTGTTGGATTCAATAAGCAGGTTTTCAAGAGATCAAAATCTCATCTTCATATGATGAAGCTGGCAAAATGTGAAGTATGTTATGTGAATGGTTACATGTATATGGGAATCTTTTGAAGATTGTGCTATGCCTACATGTGTTATGTATGAGGCACTTGGAAAAAGGGTAAGGAGATCTATGCTTGAAGCGGGTCATGCTCTTGACTCGTAACGTATATGCATTCATCAAGCTGAATTTGGGGATGCTTTGAAGTGAATTGGCACATGTACATGTCGACCAAAATTGAGATGTCATAACCCCCTAGAAGAGTTATATGTTTTTGTTTCCTTGCTGGGATTTGAAGCTACTCTCACAGCCAGAAGTCTCGCACTTGCCCAGCGATACCACCCACGTCACGACAACGGTTTGTCAATCTGAGTTCTGAGTCAAAAGTTAAAACAGTTTAGGCAGATTGCATCTAAAATAGTAAAACAAATTCTTTGTGAGAGCAAACAGGTAGTTGTCTCTGAGAGTCGTAAGGAGGGTTTGATTGTCAAAGCTTTCCGTGAAAGCTACAGACGGATGCTTGCTGTACAAGCTACAGACGGATGCTTGCTGTACAAGCTACAGACGGCGGATGCTTTCCGTGAAAGCTACAGACGGATGCTTGCTGTACAAGCTACAATTGGATACAAAACTTGTCGTGTAAGTTGCGTCATAATGCGGTGCCTTTTCTTATTATTATTTTTGTCTTTTATGGACCTCTAAGTTTTCTTATGTGCATGAGACAGGGGTCTCCTCTTTTAGAGTTCTAATTTTGGTTCACATTCTATTCACTTTATGCTCGTCGTCTGGTGCATGCCTATTTTGGCTATGTTTCTCATATCTCGTACATGGTGTGCAAGTTCTGCAATCTTATCTTGTACGTGTTCTCACAACCCGACATGGCAAACACCATAATTAACGAATTTCCTTCTGGGTAGCATTCTGTTCCTCTTTTCCAAGGCAAAGAATTTCCTGGTTGGAAATACAAGATGCTATTAATTTTGGAAGGAGACGAACTGGTAGATATTGTTCTTGGTATTCTTGCATGTCCTCCTCAACATATTGATCCACTTCACAATGATGTTATTATTACCGAAGGTCCTATTTTTGAAGAATGGAAAATTGATCGTGCACACTGGATTTGTCGTGAGTGATAAGGCTGCTCGTCAGTATATACTTTCTGCCCTTAACGATTCACTCATGCTAGATGTTTATCCATTATCCATGTCATATACTATATGGGACTATCTTATCACTATGTTTGAGAAGAAAACTGTTACAGAGATTCTGTATCTCCGTAATCTTCTGGGCAAGCTTCAATTCAAGGCAGGTACATCCATGTCTAGTCACATTGAATCATTCAAAGGTATTATGAATCAACTTTCTGCTTCTACAGGGGGGGATCCTATTCCTTGAACTCAATTGGTTACACACCTTCTTGATACGGTGAAGGATCCTTTGTATGATAATATTGTCAATATATTATCTAACAAGGATGGAATTGACTTTGAGCATACATGTATTTCTTTAATTGAATATTCTCCATGTGATGATCGTCATACGTCGGCAACTCATGAAACGGTCATGATTGCCCAAGAGTACACAGAATCAAAGATAGCCTTTGCTATCCGAAGACGTCCATTTCAGCAACGCCCTTCTTCCTCCTCCCAATTTACATCTCGTGGCTTCCAAAGAGGAGTTAATTCTTCTTGTTTAAGATTTTCTCAAAAGCGTTGTTATTATTGTTCTCAGTTTGATTTAGAAATACAACACCATATTAGTGAATTTGGGAATTTCCCAATTCCCATTTTTGAATACTTAAAAAGGGAGACATGGATAACATGTTTGTAAGTTTCTCAAAACCCTATCATATGACCTATCGTTGGAAAGCGCTTGAAAAATGGAATCTAAAGTGCTATAAAGCTCTCATTTTGGATTAGTGGTGTTCCAGTTATGGTTAATCCAAACTTTTGACCACGTGTCCCAAACTTGTGGGAAATTCCCATATTCCCCAATATGGTGTTATACATCAAATGGATGTTAAGACGACTTTTCTTAATGGAGACTTAAATGAGAAAATATATTTGGAGCAACTTGAAGGATTTACAATTCCTCGAAAGAAACATCTTGTATGCCAACTCCACCGTGCTTTGTATGGACTAAAACAAGCTTCACAATCATGGTACATCAAGATTGATCATGATTGAGCCAAAATACATCCAATTGCAAAGTTTGAAGCATCAATATGGACATGAAAGATTTGGTTCCAATCTGGTGCCCGTAAGATGGGTGTAGACACTAATGCTTGCTTAAACTTTTCAAAGGATTCCTCACACTCGTCAGTCCCATTAAACTTTACAAGAAGAGCATATAATGGTCTAGCAAGGACAGCGTACATGTAGATGAATCGACGATAATAGCCACAATGTCCCATGAATATTTGTACCCCTTTAGGGTTGATAGGCCGAGGTAATGAGACAATGACATCAATTTTATCCATGTGTTGAAATACCATTGCGAGAAACAATATGGCCCAAAATCTTCCCTTATCTTACCATGAATTTGCACTTGTCAGGATTCAAGCATATACAATAAACTTGACACTTTTGAAACACAAGTCTCAGGTGTTCTATATGATTATCACGCTCTTGTGAGTGAACACATAAATCATCCATGAAGATCTCAAGAAATAGCCTAAGGTACTCCTTGAATACATGACTCATTAACCGTTGAAGGGTTGCAAGTGCATTTGTTAGACCAAATGGCATAACACAATAGGCAAAGATGCCATCTTCAGTACCAAAGGCTATCTTCTGTTGATCCTTTGGATCAATTGACACTTGATTGTAACCGGAGAATCCATCTAAGAAACTATATGCCTTTTTCCCTACAACACGTTCCAAAACATGATCCGTGATTGGAAGTGGGTAATGATCATGTACAGTAGTTGCATTTACCTTCTTGAGGTTTACACATACTCGAAGTTTTCCATTTTTCTTGGGCACCACTACAATAGGGGAGACCCATTCAGTGTGTTCAATCTCATAGATAAATTTTGCCTCTAAGAGCTTGTCTATTTCTTCTTTTATCTTTTGTACAAAATTCTCATTGTAAGTATAAGGACGTTGCTTGGAAGGCTTTGCATCCTCTCGCAATGGAATTGTATGCTGACATATGCTTGGATCAACTCCTTTGAGGTCTTTATAACTCCAAGCAAAAACATCGCGATACTCCTTTATTGTTTGAATTAATAACTTCTTCTCATCTAAGGACAAGTCTGTGGCAATCCACACATAGCGAGGCTCTTTTCTTGGCTCAGCGATATCAATTTTTTTTGCATCTTTTGGACCATCATATGAAACCCCTGGCATGCTTGGCTTTTGTCGCATGGGCTGTTGAAGAACAATCTTCTGATCTTGAAGAGTGTACTATGTGAAGTTGGGGGGAACATTGAAACCTTGTTCTTGTCCACTTGAGTCATCACTAATTGAAGACCATGTGGTTTTAAGCTCTCTTTTGTAATTTTGCATCAGAGTTTTTCGTTCAACCTTTATCTTTGCACTTATGACACTCTCTTTTGAATCTGTTTGAGACTTGAGTTTTTGTTTTGGTCTCTTTGTTTTTTTGTGATTTTTGCTAATAGTTTTTAGATTTTCTCCTGGTTGAATCCATTTGGTCGTTTTACTTGGTCTTTGATACTATGTTGTTTTTGGACATAGTATAGATATCCATTCTTTCCTGAGAAGTGAGGTGGTGGTCGAGAGTGTTCATTCTTAAAATCCTAGTCTTCTTTTTGTATTCTCTCACATCGTTCCCTCTAATCTTGTTTACGGATTCTCTTATGGCTCTTACAGCATTTACGTTTGGGTCGGCTTCGAGGGATCTCTATTTGAACCTCCCTTCCTCTCAAGAGTAGGCGTGCCTTTCCTAACTCCTCCTCGGGGATTATCACATCATCATCAAAATCAGAGTCCCATCCATCTTCCTTATCAGCATCATTAGCAGATTCGAGTGTTAAATCCTCCACTGAGACTTCCTCTACATGCAGTGCTGTGGATGCATCCCCATAGTACAAATCATCTAGAAGGTCACGTGGTTGTACCATTCGTATAGGAATAATGTCATATCCATCCGAGTCACAAAATTGAATTGGCTTAGGTAAAGCACGTCGGTAATGTTGCAACGACATGACTCCATTCTAGGGGATCAATTAAGTGCTCAGGGAAGGGTTGTGGAATGTATGCCTCATCTGATACACTTCGTATGCCTTAAGTCTTTCAGTGTTGAAATCCTTACATGAGGCTCCACACATCCACAGATCTTCTCGCCCATCTGACAATGTAACTCTTGAGCCCTCAGATGAAGCAGAATCAAACTCATCTATTGGAGACCTTGTTACATCACGATATGAGTGATTCTTTAGGTTGACCCTTGTGATGACAAAATCATGTCGGAGGTACAAATAATTGTATCCCCAATCTTGAATCATTTGAAATTGTTGCATGAATGGTCTACCCAATATCACTTCATAGTTTGGATGCTTTCTAAAATCCACTACTGCAAATGGGTGCTCATATTCAATCCCACATGTGGTGACCAATATGTTCTCTAGCAGCCTAATGGGATGTTCTAAGGTTCCATCTGCTAGCTACAAGCGCATCCTTGTACTCCTAATAGCTAGTTTGCCCCACTTTTCCCAAATGGACCTTGTCACAATGCCCACTCCTGCACCACTATCAAGTATTGCACTTGAAGCTACTTTTCGCACTTCTAATGGGAGGGTAGCATTTCCTTGATCGTCGTCACAAAATTTTCCTACTTTGTTGATAGGAACTGGCATAACATGCTTTGTCTCAGGGTGTATAGTACATTTATTTGGTGACCCTTTTGTAGCAATACCTGCTCTGACAAACATGTGGCAATATCATTCCATAACTCTGGTCGAAGCTTTATCAAATCAAGCAAAGGTAAGGTACAAGCCACTGGTGCTGATAAAATAGCTTACACGATACCCATATCCATCTCCTTTGTCAACCTTCTATGCATGGAGGATATCCTCAAGGTTTGAGAACAGTTCTCATATTCTCCCAAATAAGATGGTAAGGTTTTCATTGTATGCTTACTTCTAGGAGAAACAATTGTTTGAACTTCCTCCTGGATGCTTGGGCGTCTAAAGTTGTTTTCTATGCCCCTGGTAAAATCCACTTCAGAGAATGGAGGTGAAATAATAGAGGACATATTCTCATTAACTTTCTCATGAACTGCTTCCCACATTTCATTTGCCATGTCCTCGTTAGCATCATTAACTTCATCATTGCATGGGAAGGCAAGAGTAGGTGGTGGCAGAATGCCTTCTTTCAATGGGGTGTCAATTGGTGCAAACTTCTCGCTATGAGCTTGTGAGATCATCTCACTTTTCATTTCCCAACTTGATGACACTTCTGGTATGGTTTCTAATGTTGGCTTAAGAGAGGTTGGGCCCCGAGGGATAGGTGGAGATGGGCCCTCAAGTATTGATTGAGCTTCCCTAATGAGTTGCTGATGTACAGCTAGATTGATCTTCTCCTCATGAGGGTTTGGGTATTCTTGAAGCTTCTTGGGTAGCTCAGATAAAGCTGCAATGCGACTTCTATGAGCATCAATGATGGCATCTAGAGTCTCATTCACCTTATCCACAAAAACAGAACCCCCTGAACTATCCTTGGTTGTACTAGCCTCATCTTGTTTAGCACTAGGCCCAGGTTGAGGTTGATGCTCCTCATGCACTTCTTGGGATGTAAAAGCTTGATCCTTCATGTTTTGTTTAGAGACTTCTTGAGAACTAGTGGATGCACTCTTAGTTTGCTTGTTGCGGTTCTTTTTCCTCCTAGTGGTCCTTTTTCTATTGGAATGTAGGGTCTTGTCCACTAGATTTGCCTTTGCATCCCTAGTTCGAGGTGTCTCATCAGTCTGCATTTTAGCATTTCGTGTCTGTGATCTAGTCATGACTCTAAGTGACACGACATCCTCATTCTCTGATGAAGGTGGCGATGGAACTGCCTCTACAAAGTTGAGTGAGACCTTTGGTTGAGAGGTGCCTTCCTCATGTGGTTTCAGCAAACAATCCTTTGGAAAGTGTTCTACACAACACCCTAGACAATATCTTTCAATTGGTGAAAACTGTGGTACTGTTGTATGGGATCGAGCTGCTTGCCTTTGGCGATGTGGACAATCACAAGCCCAATGGGGTTCTCCGCACTCATAACAGGGGCCCATTAGTTTGGCTTCTACTTTCCTTTGCTGCCATTGACCTGAAGGGCCTGAAGGCCTAGGTTGGTAGCCGCCTAGCAACATCAAAGAATTTTGTTCCCCCGGTTGAGGCTCCAGTGCTTGGCTTGGATATGCGGGACTTTCAAAGAGATTTTCCTTGGATGAATATGATGCATATTCCTCCTCCACATAGCTTGGGTTTACCCAAGTCTCTACACATATTTTAATTGTCGTAGTCAACAAACCTCACAGGAGCAGTCCCAGGAGAAGGAGGTTGAGCTCCAAGTACAGGTCGTGCTTGCCCTTGTGCCATCGATGGCTTGCGTTCAAAAGTAGTATATTGTTGATGCATTTGTGGAGCCACTGCACCCCTTTGCTGCTCACGCTCTTGTCTCATTCTTGCAATGTGAGTACATTCCTATGTGGTGTGGGTATAATTCCAAGCACAAGCCTAGCACCACTTCTTTGTGGGTTGGTTTGTGACTAGAGGCAAAAAGGTATTACATTCTTTGGTTTTATGGTTATCGCCACATGCTCCACAAAGATGAGGACCTGTAGTACTTAGGTAGTACACTCCTCATTCGTCTGCTGTTGTTGTGGCTGCATGGGTGGGCGATAGGTTTGTCCCAATCTCCTTAGTACTAGGTTAGCTATCTGGTCTGGATTTACTAGTGCGCTAGACCCTAAACTTTGGTCATCACCCCACTGATCTCTAGGTTGCACCTCAGGGCCAGTACCATCTTGGAATTTGAAGTTATCCGTGAAATCCATAGCATCATGGCAACACTCATTGAAATTTGTATGCTTCTTTACATAGAGATGTGTGTGCAGTGTTGAATTTTTGAGTCCTTTTAAGAAGAGAGAAATTAATCGACTCTGGGTGGGCTTCTCATCTTCTGGGCAACAATTAATATACTGCTTCATCCTATTTACACAGTCTCTAACACTCTCAGTCTCGCCTTGCTTGAAAGAGTAGATGTTTGCTACTATGTCATGCTGAATCTCCATCAAGGAAAAAGCAACAAAATCTCTCTTCCAAAACTCGTGAAGAAGATTTGTCTGAAGCCTCTAGTGCCTGAAACCAAGCAAGGGCCTTTCCCTCAAGAGTGAGCCCAAATCCTTCAATTCGCGTATGCTTGTCCTCAGCTCGAACTGCTTGCCTAAATGCTACTACATGGTCATATGGATCTCCCAACCCTTTGTACTTCTTTACCAGTTTTTGAAGAGTTGATGGCCTTACTCGTCTTGAATACTCATCATCAGGCCTACAGCCTCTCACTCTTAGTGGTTCCTCTCTTTGGTAAGATGGTCCATATGCATCCCAAATTGGTGTGGGTCCCCTATTACCTCCCTCACCAACCCTCTCCAAAGATCCTGTTACCCGCATTTCAGGATGTGCATTTATGGGAGGCCGAGTTGGCTCCCCTACCCTCTGATTGTCATAGTGAGAGAAACGTTGTTGTGGTGTGATCTGTGGTCACACTTTTGGTGTAGGATAATATCTTGGTGCTAGAGTTGGGCTACTTGCAGTGGTCCACTTTGATGTTGAGGGTCCCTCTCTAGTGAACTCTCGTAGGGGAGGAGCAACAGTTTCTCCAAGAAAGGCTGTCTCTCCTGGTTTAGCTGTATTAGTTGAGAGCACTTCCATGAATAATGGTTGTCCTCTCCATGCTCGTATAGGTATAGCCAAAAGCATAGGCTCAATATTGTAAGAAAGCTTTTATGAAGATCATGTCACTTCTTATTATGAATACAATATAGTTTTTGCAAACTTATTTTCATCAAGTATATCATTGTTTTTTCTAGTTTGTATCATCAGTTTCTTTGTAAATGTATCAGAAATGACCTTAGGGGCCTAGGGGAGCAGTGCTAAAATAGTGCAAATTTTGAGCCGGCACTGTTGCTTTAGAGCCCAAATTCTCACTATTTTGGCACAGCTTCCCGAGCTCCAGAAGCAATTCTGATGCATTGGATGACAAATAATGTATTTTTACACATGATGAAAGGTGTTTTCATCTTGTAAACTATTGTTTCTCATAATCAGTGTACTCAATTTCTTTGTAAATACATCAAAAATGACCCTCAGAGCTTGGAGGAGGAGCAGTGCTAGAACAACGCAAATTTTGAGCCTGCACTGCCGCTGTAGAGCTCAAGTTCGCAATATTCTGGCACAGCTTTCCCAGCCCTCCAGGAGCAATTTTGATGCATTGAATGATAAACAATGTTTTTTTACATATGATTAAAGGTGTTTTTATCTTGTAAACTATTGTTTCTCATAAATCAGTGTACTCAACTTCATTATAAATGCATCAAAAATGATCCTAAGTGGTTGGAGGAACAGTGCGAGAACAGTGTGAATTTTGAGCTCGCATCGCCGCCGCTGTGCAGAGCCCAAATTTGCACTATTCTAGGACAGCTTCCCCAACCCTCCAGGAGCAATTCTGATGCGTTGGAAGACAAATAATGTAATTATCACTTCCCATATCTTTTATGCTTACCTCTATGCATGAAATTCAATTATGCTAAAAGTAACACTTTTATAATAAAATAATCATCTTTTATGCATGCCTCTATGCATGAATTTCAATTATGCTAAAAGTAACCCTTTTATAATAAAATAATTATCTTCTATGCATATCCCTATGCATGAAATTCAATTATGCTAAAAGTAACTCTTTTATAATAAAAAAATCATCTTCTATGCATATCCCTATGCATGAAATTCAATTATGCTAAAAGTAACTCTTTTATAATAAAATATTCGTCTCTTATGCATACCTCTGTGCATGAAATTCAATTATGCTAAAAGTAACTCTTTTATAATAAAATAATCATCTTCTATGCATACCTCTATGCATGAAATTCAATTATGCTAAAAGTAACTCTTTTATAATAAAATATTCGTCTCTTATGCATACCTCTATGCATAAAATTCAATTATGCTAAAAGTAACTCTTTTATAATAAAATATTCGTCTCTTATGCATACCTCTATGCATGAAATTCAATTATGCTAAAAGTAACTCTTTTATAATAAAATAATCATCTTCTATGCATACCTCTATGCATGAAATTCAATTATGCATAATATAAAAATCAATTTCTCTAGGATTACAATGAATATCTTTCAATTAATCTAGGATGATAATTCCTAGAATATGGTAGGAAGTCCTCTTTTTATGCTTTGAATGAAATTATTTTATGCGTAATTTTTATTAAAATTTTACCATAGCTCCGCTGCTATGACTGATAATTCTCAATTTTTCTAAGGGATAAAGCTTATCTTTAAGGAAATAATTAGAATGATCCCTAATTGGATCATTAATCCCTAATGGATTGAATCATCAATATTCATGAAATACATAAACTAAAAGCATAGAAAAAAGCCATTAATTTGGCCTCAAGCATAGATTAATCTTGGATTAAGAAAAAGCTTTATGAAAAGCTTCATTTGGATTGAGAAAGGGTCATGAGGATGACCATTTCTTGAGTGAGAGAGAGAAATTTCATAAAAACCATTTGAATTAAGCATAAATGGAAATTTATGTAATTCTTAACTATTATTAATCAATTAACTTCAATAGCATTCATCAATTTATGTAACTCTTCACTACCATTCATCAATTAACTTCAATAGCATTCAAAAACCATTCCAATTAAGCTTCTCAAGCTTGAGAGGGGTTGAGAAGAGAGAAGCATTGAGAAATTATAAAAAAGATCAAAATTCACCATTTACCTTAAAAATTGGTTGATTCTTTGTTCACAGTAGAGGCCCCCAACCAATCAATTGGTTAAGTATGTTGATGGAGCCACCAATGGGGATTGAAGAAAGAGGGAAGCTCCAATTTCTTCAATTTGGAGAGAATTTTAGAGAATAGTAGAAACTAGCATTATTTCAGCATAACTCTAGTATAGTAAAATTCTTCTCCTTTTTTTTCAAAAGACTCATGTTCTATTAATAGGAGAGGGAAGCTCTAACCAAAGCTAACTGAATTCTAGAATTTTCCAAATTCAGTTTGGTTGAATTTGGACTAGATTTGGACCTAGTTTGGTTACTTTTTGATTCGGTTTGGTTCCATTTTGATTTGGTTTGGTTCAAGAGAGAGGAGAGATAAAAATATCACATTATTTTTGAGTTTAAAACTCATTCAAGCATGTGAATTATGCACCTCCTTTAAAGAACTCCCCTTTCTTACATATGTGTCAAAATGAAATCATTATACCCAAAATATCTCATATTTTTAATATTGCTCATAAGTTTTTTTACTAATAAACCTTGTACATTTTCAACTCTTCATCTTGTGTGAGCATTTACTCATTTTTGGATACCCAAAATATCTCATATTTTTAATATTGCTCATAGTTTTTTACTAATAAACCTTGTACATTTTCAACTCTTCATCTTGTGTGAGCATTTATTCATTTTTGGATACCCAAAATATCTCATATTTTTAATATTGCTCATAGTTTTTTACTAATAAACCTTGTAGATTTTCAACTCTTCATCTTGTGTGAGCATTTATTCATTTTTGGATACCCAAAATACCTCATATTTTTAATATTGCTCATAGTTTTTTACTAATAAACCTTGTACATTTTCAACTCTTCATCTTATGTGAGCATTTACTCATTTTTGGGTATCTTCTTTTACAAATTGGATTTATCTCCTCTCTACACATGGATTGATGCTATTGGCCCATAGGAACCTTAATTGGACCATAATCCAAAAATTTCTGAAAATCTAGACCCTCAGGCTAAGGTCCTTCATACTCATTTCCAATTAATTCCAATTGCACATTGGAAAGTTCTTTTTGAGTTTCTGTTTAAGGGGAACTTATTTTAATAAGATGAGAAATTTTTCTATCTACAAATATTCAAAATCTAAATATTCTCTCTCTCTAAGTCAAAACAGTTAGAAATAAGGTCTTTTATATTTCTGAAGAGGGGATTGATTACAGGGGAAGATGCTGGACATTTTGAGAGGCTGGGGAGGAATCTTACATTCTCTCTCACTTGAAAAACGCGAGATGTCCTCATCTCGCAAACTTGGGATAATTTCGCAAGATGCACGAATATGAGACTTAGAGAAAAATTTAATTAAGATTAACCACCAAATAAAAAAGTCTCAAAGAGAGTAAGGGTCAAGACAAGAACAAGATTTAAACTTTATTCATTCTTGGAACATATACAGTAAAGATAGAAGAACTCTTTACACTTCCATAAGTTCGTCCATCATATGATCACAAAAGCAGCACTCACAAGCTGCGCACGTATAAGGTAACTCATCTATGGGAATAATTCTGTTGGTTATTGCCGCACCTATCTCAGTGGTATGAGGTGATCTAACAAAAGGACCTCTGAGAGGCAAGCCAAAAACGGGGTAAAGGCATATCTTCTGATGAGGAAGAAAACACGCCAGTAAGAAGACCCGCTCAGAAAAACCAAGATGCCTTGATCTCATGATGCAGTAGTATCGGGGACCCAAACCCAAGGCTTCAATAACCATGGCCAAGCGGACATTGTTACGAAAGTCCTGCTGACCCTAGGGTGTTACCCTAGTTATGTCTTGATAGGTCCGCCATTTGGTCTGAGCTACCGAAGTTCCCAAGTGAGGAAAAAGTGAGTGCTCATACTATTCTATAAAATCTTTCTTCACAGACTCGCTTGCGTCTTGAAGGTGAGAAATCATCATGGATAAAACTAATTCCTGTTGCCAAGCCATGAAGGAGATTAAGAAGAAGGGAGATCGATGGAAGTAAGATTACTGTGAGCGACAGGTAAAAGTTATGACTTATATAAAGGAAGGAGCTAGCGTAACTTAGAAGCCAACGGTATCTTGCCACTGAAGTTTTTTCGTCTTTCCATGATTTGGGTTTGGCACATATTTCTATGAAATACATTAAGAACTTTGAGATGAGGAGGTAAAAGAAGCTTGTAGGCTAAGTCACCTACTTTCATTGAATTCAGATATAAGGCTCACAATATCTGGGGGATAACTTCTTATACTCCCCAAGAGATAAAGAACTTCTTTTGGGCCGTACTCGAATGAAAACCAAAACCTTGGTATCTAAAACACCGATTTTCACTTCTGAACTCATTGTTCTGAATCCTTAAAACAGGTGTGACTCTTGAGAAGTATTCTAGGGAGAGGGTCTTCCTTTTTTAAACAGAATCTTTCTTTTATTTTAGAGAGGGAATAATTATAAGATCAAAAAGGGAGATTCTTACTCCTGTATACCTCGAAGGCTGGGGAATCTTACATTCTACCCCACTTAAAAAAGTGCGAGATGTCCTCATCTCGCAAGGTAGAGGACGACTCTTTTTCTTAGGATCCAATTTTATTCTGGGGTTCCCAGTATTCTGGTCAATCCAACAGAATACTAGGATAAATATCCCTTATATAGAACTCATCATTAATTAACAATTCATTCAGATCATATCATTCATATCTTTAACATGATAATGGTCCATTAGACCGAAAAAATTTCCTTCTGAACATTCCTCCACGGGAATTTCAGTCAAGTAAGTTCTCAATTTGTCATCCCTTAACTTGATCTACCGGTCAAGTGTTAACAGTAACAATTTGACAGCACAACCCACTAATCTCATAGTGATTTGCTGAAATCATTATCATCATTCTAGTTATGAATATCATCACAGGAACTCGTCCCATTCATCCTCATTGTGGTTTTGTTCAGGTTATTATATTTCTACTAAATTTCAGAAATCATCATTTTTTAATCAGCATCCAAATCAATTCATCAATTCTCAAACAGAATTAAAAATCATATCAACCACATTCGAAATCATCACCTGGATAGCATTAACGCTTATAATTGCAAGTCTTAGATTTACTCGTATATACTGTCAGTATAGAGCTGCAGTTATACTCTCGGTATATACGGGTAGTCACACGGCCCTTGGAATTTTAAGGAAATACCATCATGTCTAGGCCTCAAGCAAGTCAAGGGTTCTATATAATTGCGGTACTTCCATCTGAAGACCCAATTACCAAATTATGAATTTCAATTTGAATATCAAATTGTATGACTTATATCACACAATTACAACCTTTTTGTGTTTCTTGATAAATTTTTGACATATTTGTCTTCTCAGTTGATCTTTATTAGCCGAATGGCTCTGATACCAACTATGAGATCCCTGTTCCCACCGAGCAATAGATTCGGGGTACTAGCAGCGAAAGTAGCACTTCTCGCGCGGGACAGGGGTCCCACATTTGGGGCCTCATCCACGGATATCCGGATAAGAGACTAATCCGTCGGTTTTTCCAAAATCGGACTCGGAAAAACTTCCCTTACCCGGAAAGCACAGGCGATTCCAGCAGGATAACTATTTACTCTAACGTAGTCAAGACCATTACTGAACAAGCTGATCCGATTGCACCTATAAAGGTACTCGTTCGGATCAAGGAAGAAACTTGCACTTGGATCATTGGAATCAACGCTTTTTTCCCCATCAAGAGACACAGCCGTTGATTCCTATCCATAGAACAATTACTATCCGCGGGATTTACTTTATCTATCATAAAAACAAAAATTGAGTCTCGATTTACGGATGCATCAGTCCAGCCTAACCCCATCCGATCCCATGGGTTAGCCAACTGCCCAACCACTATAGTGATGGGATCCAATTTGGAATTTGGTTAGGTTTTGTCCCGGGTACCAAAGGAAAAGAGTTCCAAGGCCCCTAGCCGGAAGTTCATGCAAACATAAAATTAGGCACACCACTTACACACCCAATATGAAATTGCCTTTTTCTTAGCATCAGCTAACTTTAAAACAATCCTTTAATGAAACCATAGTACCACTGATCACAGTCTTCCAAATTATCTGGTTGATTCTCAAATTTTCCATCATTCCTTCATCAGAGTATCTATGGCATCATTGGCAACTAGAACGCTCACCACCTGTCCACTCAAGGGCCTTTTCAATAGTTCCTAGCCCATAATACTCGGCAATATAATTACTTATAAAAATCAAGATGGACTCTCGTTGAAGATCAGCAAGATCAACCAACAGATCCATAAAAAGAGCCGTGGACTCATCCATTGAAGACCAGCAAGGTCAATCAACCAGATCTATGCCCGGTTTCAGAAAAACAACTCTTACTCCTTGTTCCAATATCTTCCTCGACGCAGGCGTGGGTATCCTAGGTGACCCAGAGCCCGAGCACCGTATGGTCAACACCCTCTAGGTTCCTTTGCAGGTGACCTAGCGCTTCATTCATAGGCCGCTTCCTTGGTCCCTCATCCACCGTACCGGAAGCTCACCATTTTAATCAAACCGAGGCTGGTCAAGACCTCGGCCGACTTTGCTACGCGAGACGTCCTCTATTGACTCTCCGTCAGCAGTTGCAACTTTATTAGTTAGGTCTCCACGACCTTAATCACAAGACGGTCAAAATGCTTCCCCAGCATTCTTGACATAAAACAGCCATTTACAAACAGTTTACAAGTACAGTTTTTATACTAACTCTCATTTTTCCACATTATCCCTCATTAATCCACATTACTTATTCCACATTCCATTTATATGTGTACTCATCCAATCACCTCATTTTCCATCTCTTCAGATTCCTTCACATCACATATCATATATTCACATCCATATCCACATCCATACATCCACATCCACATCCACATTCACATCCATACATCCACATCTACATGCTTATCTCCATTTTCACATCCTCATTTATACATCCACATCCCATATCCACATTCATACATACACATCCATATCCACATCCACATGCATACATCCATTATCACATCCTCATTCATACATCCACATCCACATACATACATACATCCATATCCACATTCCCATTCACATCTATACATCCACATCTACATGCACATTCATATCCATACATCCACATCTATATGCGTACATTCACATCCACATGCATACATCCATATCCACATTCATACATCTACATCTACATGCATACATCCACATCTCCATGCATACATCCACATCCACATCCACATTCACATCCATACATCTACATCTACATGCATACATCCACCTCCACATTCACATCTATATCTATACATCTACATCTACATGTATACATCCACATCTCCATCCATGCATCCACATCCACATCCTCATTTACATCCATACATCCACATTCACATTCACATCTACATGCATACATCCATACATACACATCCACATTTACATCCATGCATCCACATCCACATCCTCATTCACATCCATACATCCACATTCATGCATCCACATCTACATGCATACATCCATACATACACATCCACATTTACATCCATGCATCCACATCCACATCCTCATTCACATCCATACATCCACATTCATGCATCCACATCCACATGCATACATCCATACATACCCATCCATATTCACATCCATATTCTCACCCTATCACAACCCATATACATCTTATCCCATCACATACACTTCTTACCTCATCCCCTACACATCCTATCACTTCTTAACTCATCTTATCACATCTTAACTCATCTCATATACATCTTATCACATCTTATCACTTCCCATATCTTTTATGCTTACCTCTATGCATGAAATTCAATTATGCTAAAAGTAACACTTTTATAATAAAATAATCATCTTTTATGCATGCCTCTATGCATGAATTTCAATTATGCTAAAAGTAACCCTTTTATAATAAAATAATTATCTTCTATGCATATCCCTATGCATGAAATTCAATTATGCTAAAAGTAACTCTTTTATAATAAAAAAATCATCTTCTATGCATATCCCTATGCATGAAATTCAATTATGCTAAAAGTAACTCTTTTATAATAAAATATTCGTCTCTTATGCATACCTCTGTGCATGAAATTCAATTATGCTAAAAGTAACTCTTTTATAATAAAATAATCATCTTCTATGCATACCTCTATGCATGAAATTCAATTATGCTAAAAGTAACTCTTTTATAATAAAATATTCGTCTCTTATGCATACCTCTATGCATGAAATTCAATTATGCTAAAAGTAACTCTTTTATAATAAAATAATCATCTTCTATGCATACCTCTATGCATGAAATTCAATTATGCATAATATAAAAATCAATTTCTCTAGGATTACAATGAATATCTTTCAATTAATCTAGGATGATAATTCCTAGAATATGGTAGGAAGTCCTCTTTTTATGCTTTGAATGAAATTATTTTATGCGTAATTTTTATAAAAAATTTGCCATAGCTCCACTGCTATGACTGATAATTCTCAATTTTTCTAAGGGATAAAGCTTATATATTCTCTCTCTCTAAGTCAAAACAGTTAGAAACAAGGTCTTTTATATTTCTGAAGAGGGGATTGATTACAGGGGAAGATGCTCGACATTTTGAGAGGCTGGGGAGGAATCTTACACGTGCAGGCCAAGCACCATGCCTATGGGGAGCATTGGTCTGCAACCATTCAAGCCGAGCATGACTTTTTGCAGCCTTGCGTGCCTCTTGCGCAAGCTTTGATTGTTGGGACCTACATGATGCTCTTTGTTATCCCACAATTGGCCACCCTATTTGGTTTCTTTTAGGCCCAAAGGTCCTTCCTAGCTATCTAAAATATTTATATTTCTTTAAATTTTATCTTTGCTTGGGAAACTTCTCATGCTTAGAATCAACATTGTTAGGGACATGACCACTATATGAGCAACTACAGGGCAAACATGAAGATTATCTTTTAGCATAGACTTTTCATTATCATTATTCTCTTCAATGAATGAAATAGAGGATATATATCATGGACTATATCAAACCCTCAGCTCTTCTCAACATAGGCTTGATAACATTCATATAAAAATATCATTTCAAATTTTGAAGGAATTGATCTATCTAAGTAATCAAAGTCTCACCATCCATACATATTTTGATAACTATCCTAACATTAGTTTTAAAAAGCTCATCATTTAAAAAAATTAATTGATTAGTAAAAAAGCCTTCACCTTCATGAATATGAACCTTAATGGAATTTATTTATGGACCTTAGCCAACCTATGGAGACTCTAGCTCTCTGAAAGGACATATTGACTTGGAGAGATTAGCATTCTTGGAATTTATTTATGGACCTTAGCCAACCTATGGAGACTCTAGCTCTCTGAAAGGACATATTGACTTGGAGAGATTAACATTCTTTGACGTGTAGCTCTTATAATAAAAGGTTGTACAATGGATGTAGCTACATTTTAAAAAGGGGCAAAAGAAGAGGTAGGGGGCACAATTTCTTCCTTAGAAGTAGAGGTGGATGGAGGGTTTCGCTTGTTTGCTTGAATGGGAGAGAGGTATCTTTGAAGCCTTCTTTCAAAAATTTTGATAATAGAAACGCTACTATGCAAAATAGTCACATTTGGTGACTTTGAACAAGCTCTTGAAATGGAGACATTTGAAGTTCCCAACATATTCATCCACATCAACTTGCATATAGAGTTGGGAAGTAAGACACAATGCTCCTTCATCGATGTTTGGCACTGCACATTGATCGGCAGAAATTGTGCCGAATAGGGTTTTTTTTTAACAACAGACATAGTGTAAACAACCAAAGCAACATGGAGGTGTAGAAGGGAAACATGAAGATTATCTTTTAGCATAGACTTGTCATTATCATTATTCTCTTCAAAGAATAAAATAGAGGGTATATATCACTAACTATATCAAAGCTTGATCTCTTTAACATAGGCTTGATAACATTCACAAAAATATCATTTCAACTTTTAGAATGAATTGATCTATCTAAGCAATGAAAGTCTCATCATCCGTAAGACAACCGTCCATACATAAATTGATAACTTTCCCAACATCACCTTTAATAAGCTCATCATAAAAATAAAGTGTTAATTGATCAGTAAAAAAGCCTTCCCCTTTATAAATAGGAATATTAATGGAATCTATTTATGGACCTTAGCCAACCTAATGGAGACTCTGGCTGAAGGAAAGCACATATTGCCTTAGAGAGTTTAACATTCTTTGAAGTGTAGCGCTTATGATAGATTGTACTATGGATGAAGCTACATTTAAAAAAGGGGAAAAATAAGAGGTAGGGGGCAAAATTGCTTCCTTAGGAGTATAGGAGGATGGAGGGTTTTCCTTATTTGCCTACACGGGAGATGAGGCATCTTTGAAGCCTTCTTTAAAAAAATTTGATAATAGAAACACTACTTTGCAAAATAGTCACATTTGTTGACTCTGAAAGCAAGCTTCCGGGATGAATGGGTGGAGAAAGCAATTGGCTATGGGAGTGAAGAAGAGATTAGCAAAAGGGGAAGGGAGAGGGAATTGCCCCACAAGTAGGATTGCTAGTTCTAGATAACCTACATGATGCTCTATGTTATCCCACAATTGGGCACCCTATTTGGTTTCTTTTAGGCCCTCTTCTCCATAGGCCCAAAGGTCCTTCCTAGCTATCTAAAATATTTATATTTCTTTAAATTTTATCTTTGCTTGGGAAACTTCTCATGCTTAGAAATAACACCATGAACAACTTGAGGGCAAACATGAAGATTATCTTTTAGCATAGACTTTTCATTATCATTATTCTCTTAAATGAATGAAATAGAGAGTATATATCAATATCAAACCCTGAGCTCTTCTCAACATAGGCTTGATAACATTCATAAAAAATATCATTTCAAATTTTAGAAGGAATTGATCTATCTAAGCAATCAAAGTCTCGCCATCCATAAGACAACCATCTATACATATTTTGATAACTTTCCTTACATCAATTTTAAAAATCTCATCATTAAAAAAAATGTTAATTGATCAGTAAAAATGCCTTCACCTTCATGAATAGGAACCGTAACGGAATCTATTTATGGACCTTAGCCAACCTTTAGAGACTCTAGCTCGCAGAAAGGACATATTGACTTGGAGAGATTAACATTCTTTGAAGTGTAGCTCTTATAATAAAAGGTTGTACAATGGATGTAGCTACATTTTAAAAGGTTGTACAATGGATGTAGCTACATTTTAAAAAGGGGCAAAAGAAGACGTAGGGGGCACAATTGCTTCCTTAGAAGTAGAGGTGGATGGAGGGTTTTGCGTGTTTGCTTGCATGGGAGAGAGGTATCTTTGAAGCCTTCTTTCAAAAATTTCGATAATAGAAACGCTACTCTGCAAAATAGTTACATTTGGTGACTTTGAACAAGCTCTGGAAATGGAGAGATTTGAAGTTCCCAACAGCATACAGAGTTGGGAAGTAAAGACACAGTGCTCCTTCATCGACGTTCGGCACTGCACATTGATCGGCATAAATTGTGCCGAATAGGGCTTTTTTTTAACAACAGACATAGTGTTGATACGGCATATATTTGCCGTGTAAGATTTGGCGCACACACGCATGTTTTGCGTGTAAGGCCGATTAATGTTGTACAAAGTGCATGGTCGATTGCTATTATTTAACGTTCTCACGGACAAGGATGCGCTTTTGTAATTATACTTGTATTCGCACATGTCTATTTGTAACTTTTGGACATGTGCGAGTATTAGCACTTGAAGGTCTCCATGCAAGCAAGGAGTGTTTTGCAAGTGATTACGGACAATAATCACATTTAACTTCTCTTGAACACTTGTTTTTTCATAACTATGTTGAGAAATGTGGTGCCAAAGAGCACAAGGAAAATATGGAGTGAGTGTGAGAAGCCACATCACCAAGTGAGAATCATCCCACATGCAAGATAAAGGCCATGTTGTACTCTTCTCATATAAAAGGAAGACATTTCAAACAATGGAATACAAGTACAACATCTCAAGTCTTTTTATGAGTACATGTTTCCATCATGTAACCTAACTGAACTTGAGTCTAAACTTAATTAGCACACACTCATCACAATCAGTCGTATTCATTTTTATCCATCTTAGATTAGTGTTGTCATTAGTTGTAAGATTAGTTTATGATTAGGTAAATGTCTTGTTATTAGACAGTTGTTTAGGAGATCTCGATGAATGTTTCCAACAAATTGAAGGGGCCATCTTGTACACACGAAGAAAGTTCCCAAGTGCAAATCTCTATTCATTTAGATTACGCATATATATATGTATTTAGATCTATGCATACACTTTATGCATAGACCTATGTCATTATATCTATGCAAAATCTTATGCACAAAGCTATCAACATAGCTCTTGTTTTCGCCTTTCTAACACCTTGCCCTTTTATTGAGGTAATCTTTTGATGAGGTGATATCTATATACTAAACCCTTTATATGGGATTTTTTTCCTTGGTATGTTGCAAAGGAACTCTCACAATGAAATATGTATAGATTTTAAGAGGTCTCATACATGAGATCTATAGGCATGAGATCTATAGGCATGAGATCTTCATGCATATTAAGATCTTTGCAAGATAGCTCTAATTGCATGAGATTTCATACATAATAATTGTGTATGCATAAGAGCTCTCTACACATTAGAGCTCTTTTCGATGAGAGAGCTCTAGTTTCATGAGAGCTCTCATGCACATTAGATCTCCCTATGCATACATGCACTCTAGGTATGAGAGCTATTTTGCACGATATGTATATGCATGGCTTCTCTCTTACATAAGATCTATATGTATGAGAGCTCTCTGTCCATAAGTTCTCTCTATACATGAAAACTCTCAATGCATAAAAGCTCTCACAATGGCTATCATAATGGCTCTCATAATGGCTCTCACAATGGCTATCATAATGGCTCTCACAATGGATCATAACTCTATATGCATCAGAGCTTTGTATGTATAAGAGCTCTTTTGAATGAGATCTCTCCTTTGTATAGAGATCTATTTACATGAGGGATTTCATTCATGAGACTTATATGCATGAGAGCTTTTTTGGATGAGATCTCTCTTTTGTATAGAGATCTATATGCATGAGGGCTTTCATTCATAAAACCTATAATCATGAGAGTTCTCTACGCATTAACATGCATAAGAGCATGGACGTAATATTCTTTTGATTTTTTCTCTTTTCTTCTTATAGGTTCTTACTGTGCTTTGTTGAGCTCCTCATCATTTCGTACTAGCTCTTAATTCTCTTATGGTTAAACCTAACACTCTTTTTCTTTTTTTCCACACCCTTGAGTACTATGGGGGAGTTTGATCAGAGCATCAGGTCTCTCAAAATGCATTAGGAACAATCTGTAATAAAAAAGTGTCCTCTAAGAGGATCCACATCATCACTTTTCTAGAAAAAAAAAGGAGTTTTGGATGAACCTTATGTATCTTACATTAAAACCCCCACATGTGACATACTGTTAGAAATCCCTTTAAAGTAGATTCTAAATCTACCACCTTTGAAAAATATGGACTTTATATGCTAAAGTTACACCTTCACTAGTAAAAGGTAGATTTCCAATGATTGTGGCATCCATGTAAATGCTGAGGCTGAACCTTCAAGTAGAGGGGTGCTCAAAAGGAGTTTCGGCACTGCAAGAAGTTGCTTTTAGGATCCTTTGTTGAGTGACTCTATTGAGACCTTCTAGAATACTACTTAGACAAGCAGGGTGGATAGCTCCCCTTTTGGTAGATAGCTCCCCTTTTGGTAGTTATGTACCTTCTCAAGTGCACCTTCTACTCCAGAAGGTATGAACAATAGAGGTCTCAGAGGATTGATTGACAGTTGGGACTGGTCTCAATAGTGGGAAAGAACTAGACCAAATGGAAGAGGAGTTTAGACTACTTCTGAGAGAAAGGAAACTGGTAACTAGTAAGATAGGTGTTGGGTAGAAGTGCAAAAAGAATGGGTCTCTACAACCTTTGATAAGACCTATTAGATAAATGAGTGGGTTTGGTCTAATGGAGTCAAGTTGGATAAACAGGCACCCATGGTTCTATATATGGAACTAAGAAGGAGTGAGGTGAATGTAGAATACTAGAATAAAATCTAAATGTGAAAGGATGGAACTCTAGCATCTGGAGGAAGAGGTGGAAGATAATTAGGGAAGCAAATATTCCAGTTTAAGCCGAAGTATTCTTGTGGAGAGTATGCATGTGCGACCTCCCTATTGGGCTCACTGCAACAAACAAAGAGCCATGAAAATTACAAAATATCCATAAATGCAAAAAACACTCACGCGACTGTAGGCGCAGCCATATACGTGGCTATAGGAGTGCATATAATCGCGTGTAGACTAGCACATATACTACATCGCGTGGCTATACCATCATCCTCTTGTAGTGGCTTAAGCTATTATAGAGGAACTTCACTTCTGGATACTATCCTAGGTGGAAAACTATTATGCAAGATGGGAGGCAAGATGGGAGGCATGCCTTTTGGGATTGTCCAGCTATTATATGAAAGGAACATGGGGCAAAATTGGGAAATGGGTCTCAAGAAGCATAGAGGTGCAAGGGTATTGGGGGGATTGGGTCCTTGGTAGATTGGGAGTGCTGATAGGGCTTTACATTTGTTCTTTAACATAATCAGATTCTATTGCTCGTGGGAGATATGGAATTCTATAAACATTATAATTTTTTAGAAAGAGACTAGTCTTGGGGTAGATGTGCTAGAGTTGATGTATAAATGTGTACATATGTGATGGGACAATATGTTATGTTAATAAATTGAATGATGATATTGTGGTATAGTTAATTCAAGCCCTTCAAGTTGGGATAAGATAATCTTTTCTATAGTGTGGGAGACTCTTGTACATACTAGGCCATCCTAACTGTTGTTATCATATAGGGATACTCAGGGCTTGATGTGAAAGCAAAGCAGCCTAACTTTGGGCCAAAAACAAGGAGGTGGTACCTGAAAGAGAAGTAGCCAAACTATACTTTTATGGCATTCATTGAGAACCCCCCGGAACTAGCCTAGCCGTGTTTGGTCAAGAGGGAAAGTCTTGGAGAAGCATCCTGTATAAGGGCTGCATTTGTGGGGCCACTGTATGCAGTTGGGGTATCACATCTCATGGGGGAAATCTTCCTTTGTCTAGGAGGATGAAAGTTGGGACCTCATCTTGCAAATTACTCAACAGTTAATTGGAAGGCCTCTCAATTTTGTTGTGGTATGTTGGCTTCAAAGTATTTACTTGATATAATGTAATTGAAAGAAGGGTTGTGTTAGTTGGAAAAAGAGACTTTTTGTAAATGGCAGCTTTTGTTAATATTAATATATAACTATTGTTCCTGAAAGTGGCAATATATGAGGTTGCAATTAACCTAAAGAGAGCGAGATTCGTTGGGCGCCCTAATAGGGCGGGCAATAATTATCTTCTCCGTAACCCGTTCAAATAGCCGATCAGGGGGAGGCGAGGGGAGAGCGCAGCGGATCAGGTCGATGGCTCAGCATGTTGAGGTGGAGTGCGAGCGGAGGATTAAAATGTCGTAGAACAACCATTGGAAAGAGGCGTTCACGCAACACGAATTTGTGCATACTCAGAGTGTGTGTGTGTATTCTTATTTTGTAGTGTTCCAAGTTTGCGGCCTTCAGAAATAAGTCACGTGTCTTTGAGCGGATATATAAGTTTCCTCACGTCAGTGCACTAATCCGATCCAGTGAAACGCTTGCTGCATTGCTTGTGGTTTGTTCAATTTGTTTAGAAAATCAGAGACCCTTATCCCCGTAGTGCCTTCTAGTACCTCAGCAGAGACCCCGTTACCATCATCTCAGCCCGCTAATATGAGCGCCTCTGTTGGGGATCCTTCTACCGCTAGCACCAATGGTAAAGCCACGTCAAGCGAGGTAAGTAGCCGATTGGCAAGTGTGTGGAAGGAAATTCAAGGGGAGAACAACTGGAAGGGGCTCCTGGATGTGGAGCCCATCGATCCAACCCTCCGTGCGGAGATCATCCGCTATGGTGAACTTGCACAAATAAACTACGATGCGTTCGACTTCGACACTCACTCGATCTATTTCGGCAGCAGCAAATATGCTGCCCGGCATCTTTTCGGGCAGGTCGACAAAGAGAACTGCGGCTACGAGGTGATCAGGTACCTCTTCGCCACTTTGGACATCAAGTTGCCCAAGTTCCTCCTCATGTCAGAGAGAGATGCATCAGAGCGGTGGAGCGGGGACTCCAACTGGATCGGCTACGTCGCAGTGGCAAACGACCAAAAGACGAAACGGCTGGGTAGGAGAGACATCGTCGTCGCATGGAGGGGCACAGTGATGCAGACGGAATGGGTAGCAAATCTAGCAGATATTCAGACGCCTCCGGAATTTGAGCCCAGCCAGAAACAAGTGAGGGTCGAAAAGGGTTTCCTGAGCTTGTACACTTCCAAGAAGGCGGGGTCCAAGTTCAACGAGACCAGCGCCAGGGAGCAACTGGTACGGGAGCTGGAGAAGCTTTTGAAGATGTATGAAGCAGAGGAGGTGAGCATAACCATAACGGGGCACAGCCTTGGAGCGGCACTAGCTGTGTTGAGTGGCTATGACATTTCTTCCAACATAGGGGAGTTGAGCGGCGGAACTGGACGACGGCCCATGGTAACGGTGTTCTCTTTTGCAGGGCCTAGGGTAGGCAACTGGGCCTTTAAGACAAGAGTGGAGGAGTTACGATTGAAGGTGTTGAGGGTGGTCAATGTGCATGACACTGTGCCTAAGATGCCTGGATTTTGGGTGAATGAAAGAGGGTTGTGGGGTGCCATCGCGAGAGCAGGCTATGGCTGGGTCCTCGACTTGTGGCCCTGGGCCTACTTCCACGTGGGACAGGAACTCTGCTTTGATAGTCATGTCTCGCCATACGTCCGAAAGCCTTCCTTCTTCTGTACACAAAACCTAAATCTCCACCACAACCTTGAGCTCTACCTTCACATGATAGACGGATTCCAAGGCTTCGGGCAGAAGTTTGTCTCAGTGTTTGGTCGAGATATTGCCCTAGTGAACAAGTCATCCGACATTTTGATGCGCGAGCTATTTTGCCCATCCAACTGGTGGCAAGAAAGAAACAAGGGTCTCATTAAGAACGAGTTTGGGCGGTGGGTAGTTGCCCCTCAGCCTGAGTACCACTGCCCAGACAACCAACAACCCTAAGGCATCATGGAGGTAGCAGAAAATACTTTGTATGCAGTGTGGTGCTTGTAATAACTTACATGTTTCAATTGTAAGATGAACAAAATTATGGATCATTCTAAATAATGGATTAGTATTTTTTTAAAGATTATTAACAACTGGGAAGCCTAAACCCACCGCACTCATTAACACAAATAATAGATAAAGGTTACGCACAACACTCCACTTTTTGTTGCATGATACTAAATAAATAGCATGCCATGAATGCAGAACACTTCATAGAAACTATAGATCTTGTAATAGTGCACACTACACAAATAGTACTATGCACAGTTATATTAGCATAATACCTCTAGGTCCATTAGTGCAATAAAAGGTTATGGAGAATAGTATTGAAAAAGAATACTAGCACTTGATACTACTATACTATAAAAAATTCCAACAATGCACGACACTTTCAAAAGAGCTTATGCGTATTATAATCCAATTGTGGACATGAATTAGTACCAAAAGCAACTAAGTGCTGTATCGTACAAATTTGAGTACACAATACATAATGGTACAACACAACAAATAGTAGAAAGTATGCACAATACTTCCAAGAAAGTACCTACTATAAAGTTATAAATAGTACTAAAAAAGAACAATAGCACTTGATAATACTATACTATAAAACCTTCTACTAACAATGCACAAGTGACAAGACTTCCAAAAGAGGTTATGCCTATCATAATCCAATTTTAGACATGAAGTAGTACCAAGTGCAACTAAAAGTGCCGAATAGTACAAATGTGAGTACATAATACATAATAGTACAACACAACAAATACTAGAAAGTATGCACAACACTTTTAAGAAAGCACATAAAATCATTTCAAAAACCAAAACCAGGAAAATTTCCCATGCCCGGAAAGCGGGGACGTTCCACCATTTTGAATTTCTTAACAATTTTTTCTAACGAAGTCAAGACTGATCTAACCTTCATCTGAATAAACCATATAGAAGGGAAACTATAACAGACTTAACTTGAAGGAATCAACGCTTTTTTTCTAATTGAATTAGGCACAGCCGTTGATCTATTCATTTGAGAAGTCTTCCGACTTTTAATTAACTACTCGAGTTCTAAGCGTAATCCTATTAATCAATTTTATTATTAAAACTCTACTGATTCCAGCCTACTAACCCTATCCGGAGCCATCGCCCAACCACTGGAATTGGTAGAACCAGACAAGTACTCACCCACCCATAATTGAAAGCCTTTCTTAACTTTTGCTTTAGAATACATATACTCACACACTCCTCTTTAAATTTTAATTTATAAAACAATCCATTGACAAACAATTACTGGGTACAGATTTCACAACTCAAAATTTCCATTCAATCCTTGTTTCTCACAAAACAGTATCACTCTAGACTCTCCATTGAGACCAGCAGGTCAACGACGAGATCCAATAAAACAAATTACAATAAGTTTCTCGTCATCATACATATATATCTTCCTCGACATACGCATGGGTGTCCTCTGCACCGCGAGCCCGTGCATCACCTGGTCAGAACCTTCTAGGATCCTCCTTAGGTGTTCTGGCACTTCACTCAGGGACCGCTTCGTCGGCCCTTGTCCATCGTATCGGAAGCGCACCATTTTAACCATACTGAGAGGAGGCTGGTCAAGACCTGGGCAGGCTTTGCCATGTGAGCCGTCCTCCTTTGAACACTCCCCGCCAGCTATTGCAACCGAACTTCCCTTAGAACACACATATACCAAATGCTCCCTCCAGCATTTTGGCATAAGACAGTCCTTTAAGAAGACAGGGTTTCTATGCAAGTTTTCAGTTTTGATTTTTTTAATACAATGAGTATATCTTAATTCCGTATCCCAAGACTTCTAGATCACAGGTCTAGATTCCCAAGCAAAATTCCTCGAATTCTGAATTCTTGATCCTCAGATCAAAATCAAAGGTCTCAACTTAGTTTCAGATTCGGTGGGTGATTTGAGTGTAGATTAGTGAATTGGTCACATCGTCATTTCCTTGAAACTGACGAAGGAGTTATGTCTTGGTCATTGTCTGATTCAGGGTTTGAGTCTGAAAGGGTTCTCCCTGAACTATCTTTCTCGAAGGTAATATTTCAATTACTACTTTACTGAATTCAAATCTAAACACGAATTCCTATGAGAAATAAATTAGTCATTTATCTAAAATTCGGTCTTCGAAAGTTTTTTTTGAATTTTCTCATTACCATCCTAGAGAATATGAAACGGTATAATTTTCCTTCACTCACTTTTTACTTATTCATTTTTCCAATATTCATGGGATTTAAACATAGGATTCAAGTAAACTCTTATTTTGATAAAAAAAATTCTTTTATGCATCATTTTATGCATAAAAATCAATATTGGTGAAAGCAACACTTTTGTAATAAAAAAATTCTTTTATGCATCATTTTATCAATAAAAATCAATATTAGTGAAAGTAACACTTTTACAATTAAAAAAAAATATGCATAAAAATCAATAATGATGAAAGTAACACTTTTATAATTAAAAAAATTATTCTTTTATGCATCTATTTATGCATAAAAATCCATTTTGATGAAAGTAACACTTTTATAATTAAAAGAATTCTTTTATGCATCCTTTTATGCATAAAAATCAATAATGATGAAAGTAACACTTTTATAATAAAAAAATTATTCTTTTATGCATCTATTTATGCATAAAAATCCATTTTGATGAAAGTAACACTTTTCTAATTAAAACAATTCTTTTATGCATCCTTTTATGCATAAAAATCAATAATGATAAAAGTAACACTTTTATAATTAAAAAAAATCTTTTATGCATCTATTTATGCATAAAAATCCATTTTGATGAAAGTAACACTTTTATAATTAAAAAAATTCTTTTATGCATCCTTTTATGCATAAAAATCCATAATGATGAAAGTAACACTTTTATAATAAAAATATATTCTTTTATGCATAAAAATCAATAATGATGAAAGTAACACTTTTATAATAAAAAATATATTCTTTTATATCCACACACTGGGTGCTAACTACTTATCTAAACATGCTCTGATGGGGATCAAACTTTGCAAGTATGTGGAGGTGGGTCCCCCCGCATGCTTGTAAAGTTTGGTCCCCATTGGAGCATGTTTGGGTACGATGGTATGGGGAAGGCCCGGATTTTCCATGGCCTCTTAAGCACCAAGAGACTTTAGAAAAATCCTCCTTGGGCACTAATTTACTAACCCAAGTAGGCTCTGATGGTGACTAAACTTTGCAAGCATGTGGGGGTGAGTTTCCCCCACATGCTTGCAAAGTTTGGTCCCCATCGGAGCATGTTTTGGTACAATGGTCTAGGGAAGAGCAGGATTTTCCATGGCCTCTTAAGCACCAAGAGAGTTGAAAAATCTGCATTGGGCACTAATTGCTAATCCAAATATGCTCTGATGATGACAAAACTTTGCAAGCATGTGGGGGTGGCTCCCCTACACATGCTTGCAAAGTTTGGTCCCCATCGGAGCATGTTTGGGTATAATGGTATGAGGAAGAGCGGGATTTTCCATGGCCTCTTAAGCACCAAGAGACTAGACAAATCCACATAGGGCACTAATTGCTAACCCAAACATTCTCTGAGATGGTGAACAAACTTTTCAAGCATGTGGGTGTGGGTCCCCCCCACATGCCCGCAAAGTTTGGTTCCCATCGGAGCATGTTTGGGTACGGTGGTATGGGGAAGAGCTGGATTTTCCATGGCCTCTTAAGCACCAAGAGACTTGAAAAATCCACAGTGAAAAGATGCAGGGGGGAAGAGAGCTTGAGCTCTTGCAAGCACACACACACACTCACAAAACCCTAATAAAGAACACACAAGGTGAGAGGCTGAAAATCTTCTTCTTCTCTACTCAACACTCAACACACCATATACAAGAATAAGAGTACACAATAATATGAAAGGTACTCAACCAATACATACACGGGTTCTCTATAGTGTGAACCCGACTAAATGAGCTGGCGCTATAACTATGCCAGTCTCTAGAATGGCTGTCACACAGCCTGTCATCCCACTGGCCGCATATCACCCAAGATCTCACCAACCATGCCAGTGGTGTAAGTGTGGGGCCTATCCCCCAAGCGGGTCATCAGTGGCCACCGCCTCACTAGACGAGCTCGATATCTCAACACTCCCCCTCGAGCTCAACTCCATCTCATGTACACCAAGCGAAGCCCTGAATCTGCGGAGCTTCTCTGTACCCAATGCTTTGGTGAAGATGTCAGCTACCTGATCCTCTGTGCTGACATAAACAAGGTCAAGGTCTCCTGCCAAGACCTTCTCTCTGACGAAGTGGTAGTGGACCTCTATGTGCTTTGTACGAGCATGAAAGACTGGGTTCCTGGCCAACTGTATACTGCTAATGTTGTCACAGAAAATGACAACTTGTCTATCCACTGATAGACCCAAATCTGCAAGTAGCTTCCTCAACCAAGCTACCTCACATGCTGCCATAGCAGCTCCTCTGTACTCGGCCTTTGTACTCGATAGAGCAACCGTAGGCTGCTTCTTGCTGCTCCAAGTCATAGCAGCACTCCCCAAAGAAAACATGAATCCACTGGTAGATCTTCTATCTGAGATACTACCAGCCCAATCAGCATCTGTGTACCCATGTACACATATCTCTGTCCCAGTCTCATAGAATAGTCCACAATGCAAAGTAGACTTCACATACCTCAGTATGCGTCTCACTGCATCCAAATGCGGTTTCCGTGGAACCTGCATAAACTGACTCACCAACCCAACAGCATAGCTCAAATCTGGTCTGGTGATCGTCATGTAGATCAAACTTCCTACTATGCTCCTGTACATAGTAGGATCCTCCAAGATCTCTCCTGAATCTGCACTCAACTTGCCATTCTGATCCAATGGCACAGAAATAGGCTTACAGCCTGTCATACCATACTTGGACAACATGTCCAAGCCATACTGTCTCTGCAGTAATCCAATACCATGTGGTGACCTAATCACTTCAATGCCCAAGAAATATCTGAGCTCCCCCAGATCCTTCATCTCAAACTTCTATCTAAGCAAGATCTTTACATCAAAGATCTCTGCATCATGGTCCCCCGTAATGATCAAGTCATCTACATAGATGACAACAAGCACAACTCCTCTATCACAATGTCTCACATACAGCGAGAAATCTGCATTGGCTACATGAAAGCCAATAGTGACAAGATATTCAGAAATCTTGTCAGACCATGCTCTTGGTGCTTGCTTTAAGCCATACAAGGCTTTCTTCAACCTACAAACATGCTCGGGGTGACCCACATCCTCATAACCAGGTGGCTGCAACATATACACCTCTTCTTGCAAATCCCCATGCAAGAATGCATTCTTTACATCCATCTGATGTAAAGACCATTGCTTTGACGCAGCCACTGCTATCACAACTCTCACCGTTACCATCTTGGCAACTGGGCTGAAAGTTTCCTCATCAATCCCATATGTCTGTGCATACCCTTTGGCTACCAATCTAGCCTTGTACCTGTTTATGCTTCCATCACTGTTATGTTTAACTTTGTACGCCCACTTGCATCCAATGGCTTTCTTGCCTTCAGGCAATTGCACTAAATCCCAAGTTTCATTTCCATATAGTGCATCCATCTCCTCATCCATAACTTTCTCCCAACACACATTTCCAACAGCCTCATCAATGCATGTGGGCTCAACAACCTGCACAACCTTTGCCATATATGCATAGTGATGTGCCACATAACCATCATATGTAAATCTCTGCACACGGTTCTTCACTCTCCCTGATCTTCGTAGCTTTTCATTCATGGCTTCCATAGCCTTCTTTACACCAGGTGTTCTCATAGCTGGGATCCCAAGCTCCTCATCAAGGCTCATATCTGAGCCACTCTCCATCAACATGAGAATGCCCTGCAGAAATGTCAGGCATACCAAGGGGCTCAACCAGTTTCTCTTTTCCTTTACGTGATGTAGTAATCACATTTGCAGGACTGGTATTATGACGCAGCCTGCCACTCCATGGTCTATCAACAGACCCACTAGATGAGGACTCTCCTGGTCCACTCAAAGACTGTGATTGCTGACCTGCATTCTGTGCAACCACACTTCCACTCACATCAGCCCCAACAGCTTCTTTTTCAGCAGCATACCAGCTGCTCATCTCATCAAAGACAACATCCCTACTTACCCTCAACTCACGTGTAGCAGGGTTATAACACCTGTATCCCTTTTGCTCAAGGGAATATCCAATAAACACACATTTTTTAGCTTTCGGATCCAGCTTAGTTCTCAGCTCATGTGGCACATGCACATATGCAATGCATCCAAAAACTTTCAGATGAGACAAATCTGGTTTTCTGCCAGTAAACCTCTCCTCTGGAGTTACATCATGTATGGCTGCAGTTGGAGTCATGTTCATAATGTATACTGCTGTAGAAACAGCCTCAGCCCAATAGCAATGCGGCATATTCTTCTCTTCCATCAATGCTCGCGCAATCTCAGCAATGTGCCTATTTTTCCGCTCAGCAACTCCATTTTGCTGCGGAGTGTATCTGCATGTGAACTGTCTCCGAATACCATTCTTCTTCAAAAAATCAGAGAACTCGTTAGAGAAGTATTCTCCCCCTCCATCTGACCTTAGGCACTTGACATATTTCCCTGTTTGCTTTTCAACCAAAACTCTGAAATTCTGAAAGTGAGTGAACACCTCACTCTTCTCTTTCATGAAATATACCCACACTTTCCTTGTGTGGTCATCAATGAAAGTCACATAATACCTGCAGCCTCCCATAGATATGGTCTTCGTAGGACCCCATACATCTGAATGCACAACATCTAGTGCATTTCTGCTCACATATCTGTTACGTGGAAACACATGCTTTGTTTGCTTCCCAAATTGGCATGCTTCACATATTTTCTGCATACCTTCCACTTTAAATTTTGGCAGCCCTGTCACAATTTCTTTTGTCTGCATAGACTTTAATCTCGGCACATTTACATGTCCAATTCTTTTATGCCATATGTCTGTGTCTGCAACAACTCCTGAACCATTTGCAAACATCGCAGCACTCATTTCAGGCATGTTTACATTCAACGTAAACATTCTGCCCACTCTATTGCCTTTTGCAACCAACCTGCACTTGTCTTTGAAATCTTCAACATAACACCCATCAGGGTTAAACCGAACCTGCAACCCTTGCTCAATCATCTGGCCAACTGAAACCAGATTCTTTGTTATGTTCGGTACATGAAGTACATCTGCAAGGTACTTCACTTTGCCATCCTGCATAGACAATGGCACATCTCCAACGTGAGCAATTGGATGAGCAGTGTCATCCCCTGTTTCCACAAAACCTAGTCTTTCCGGGTTTTTCATCTCCTTGAACCACTCCCCATGACTCGTCATGTGGTTCGAAGCGCCTGAATCCACATACCATACATTATCTTTTTGTGCTGCATCAACATTTTCAGACATGGCATTCACAACATGCTGCATAACAAACAACCTTTCATTATCCTCATTATTTCTACTTGAGGATGCATAGTTGTTTTGCTGCACTTTCCCATTTTGCATGTCAGCCTGCTTCTTATAACATTCTGACTGCACATGTCCAGGCTTACCACAATAGTAGCATTCACGTGCATCATTATATTGCCTTTGCCAATTTCCACGGCCTCTTTGACTCCCCCTACCTCTGAATTTGCCTCTTCCACCTGCGTGTTGTTGTTGTTGTTGATTCTGGGACTATTGTTGTTGCTGCTGCTGCTGGCCATAATTCTGATTACCTGTTCGGCCACCTCCTTGACCGCGTCCACGGCCTCCTCTACCTCGTCCTCTTCCTGAACTCGTGTAGAAGGCCTGTTGCTCTGAACTGTTTTTGCTTTATACACCAGGGCCTTTGTTGTGGGTGTGCCCGCCCTTATGAGGTGTTTTATCATTTTTCCCCACTCTCCGTATTTTTTCCCATTTTTCTATGGCTTGGGAGAGGTAGCCCTGAGGTGGCTGGAGGACCCAATAGCTGGCCGACTGCTCAGACATCAGTCGTGGAGTGTCTCAATGCTGGCCGACTGGATGTATGCAGTCGTGGGCCTCATGTGCTGCTGGCCGACTGTTGCTACAGTCGTGGAGGGCCTTTGCAGAGGTCGACTACCGATCTGGGGGCACATAAATAGGCCCCCAGTCCCATACCACTAAGTGTATCATATCGGGATCTTCTTGTGTATATCAGAGCAGAGTTACACGCCTATATTTCTCTCTCTCTCTCTCTCTCTTGTGCTGTTTTTTTGCATGTGTTTTTTGCTCTTGTGTTCCCAGATCTGGTCATCATCTCTGCTGTGTATTCTGACATGGTATCAGAGCCCTAAGCTCTAGATAGTTCTTGGGATTTGTGTGAGCAAGAGGGGGACTATTTTGTGGCTGATTAGTGGACTGTTTTGGACTGTTCGGGAAGAGGAGAAGCAAGAGGAAGGTGGGCTGATTTGCTGGACAGCCACTTGCAGGTTTTAGTTCTTCTTTGTTCCCACCCACTCACTCTTTTCAAAGTACATCCCCGCAATAGCAGATCTGTTTAAGATGGCTGAGAGACATGTGAAGATCCCGACACTCCCCACGTTCCCGATGGACCGTCAGTTGGACGGGAGCAACTACGGCATATGGAAGGTTATGATGGAATCTTTTCTGGCGTCCTATGACCTCGCTCTGATTTCGTCATTGTTGGGGTTCCACGCCACTTAAGTGTGGATACGCTGCAGGTGCGGGCTTTCCGGGACCAGATGGTGGATAGCTTGCCAGTAGATGGTAGTAGTTGGCAAGAACTTTCTAGTACTAATGTTGGTAGTTCTTGTGTTCGTCAGTCAGAGGAAGCTGAACAGGTCACTTATGCTCTGATGTCTTGTAGTATTCGGGACAAAGAACCTCCAGTAGTTGAGGATGTTCTTTCCACGGGGACCTTTCGGAAAGCCAGGCAGGTGGCAGGTGCTTACTTGCAGAAGGAGGTGGTTTCTCCAGGCTTTGTGGTTTCGGATTCAGAGGGAGTGGTTGACAAGTTTCATCAGGTTTCCAGGACTTGTTTGTGCACCGTAACAAGTGTTGATCCTTGTGAGCAGTGTGATGTTTTTGTGACTCAGAAGCTGTATGGTTCATTGATCTGGTTGTTGATGGACACCAGATTGGACGGGAGCTTCTTGATGAGGCAGTTGAGCTCATGGTTGCGGATGACTCTTTGGGAGGCAGGATTGCGTTTCCTATGGTGTCTGCGGCATGCGAAGGATCAGGGACTCTTGTACACAGGAGGGGGATTGTTGGATGGAGTCCGACTCCACGGTTGGAGTGACTCGGTTTGGGGAGGAGATCTGAACACAAGGAGATCTACTTCAGGGCCCAGGAGCAGTTTTATGGAGCAGTGAGAAGCAGTCAAATCGTTTGCCTTGTCGAGTACAGAGGCAGAGTACAGGGCTGCTTGTGATGGTGCTTGTGAGGTGGTGAGGATGCAGAGGTTGCATTGCAGGTTTCGGCTTGCACTGGAGGAACCCATGGTCATCTAGAGGCACTTTGTTCGTGAACAGATCGTTGCTGATGACATCTTGCTAGAGTTCTCTTCAACGGAGGACAGTACGGTGGACCTCTTCATGAAGTCTCTCTCTCAGGATTTGCTCAGGAGGCACCCTAGCTCCCTGTTGTTGGTTTCACAGCCAGGAGCTTAGAGGGGGTGTTAGAAGTCATCTCCCGTCTAGATTTATACACCAGGGCCTTTGTTGTGGGTGTGCCCGCCCTTATGAGGTGTTTTATCATTTTTCCCCACTCTCCGTATTTTTTCCCATATTTTTTCCATTTTTCTGTGGCTTGGGAGGCAGCCCTAAGGCAGCTGGAGGACCCAGTAGCTGGCCGACTGCTTAGACATCAGTCGTGGAGTGCCTCACTACTGGCCGACTAGATGTATGCAGTCGTGGGCCTCATGTGCTGCTGGCCGACTGTTGCTACAGTCGTGGAGGGCCTTTTGAGCAGGCCGACTGCCCATCTGGGGGCATATAAATAGGCCCCTAGCCCCATACCACTTAGTGTATCATATCATATCGGGATCTTCTTGTGTATATCAGAGCAAAGTTACATGCCTACATCTCTCTCTCTCTTGTGCTATTTTTCTGCATACATTTTTTGCTCTTGTGTTCCCAAATCTGGTCATCATCTCCGCTGCGTATTCTGACAGCAACCTGGGGACACAGAGGGAACTTCCCTGCAAAAAACAAATGCCCACAGATAAAGGAGAATGGGGACGGCCAGACAATGGAGTTCTCATGGATGGATCATGGGTGTAGAATAGATCCTGGCTGGAAAAGGAACTCGAAACCCGAGCCAGAAGATACATGATAACCTACCAGGAGAAGACCCTCATGAACAGATGAGATACAAACCCTCCGAAAACAAGAGGATGCAACCACCAGAGGAATGGAGGATGGAGAAGGATGCATGGAAGAGTTTGTTCGTGCATACAGTTTTGCATGAACATGTCTATGAAGCGGACGAAGAGGACAATGTGAAGGGTGCAAGGTGGTATGTTGAAACAGATGGGGATCGGAATGGAGAAAGAAAGCCAAATTAAAACGGCCTAACAAGGCAGCAACACCCCACGTGACAGGGAGATCATTGGATGGGATAAAGGATAAGTCCCGTAAACTAGTGATAATGGAGTACAGAGAGGCTAGATTCACCATAAATCGACATCAACATTCATATAGTGCTTCTGTGGAGTATTGGAGCATGCAGGTCATGCAACGGAACGTGGGAATCATAGGTGAAGCAATGGGAGCTTGTCATCACAGGCACCTGAACATCACACACAGGGATATGATACACAAGCCATCAATGACAAACAGGCGGTCAGATTCTCAGGTATGTTACGCGACATATAGCATTGAAACACACGAATATGCCACCCACAACACAACTAAGCTTGGGTGCCATCAAGTTTGGCATTCTAGAATGTTGCATTGGATCATCTCAAACAATGGCATGATTAACGTAGAGGACGAGCACAATCAACAAGAACATTGGAATACTTGTGTATGTTTCATTTTTGGTGAGTATGGGGATTTCATGGAACTCAACACAGTCCCCACTACACCCATGCAATGGTTACTAATGTGGGAGCATCAAATTGATCAAAGCAATCAGTCATTTTACCCATGGATGGTACCAGCTCATGTAAACCCAATAGAAAACCCAACACAGAGAGATACAGGTCAGGTCGCATGCGGAATCATGCAATCAAAAACAAGCTCACTGGAGGCTATGGAATGCACAGGAAAATACAGGCTATGGCTGATTGCCTGGATCAATACATACATACACCGACAAACCACAACAGCATACTATCAGCCCCCACTTAACATTGAATATTACAAATGGGGAGACACCTGCATGGGATAACCAACAAGCAGCCACACACAAGATATGTAGGAGACATAAGCCTAGAGGACATGCTTACATATGTCGCACAATTGTATGTACATAAAGATGCCAAAGGACGGACATGTGCAATAACACTCAGATAGGAGAATATTTAGATTTCTAAATGGTTACAAAAGGCATAAAAAAATTAGCCAACGGTAAAGCACCCGACACGCTCCATTTTAATTCAGAGATGCTTAAATGGACAGGTAACCGGACACGGCAATGGATATGTGGCCTTCTTAATAAAACCATCACACAAGGGCTGCCCATAGATTGGCAAAAAAATTGGATCAAAGCACTATTCAAGAAAGGAGATGCAAATCAGCCCACTAACTATCGCACTATCACGATGGGGTCTTGTATGTCAAAACTCTTGGGGAGCATTCTGGAACAAACCATAAGCTCATGGGCAGAAACAAATGGCAAACAGGCCAAGGGGCAAGCGGGCTTTAGACCCAAGCACAGCACCATTAATTATCTCATCTCGCTAAGAGTTCTAATGGAAGAGAGCAGGCTGAAAGGGAAAAATCTGCATTGTTGTTTTGTAGATTTCACAAAAGCATTTGATACAATTCCAAGAGCCGGCCTATGGCAAAGAATGGAACATATTGGGGTTCCCATGCATCTTCGAGTTGCGGTGGCACAACTATATTAATAGGTCAGATGCCAATTAAAACCACACACAGGTTTCTCCAAGGAATTTTCAAGCATCATGGGAGTAAAACAGGGGTGCCCTCTATCCCCCACACTCGTTGGATTATGCAGAGACCAACTAGAGGACTACATGCCTCCAGCATAAGAAGAATATAGGGAAGGGCCAGCCATCGGAATGCTCACACTCTTACTACTCATATATGCAGATGATGTGGTTCTTTTTGCACATGACAATAGCTTTGCAAAGATTGGTAGATGCGATTCATGCTTTCTGTGAAGCCACCGGTCTTTCCGTGAATGTGGACAAGACAAAGTTCATAATAGTGAGTACTCATAAGAAGGAAAATCAGCCTATGCTCAAATATCGAGGACAGCAAATTGAACAAGTGAACAGTTTTGAGTACTTGGGGATAGATGTCCCATCTACCTATGCTTGGAGACAATGTGTACAAAACAGAATTGATGCCGGGCATGCCAAGTACTATCAATTTGAAAACATGTGCGCGTAAAAAATTATCAGACGCTGGGAGATAAAGGCCATCATTTTTGACACATGTATAGTGCAAACCCTTTTATAAGGGGTGGAAGTTTGGGGTGCTAGCATTTCAGCCCACACATGGAATGAGATCAAAAAGATACAAAAGAAGTTTCTATGTAGACAATTGGGTGTCAAGAAAACTACACCATACTCAGTGTTGCTCTACCACACCAAGCCTGAGCTCTACTTTCACATGAGAGACGGATTCCAAGACTTTGGGCAAACTTTTGCATCAGTGTTTGAGACCTGCCCTAGTAAAAAAGTCATCCGACTTTTTGGTACACGAGCTGCTTGCGAAAAAGTCATCCAAATTTTTGGTACGCTGTCGTGCCATGGCACGTCTATGGTGTGAAACCATGCATGTGAGGCCATCAAATGCAAATCCAGATGCATGGGGTTAAGTGCCATGATGAGTCATTATATGATGCCCGAGTACACATGTTCATATTGTAAATGAGGTTCAATAAGATGAGCCGAGGCTGAGCCAGGTCTCGAAGTCTCTGTACATGAGTGTGGTGTGAATTATGGAGTTTTATGCATATGGTGGACCTTGTAGTAGGGAACACCCTTCTTTACATGTATGGAAATGCAAAGGTATGTAAGATGTGAGGTTTGATTTTGAAAGAATGCCTTTTGAGATATCGTGTCTTGGAATGCCATGAATTCTGTGCTTGCTCAGAATCGATATAATCGGAATACTTTGGATTTTTTTTCAACTGATGATGCTGGAAGGTTTGATGCCAGAAGACTTTAAGCTTGGAGAAAGTGAAAATGTTTTCCATCTCTTTTGACAAAATGATGGGAGAAGGTATAAAGCCAAATTTGGTCACCTTCATTAGTGTACTTAATGCATGCAATCACACAGGTTTAGTGGATAAGAGCCAGGTACACTTTGAGTCCATGAGCGAAGATTATGGCATTACCCCAACTCTTGAGCACCATGCTTGCATTATTGATATCCTTGGTCGTGCTGGCCAACTAGAGGAAGCGATATTGATGATAAACAAGATGCGGGTCCATGTAGTACAAGGTTAAGGTAATGAGAATGCAAGACAAGCAAGCGCCAGCTGGAATTATTTATGTAAGGTGGCGGGTGGCAGCTTGCGTGGTATAAAAGAATATTTTAATTGGAAATTTCTGGATATTATGCAAAATATGAGCAAGCGCAGCCTTTTAAAATGGAAAATCCCGAATTCTGGGCTGCAAAAGGTGGTGAGGCGCCGCTTTCCTTGCGGGAAAAAGAGGAAAAACCAGAGTGTAAAGGGGGCGGCGCATATCAGAGTTCGGGGGTCTGCAGAGAGAAGAAAAACCAGTGCGCTATCTACCAGAGAATTTCAAATGAAAGCTACTTCTACTGTTCATAGCTTGTAGGTGCTAGAATTGAAGAGGGTTTTGAGTACTACAGTAAGAGATGCTTTCTGTTTTCCACACTTTCATCAACGCGCAGACTGCAGCAAAGCGACCTTTGAGACTAGAGAAATAAAAATCAAGAAATGTTTCACTTGAATACCTTCAGATAAGTGATTTTTTTTTTATTTCTTTTTTATCACTTCCTACGATTTAGAAAAATCGTATAACCCATATATCCTAAAAGGTTTTGGAAATGAGAAAAAGGCTTTGGAGAACAAGTTAAAGTTTTTGGAACTTGGAGATTTGAGGGAAAAAGGTATCAAAAATATATTTAAGTCGTGGGAAGTTGGTCTTACTTTCTACTCGATTGAATTTTGGAAATCATGAGCATGTTATAGTTATGTCATATGCCATCTTTTGCTTGTGAGATGTTAGAATTTAAAAGCAGGTTTTCAGGTGATAAAGAACATCTTGAAGTGATGGATTTGATGGCACTGGGGATGTATAGAATGTAAATGGTCACATGTATGTTGGAAAAAAATTGAAGGTTATGTTATGCCTACATGTGATTGGTTCGAGGGATTTGGAAAAAGGAGCCAGTGAATCTATGCTTGGAAAGGGACTAGCACTTGGTACAAAATTTTGTGCAATCATCAGGATGAGTTCAAGGATGTATTGAGGTGAATTGACACATGTATATGTCATTAAAAAAATGGAGATGTCCTATGCTCCTTGGGGAATTTTATGTGTGAGTTTCCCTACAAGTTTATTAACAATCCAGATGCATCTGCTAGTTCATGTTGTAGATGAGGTTGCAGTTGCTGGAACAGTCCATTCAAGATGGATGTTCTTTTTGGAGAGGTTTATGAAGACATTAAAGGGATTTGTTCGCCAAATGGCTCGCCCAGAGGGTAGTATGTCAGAAGGGTGGCTGATACAAGAGTCCCTTGTTTACATCACTGAATATTTAAGTTCCTCAGATCCAGAGATACCTCGACTATGGTCTCAAGAGTCCAACAGGCGAGTCATTGGTGAGGAACCTCAAGGCCAAGGCATTAAGAGAAAGATGGATAACACTTTGAGAGAAAAAATCAACAAATTTTGCATCTTGAACTCTCATGTAATGGAGAAGTGGATTGAGACATATGAAGCTCTCAAGCGACAGCGAGTACAAGATCGTTTAAGTTTCAGAAGGAATCGCACTACAAGAAATCTCCCATATCCAGAAGGTATGCAAGCTCTTCCGGACTTTCCCACAGGTAGATGGCTAGAAGCTACAATTTTAGAAGCCAAACGTGCTGGTTTACCTATAACAGAGGAGGAGGAGGAGCTTACAAAAGGATGCGATTGGCATGTAAGTGTTTAAGTTCTACATGTCTCTCATTTTTTTCTCTACATGTCTCTGTGTTTGATTCTCCATCAACAAACTTTTTGTGCTATTTGTAGTATCACAAATATGGGGCGTTTTGGTCACATGGACGTCATTTTCGAGTAGAACGAATAGACCAAAGAAGAGCAACCTTTGATTGTGGTGTCACAGCACAGTTTGTTCAAGAAAGTCGTGCAAGTGCAAGTGATGAAGACACAATTACTGGAATGCTTGATTACTTTGGATACATTCAAGATATATTAAAGGTTGGCTTCAGAAGTTTTGAGTTGTTTATCTTTGATGTGAAGTGGTTCAAGGTAATCATGAATGGGCCACATGCAACTGTACGTAGAGACAAGAGTGGCCTCATCCAAGTGGACTCCACAAAGGTATGGACCGATCAGCAAGATACTTTTGTGCGCCCAGAGCATTGTGAGCAGGTTGTCTTTAAAGCAGATCCAAAAGATCCACGCTGGCTGTTTGTGGTTCAAGTCGCCCCCCGCAGTAAGCAAATTTTTGAAGAATTTGAGCTACAACAAGGTGATGTGGATGCACAGGGTAATGGAGAGCAGCAAGAACAAGCCGATATCAACAATGAAGAGGAGCAAGCAAATGAAGAGGAGCAACTAGAGCAAGATCCAAATGAAGAGGTGCAAACCAAGGAAGCTGAAAAACAAGTTGAGGAAGAAGACATAGATGATGAAGAAATCCTTCATCAAGGGACTTTTAATGATGAGGATGCTGAAATGTACATAGACATAGATCTCTTTGGGGCTACTGATCTTAATGAGGATGATAGAATAGATAATGATTTTTAAAATGATGTATCTTAATGATTATGCAAATAGTTATGACATATTTGTAATGGTTTTATGACATTGAAGGTCCATTCATTGTTTACCATTGTTAATGTTTACCATCATAATCACTACTGTAGGAGCAAGTTGATATAGTTTTACCAATGTTGCTTATCATTGTTAATGTTTATCTTATGGTTCTTTCATTCATTGTTTACCGTGTAATTTTCATTCCGTACAAGTTTGTCATATGGTTTTTTGTCCAACAGGCCATGGGTGACTCACCGCCCTACGACTACAGTCCAGATTTCTCATTTAATCCTACACCGCAGGGCATGAGTCCCCAGCAGTTATATGGTTTTCTTTCGTCCATGACTCCAGAGCAGAGAGCCATGGCTCAGAGTTATTGGGGTTCTGGAGCAGGGACATCTGCCTCACCATCTAGCTTCCCGACGCCAGTTCCCACACCCGTGGGTACGACAGCAGCTCCCACACCTCATACCACACAGCCTTCCACTCCTCTTACAGCTCGATCTACCACCTCTTCACATAGACGGCGCTCACGTAGTAGGTCTTCAGGGGGAGGTTGTTGTGGTGGTAGTGCCACAGATGCTGTGACACCACCACCACGTGAGCGTCGTCCTTCGCTCTCATCTGTTGATAGCACACCCATAGGGTCACCTTCCACTCCCTGGGGTGCACATGACCATGACAACAGCAAGATTTACACAATTAGGGATGGGGCACCAATAATGGATAGTGCAGGGAAGGCAATGAAGACACGCATTTGACAATTATGCACTATACAGTTTCATGACTCTGTCATGACTAAATGGGATCAGCAACACAAGGGGAAGAAAAATTATATAAACACAAAGATAAAGCAAGAGTTCCAGCCATCTGACCCTATGAATGTCGTCTCTAATGAGTGGATACAGTATACAGCTCGTATTTTGATGGGGCATCGTAGGTCAGAGGCGAGGGACGCATTCAGAGAGGGGAAGGAGAAACCTGTTTGGCTAGATGACAGGGAGTGGGCAGCCATTGCTCAGGAGCTCACCGAGACACCAGACAGGTTTCAACAACAAAGAGAGGCGGCAAGGGCAAGACTCCAAACAGTAGGGGCTTCTCATCTCGGGAGTGGTGGTTATGAAACCATGCGCCATGAATTCGTAAGTGTTTGTAGCAATTTTATTTATTTAAATGTATGTATGTGGGCTAAATGTTGATTTCTAAAAGTTATAATTGTTAATCGTGTGTGCAGGAGTTGGCCATGAATCGCCCACCAAGTAGGCGAGAGGAGAAGTACGCTCACAAACATGGCCTTGTGGCCTTGTTTGAGATGCTTGAAGAAGAAGGAGAGACCGTCAATTGGGAGGCATTACCATGATGTAAGATGACCTTCAAACTAATGAAATATGATCAAAACATTCTTGAGTATTAATGTTTAATTTAATTTCTTGTTTGTCGATCAGGAAAATATGCAAACGAGCACGGTTGTTTTTGTGCTCTATTGTAGACAGAATGGTGCTGTCTGTTTGCTGTTGTTGATCCTGCTCATTGCAGGCAGCTAGGCAACAGCCAGGCAGCACTATTCTGCCCAAAAAAAAATTTCTGCTACAGCGTCGGTATATGCCCCGGTACCAGAGTCGGTATAACATTGGTATAGACGCCGGTTTACGCCTCGGTATATAATCCGGTATAGACGCCGGTTTATCCGTCGGTATATAAACCGGTATAGATGCCGGTTTAAGCGTCGGTATTACCCCCGGTGAGCGTCGGTATAGGCGCCGTTATATGCGCCGGTATTACCACCCGACACTTATACCGACGCTTATACCGGCGCTTATACCGATGACGAGGATTTTTTAGACCCCGTTAAATAGCGTCGGTACAAGCCCCGGTATTAGGCTAATATGTAGTAGTGACGTCACGATAGCTTTTGGTGAACCCGACGTGAAACTGCTGGGGTGAGAGTGTGGTGAAATATACAAGGAAGCTATGGCTGAGAATTCTGAGGGTCAGGGGGTTCATTTTGACCCTGGAGTTATGCAGATGTTTCAGATGTTTACCATGTACATGCAACAGCAGCAAGCTGCTGAGAGGGGACAAATTTCCACGACCAAAGCATTACAATCAATTGTGAAAAAGGTGGATCAATTTGATGGGAAGGATATCACAAAGTACCTACGCAATTACATAAAGAAAATGGAGCTAAACAGGGTGACTGAAGAGGATATGGTTCGAAGTTTTGAGCTGGTATGTGTTCCTGAAATAAGAGAGCGCATAAGAGGATTGCAGACAGCACATGGTGGCAGAAATTGGGAGGAGTTCAAGCTTGCTTTAAAGGACGAATATTTCATGGAGGATTCTAAGCGAGTGACCAAACGAACTTTCTTGGAATGGGTCACAAAACCTAAAATGGGAATTTCTGCCACAGAATTGCTAAGAGAGTTTGAGAAGTGCTATGCCCAGCTGTCAAGGATAGAGCGCACAACTTTGGACAGAGAAAAAACAGAGCTCTTCTTACAAGCAGCTGGGAAAGAGCTCCAAGAGAAATTGGAAATCCTCCTTGAGGATAAGGATACAGAGCAGGGACTAAAGAGTGATTGGAATGATGTTGAGGATGCGGTCACCATGTTAGCAAAGCGGCAGCGAAGGAGGGATAAAATGGTGATGAGCTCTGCAACCCCTATAACTGTCGTTACCCCTGAGAATCTACCAAAACCAGCTGCTACAATTCCAAAGGTAGAAGGGCCGATGGATGAGCTTATTAAGGGTATGCGTGACCTAAAATTGAAGATGTCCAGGATTGAAGAAAAGGGGCTACCATTGGGGCAGGCTTCTATGCAAAGGCCTCAAAGCAAAGAAGGGTTTACATACAGATGCATATGGTGTGATGACCCAGAACATGCAAAGAAAGATTGTGCTAGCTATAAAGAAGCTCTTAAAAATCAACTTGTGTTTTTCAAAGATGGGAAAATCCATCTTACAGAGACTGGTCTTCCATTGAGTACAAACTTTGGGAAAGGAGGGATGAAAAAGCTGGTTGAGGATATGGCTGCTAGTCATGCCATTTCTATGGTTGAGGCAGCAACCTATGGATTAAAGGTTGGTCAATTAAAGCAGGGATTTGAGAATGATGAGGATTATGAGAATGAGGATTTTTGGCCATCAACAATGGAATTAATTGCGTCAAAGAAGGTGTCTAAGCAAGCTTTGCATGAGGCAGGTGATTGTATACGTCTTGAGACTGGCTGGGAGGAGCCTGTGGATTCTTTATCTGTTCATGCCTACATTGCTAAATGCCAAAATAATGAGGCACAGGTAGAGGAGAAGCGTAAAAGGGAAAATGAGGAAGGAGGGCCATCAAAAAGAGTTACACGTGGAAGTGAAAAGAAGGATCCTGGGCCATCACATATGTCTCCACCGCATAGCAGACCTCCACAGGAAGTATCAATGGAAGAAGTGCCAGCAAAAATGAAGCATGAGAAGGAGAAGGGTAAAGGGAAAAGTCCACTCTACAAGCTTCAATCTGATATTGAAGCTGCAACAGATCTCAAAAAGGTGCTTGAAGAGAGGATTCTAAATAGCAGGGTGGAATTTACACTAGGGGAAGTCTTGGGGATTGCAAAGAAAGAATTTCATGATGAGATAATTGATATTATACGAAGGAAAAGGTAGTCCATAATTGAATCTATTCCATCACAAGGGGAGGCAAGCACTTCCAAGACTCATGGAGTACAGGTACAGCAAAAGGAAGAGAGAGAGAATGTGGTGGAATGTAATCACTCTGCTGATGGGGCACGACAAGTGCGCTTTGTGGAAGAGGACGATGAAAAAGAAGTTCTTACAAAGAGCCATTATTCCAGAAGCCATTGGGCAAGAGCAACCACTGAAACCCTTGTCAAGATAGGTGATTTGGAAGAGCCATATGTCGCTCTAATTGATCATGGGTCTGAAATAAATCTTATGGCTAAAAATCTCTACAACAAATGTAAGTGGCCAATGGATGTGGATCATGGGTGGATGATTAAAGCAGCTAATAACTCATCTGGAGAGCTCTATGCAGAATGTCCAAATGTAAGGGTAACTATAGGGGATGTGAAAGATGATCAGAACTTCTTTGTTCAGGAGATGTCATCGTATCCCCTTATCCTTGGGCAACCCTACATTACAGCTGTGAGGATGGAAACAAAGGTTTTGGATGATGGCTCGACACATGCAAGAATAAGGAGTAAAGATGGCAAAAAAGCTGTTCAGTTTTTGACAGTTTGTATTAACCATGAAAGGAATCGTGAGTCTCTTCGAGCACAGTCACTCCCAAAGATAAATAGAGAATTCATGAATTACAGGGAGATGAGGGATTTTGGCCAGGTGCCATTGTAAAGCGGGATTCCAATGGTACAAGGAAAAATGAGTTCTCGCAGGACTCAATCAATGTAAATAGCTTTTCAGTAAATTTTCAGGGATTCTCCAGCTATGGGTCACTGGTTTTGGTAAAAAGCAAGGATTTGAAGCGTGGCATGCGAAAACATATACAAAATGAACAAAAAAGTTTTGAGCAGTGTGGTCTTTTGGAGAAGAATGAGTTTATTTCAGGGATGCTTGATGAGGTGTCATTTGTAGATACTATGGATGTGCTTTTTGATATGGGAAGAGCATGCTTACAGGGTGGAAATGAAATGATAGAGGTGTCATCTGTGGAGATGTATGATATAATCCAAGAATTCGAGGGGGTGGAATGTAAAAACATGAATTGCGAGATGGATGCTCATGTTGATACAAAGTACAAAACAGTTACAAAGAAGGTGAAACCAGTTGCCTTGCCTTTGCGGAAGCAAGAAGAAGATAGATGAAGCTTCTACGCAACCAAATCTTAGAGATCCGAAGAAAATTGGGCATAAGTTTACTTAAGAAACTCTAAAAGAGCTGAAGATTGGTGAGAAGGATTTTCTGTTGCCAGTTGAAAGGGAATGCTTTGAGGAGATACTTGTAAAACATGGGAAAGCCTTTTCTTTTCAGCCGCATGAGATAGGCTGTGTTGATCCAAGTGTAACAGCACCAATGGTGATCTTTACTGTTCCACATGTGCCCTGGAACCTGCGGCCAATTCCAGTACCAAAGTCTCTCTTACCAAAGCTGATGGAATTAGTAAAAGAAAAGATCAGGATGGGAATCTTGGAGCCATCATGTGCCCCATATTCCAACAGATGGTTTACTGTGCCAAAGAAAAATGGGACATTGCGCTTTATTCAAGACATGCAACCTGTAAACAAAGTCACAATCAGGAATGTGGGAGCAGGTCCGATTGTGGATGAGTTTGCAGAAGCATTTGCAGGGAAAGCTATATACTCTATGGGTGATCTGTATTCGGGATATGATCAGTTCCAGCTGGATATACAAAGCAGGGACTTGACCACAATGAGAACTCCTTTGGGATTAGTAAGGATGTGTACCTTACCACAGGGAGCCACCAACTCAGTGGCACATATGATGAATGGAATGAATAAAGTCTTACGAGACTTCATACCACAAAAAACTATGCCATTTTTGGATGATGTGCCAATAAAGGGCTGTGATGAGAAAGACAAAGATGGGGATTTGGATTCAAAGGGGTGCCGCAAGTTTGTGGCGAATCATATAAAGGATTGTGATATGATTCTATCCAGGCTTGAAGAAGTGAATCTTACTTTATCTGGGCTGAAATCAGTGTTTGGAGTTGGTGAAGTGCTAATAGTGGGACATCTTTGTAGTACTAGTGGACGCCGACCTTATCCAGCCAAGATAGATGCAATACAAAGAATGAAAGAGACATGCATTAATGTTACAGAGCTGAGGAGATTTCTTGGAGCATGTGTCTTTTATGTTATTTGGATCCCACATTATACACATGTAGCAGATCCTCTTTATCAACTTTTGAGGAAAAATCAAAAATTTCTGTGGAGTGTAGTACATATTAAAGCTATGCGGAAGCTGAAATGTTTGCTCCAATCATCACCTACTCTAAGAAAGGCAGATTATGAGTGTGGCAGGCCTGTGATTGTTACAGTTGATACTAGTCCTACTGGGATAGGATGGGCAGTAGGGCAAGATGATGAGGATAATCACAAGTATGTAATCAGATTTGGAGCAAAGGTATTAAGCTTTCGACAACGAAAGTATCCACAGATCAAGAGAGAGTTATGGGGAATAGTCACTGCTCTAAAATGTGAAAAAGAATATCTTATCGGGGCATCTGTACTTGTGGAAACAGATTGCTTGCCACTTCTTGGGATGATAGCAAGCTGTACCACTCCAGATATTGCTATGCTTAGGTGGATTGCCTATATCAAGTCACTAAATCCTGAGTTTGAGCATATTGCAGGAAAAGATAATCCAGTTGCAGATATGCTATCAAGAGCCAGGTATGAAGATGAGAAAGAGATGATTAGTGACATTGATGATGTGGGTACAAGGTTCTACACTACTGCATATGCAAAGGGGGACCATATTTGCCTATCAAATGCACTTGAGTCTTTTACTGAGGAAATGTATGAAGGAGATTGGTTGCTTATTGGTCAATACTTGAGTACTCTGACAAGACAGGGAAATTGGTCTGACTCAGAATTTAAGAGGATCCGCAGAAAAGCATATGGTTATTTCCTAAAGGATGGGTACCTCTGGAAGCATCCTAAGCAGAGGAATGCTATGCCACAGAGAGTCATATGTGATAAAGAGACTCAAGGAAAGCTTGTGAAAGAATTCCATGAGAGTCTCTGGGCTGGACATAGAAGTGTGTGGGCTACGTTTACCAAAATAAAGGAAAAATATTGGTGGAAAGGAATGTACAAGGATATTTCCCAATATGTGGAAACATGCATGGTATGTCAAATGTACTCAAATGTGCGACATCGTGATGGATTGCAACCAACCTACCCACCTGCCATGCACTACAAATGGGTAGTGGATCTAGTTACAATGCCTTTGGGAATTTGGCAGATGCGGTATATAGCACTTGCAAGAGAAGATTTGACAAATCAGGTAGAGGGGCGTGCTCTTAGAACAAAGAGTACGGAAACAGTATGTAAATTTCTCTTGGAAGATGTGATTTGCCGGTATGGTTGTGTTGGAAAAATAACAGCTGATAGGGGTGAGCTAGATGTTGAAGAAGCAAGGGAATTCTTCTCTAGAATTGGTATCAAACTGTCCCTAACATGTGCTTACAATCCTGAGGGCAATGGAAAAAGTGAGCGAGGACATCCTCCAATCATTAAAGCTTTGGCTAAGGCATGCAGAGAAAGAATGCGAGAGTGGCCAAAGCTGCTACCATATGCCTTGTGGGCTGACCGTACAACTCATAGCTCAGTGACAGGATACATGCCTGCAGAATTAATGTATGGTCAGAAGCCAGTGATGCCAGTTGAAGAAGTAGTTCTAACTTGGAATGTATTGCCCTGGGTGGAAGGATTGAGCAGAGATGACCTCCTTGCATTGCGAATAAGACAGTTGGAGAGGAGGCCTGAAGATGTAGAGCTTGCTAAAGCTCGCTTGAAAGATGCAAGGTTGAAAAATAAAGATATTGAAGAAGGTGATTGGGTTCTAATGTATGATAGTAGCCTTGACAACCAATTCACTGTTCAAAGAAAATTTGCAAAAAGATGGTTTGGCCCTTACATTGTCAAACATGTGCATGGAAATGCTACATATACTCTGTGTGAGCTTGATGGAACAGAGATAAAGAATCTTGTGGCAGGCAAAAGAATCAAGATGTTTAAAAGAAGGCATGATAGTGATCCTTTTGATTCACAGGAGACTCAAGATGAGAGGCTTGACAGTGGTAGTATGGATATGGCTGAAGAGGAAGAAGATGATCTTCCTGGTAATGTAGAAGATGAAGACGACATCCAGTTATATGTGGATCTTGATGATGATTTGGCACATACCAGAGGATGTGCAGGTTTAGAGGGGGTGGATGTCGTGCCATGGCACGTCTATGGTGTGAAACCATGCATGTGAGGCCATCAAATGCAAATCCAGATGCATGGGGTTAAGTGCCATGATGAGTCATTATATGATGCCCGAGTACACATGTTCATATTGTAAATGAGGTTCAATAAGATGAGCCGAGGCTGAGCCAGGTCTTGAAGTCTCTGTACATGAGTGTGGTGTGAATTATGGAGTTTTATGCATATGGTGGACCTTGTAGTAGGGAACACCCTTCTTTACATGTATGGAAATGCAAAGGTATGTAAGATGTGAGGTTTGATTTTGAAAGAATGCCTTTTGAGATATCGTGTCTTGGAATGCCATGAATTCTGTGCTTGCTCAGAATCGATATAATCGGAATACTTTGGATTTTTTTTCAACTGATGATGCTGGAAGGTTTGATGCCAGAAGACTTTAAGCTTGGAGAAAGTGAAAATGTTTTCCATCTCTTTGACAAAATGATGGGAGAAGGTATAAAGCCAAATTTGGTCACCTTCATTAGTATACTTAATGCATGCAATCACACAGGTTTAGTGGATAAGGGCCAGGTACACTTTGAGTCCATGAGCGAAGATTATGGCATTACCCCAACTCTTGAGCACCATGCTTGCATTATTGATATCCTTGGCCGTGCTGGCCAACTAGAGGAAGCGATATTGATGATAAACAAGATGCGGGTCCATGTAGTACAAGGTTAAGGTAATGAGAATGCAAAACAAGCAAGCGCCAGCTGGAATTATTTATGTAAGGTGGTGGGTGGCAGCTTGCGTGGTATAAAAGAATATTTTAATTGGAAATTTCTGGATATTATGCAAAATATGAGCAAGCGCAACCTTTTAAAATGGAAAATCCCGAATTCTGGGCTGCAAAAGGTGGTGAGGCGCCGCTTTCCTTGCGGGAAAAAGAGGAAAAACCAGAGTGTAAAGGGGGCGGCGCATATCAGAGTTCGGGGGTCTGCAAAGAGAAGAAAAATTAGTGCGCTATCTACCAGAGAATTTCAAATGAAAGCTACTTCTACTGTTCATAGCTTGTAGGTGCTAGAATTGAAGAGGGTTTTGAGTACTACAGTAAGAGATGCTTTCTGTTTTCCACACTTTCATCAACGCGTAGACTACAGCAAAGCGACCTTTGAGACTAGAGAAATAAAAATCAAGAAATGTTTCACTTGAATACCTTCAGATAAGTGATTTGTTTTTTATTTCTTTTTTATCACTTCCTACGATTTAGAAAAATCGTATAACCCATATATCCTAAAAGGTTTTGGAAATGAGAAAAAGGCTTTGGAGAACAAGTTAAAGTTTTTGGAACTTGGAGATTTGTGGGAAAACGGTATCAAAAATATATTTAAGTCGTGGGAAGTTGGTCTTACTTTCTACTCGATTGAATTTTGGAAATCATGAGCATGTTATAGTTATGCCGTATGCCATCTTTTGCTTGTGAGATGTTAGAATTTAAAAGCAGGTTTTCAGGTGATAAAGAACATCTTGAAGTGATGGATTTGATGGCACTGGATGTATAGAATGTAAATGGTCACATGTATGTTGGAAAAAAATTGAAGGTTATGTTATGCCTACATGTGATTGGTTCGAGGGATTTGGAAAAAGGAGCCAGTGAATCTATGCTTGGAAAGGGACTAGCACTTGGTACAAAATTTTGTGCAATCATCAGGATGAGTTCAAGGATGTATTGAGGTGAATTGACACATGTATATGTCATTAAAAAAATGGAGATGTCCTATACTCCTTGGGGAATTTTATGTGTGAGTTTCCTTGTTAGAATTGGTACCTACTCTCACAGCTAGAAGTCTCGTACTTTCCTGGCTATATCGCACACGTCACGACAACGCGAGCTATTTTTCCCATCTGACAAGGGCAAGGAAAGAAATAAGGCTCTCATTAAGAATGAGTTTGGGTGGTGGGTGCCTAACTACCACTTGGCCTGAGTACCACTAGACCCAAACAACCCAATAACCCTAAGACAATGGAGGTAATAGTTTGTATTATATATAGTGTGGTGCTTGTAATAACTTATCTATTTCAATTGTATAGATGAACAAAATTATGGATTATTGTAAATAATATAGTAGTATTTCTAAAAGATTATTAATTATTAAAAATCCCAAACCCAGAACACTTACTAGCACAAAGCTAACCAAGTGAAATGAGCTCACCTTTCACATGTCATTGGGAACGTGGTTGCTTAGCCGCCATCTCATAGAAGAGGTTACCGCATGAATGCTAGCTAGCACTTGAGGAAACCTGCCTCCTATTGTTAACACAAGATTTGTCCACATAGAACTCAGAACTCCCCATTTGTGCAAAACCATGCTCTATCGCACAAAGATAATAGCCCTCTCTCTCCCTCTCTGACTCTCACTAACACACAAGCATTACCAAAATAGCAAGAGGATAGGGTAGAGAGAAAGAGTAGACTCTCAATCAACACTCAAGGCCCATATTCCTTTCTTGCTAGAGAAATTCACTTATATACAAGGGAGTTATAAGTTTAGGCATCCTCACCAACTAACTGGGCATCCACTTATTGTCTAACCTTATCTAGGCTAGTCTAAGCACATATTAGGTGGATGGCTCTTTCACTTGGCTGAGTCATTCTTTGAGTATATCATTAAGTAGAATTTTGCTGGAAATACAATGATTAGAAAAAGTTATTGATTCCCTCTTAGGAAGACAACACATAAGTGAGGGTGAGAATGGATCTTTTAGGTGGTGCCCATCATGTGTGTCTATCATTTTGTTAGAAAATATGTGATCTAGCATCCCTCTTAGTGAAAACCCTTGTAGGAGATCCTTAATGGCACCTTAGAATAAGTGGTCTAATGTTAGAAGACTCTTGTTTTACTTGAATTCTGTGTCTAGGTCAAGTAGGTGACTTCCTCTTCTATCCATCACATTTTAGGCAAGTCAAGTGAGAAATCTTAGGGGAGGTGGAGTGATTCTAAGCCTTTAGTGCCTCCTCCTCATGAGTATATAAAAAGAAGCTCTTCTATTCATTCACTAGAGCTATGTGGAGAGAGTGGAGTGCATACTTTGTGTACTTGCTTAGTGCTTAATATACTAAGTGGTCCTTTTGTGGAAATACTCTCCATTAGCACTTCATTAGCATGTGTTTATGATTATGTTTATGGGTTATCTCTTGAGCACATTCCATTGCTCTTGACTCTAATCTGTTTATGCTTATGTACAGATTGTTCATGTGTTGAGCATATTGATGATATCTTAAGATAATGTTAATCATGCACAATTGATTGCATATTATCTCTTTGTGATCAAGCTCTCATCATTTCTTTTAACATGGTATTCGAGCTACCCTGATTGGGAGATCCCTCTATGTGAGGATTTTGTGGGTGTTTGAGTAATTAGTTCACTAGCATCATACTTGTGTGGAGGGGAGTGTATCCTTTGGTTGCTTGAGTAGCATTGCTTCATTAAGTGGAATTTGGAGCTCTAAGAAAATCCATTAATCACTGTTTTTTGGTGAGAATTGCTTTGTGAATTGACACCTTGTGTGCATCCTCCTCATTGCATTAGTGTGGGTGGCACATAGTAGTTTGAGGGAGGGTAATATTCCTATAGCTTCACTTACTTCATTGGGTAGCAGAATGGAGTGAGTAAGAGTCTGAGAACAGTGACACTCCATATCCTTATGAGTGGGTTTTACATCAACTTAAGTGATGGAAATGATTCTTCTTAGTGGGAACTAGAAGGGCAAATACTTTGTGAATTCTTTGTTGAGATTTCATACTTTGTGTAGTGCAAAAATCAATGCATTATATGTGATTGAGAGAAATATTTCTCAGGCTTTGAGGATTCTAAATTCCAGAGATAGATGGATCCTATTAAGTGTGAGAAAAGAGAGAGAAAAAAGGATAATCTTAACTCTGAGCTGGGCAAGAGGACTGCTGACAGTGAATCAACTCAAGCTCAATACACAAAGGTGCCTTCTAGGCATTAATCTAGCAAACAAGACAGATCCTTGTGAGCTAGACATCAAACGGTGACAAGAAGCGCAAATTATCGACAACAACAAACAAAGGCGAGTTTTATTTATTTTTAAAGTAAAGAAATCTGGGCAAGTAGATCAAAGAGGCTCTATCCTTCAAGAAGTTGCTTTTAAAAAAAAAAAAAGAGATCAAGTGCGATCTCTATAGCAAACGAGGGCGGCCTTAGCTGTAAAATAGCAAGGTCGGGCTACTAGCGATATCAACAGCAAGGCAACGGTGGTAGAAGTACTAAGCTCTATGTGAGTTGAACCAAGAGCTCATCTCAAGTGAGAAGGTAGGTACATCATCTGCAGGAAATGGTGTCTCTGTCTTGGCAATGAGACCACCACGTCGAAGGGACACATATTAGTTTGATAGCATAGCTAGGGTCTAGATTACAGTAAATGATTTGGTACTAATAGAAGTAATGCGATTAATATAGGTGTCCGTCCGTGTGGTGCGTTTACTAGTGAATGCTTGCATTGGTAATTTTCTAATTTTGTGGTTTCTAAAGGGTTTCAGCCTTGGTGGTTTAAGGGAATGTTGACATGCTAACTATGCTATGTGAAGGAAAGAATATCACACCATCACCATTATAAAGTCCTCATTTATAAATGACTCTCCCATCCTGAGTGTCAACACATATGGTGTGTGATAATGCTTGTATTTATTCGAACCAAAACCAAAGACCAAGTATAAAAATTAAAGCAAAGCAATCACACCACGCAAATATTTAAGGTTAAGCCAAATTACTTGGAGTGGTCATAGTTCATGTGCACACATCTTCATTTCTTTTGGTGAAGGGACTCTTGAATGAAGTTCTTTGTTAAGACAACTAGCTCCACTGTACAGTCCTAGAGCTATATAAAGAACTTCCCTATTTGTGTAATTTGGAAACATTGTGTGTGTGTGAGAGATTGAGTATCATGGCAAATATGGTGGGAAAAATGTTTGGTAGATAGACAAATTTGATGGATCCAAGTACCATAATTGGTGCATCAAAATGCAAATGTGACTTATAGAGAAAGACATGTGGGTAGTGGTTAGTGGCACTGAAAAGAGGCCAAATATAGATCCAAAAGCTATTACCAAAATTTAATGGACCACTCTAGACTCCAAGGCTTTATCCCTCATCATTTGTGGGCTAGGTAGGTGATAGCCAAATTCATCACGTGAGCTCAACAATGACTTCTAATGGAGCGTGACTTAGGCTCAAATCCATTTTTGGGCAAAACAATGTAGCTGCCAGGTTCTTCTTAAGGAGGAAACTCTACAAGATGGAAAAGGATGAAAAAACTAGTGTTTTTTCTCATGTCAATTGTATTATATGTATGATTTATCAACTAAGTGTTTGCAGGTGTTTCACTGATGAAGAGGAGACCATCTATATGTTAATCTCTAGCATGCCTCCTTGTTATGAGCAGTGTGTTTTAGTGATAGCAAATCAACCAAATAATACTCTTACCTCATTGAACTATACCCTCATTCTAGAGGAAATCCACATGGAGGGTTCAAAGTCTTCAACTCCTTCAACATAAGTCCCAGTAGAGCATGCCTATTCAACCATAGTTAAGAACAAAGAGAAGAAGACCAAGGCTCCTCAGTCTTACTCTACTATTGCAAAAAGAAGGGACACATCATCAAGGATTACTTCAAAAGGAAGAAGGAGGAAGAGGAGGAAGAGAAGAGCATTGGAACAAAGCAACTAGAGAAGGAGATCTCGCTAACTTTTCTAACACAATATTCTAGTAGTTTGTATGTATGACATTTTTTAGCCTGTGGGGCATTTTTATCTTATTGATTCTTAGTGGTTTTATCTTAGTTATAGGGTTGATTTAAGCACAACCTATGTGGTATGGATGCTTGATCAAGGGAGGGTGTTAGAAACTATACGATCTATATCCTTAGCGTAGACCCTGGTAGGAAATCCTTAGTGATACCTTAGAATAAGAGGTCTAAGGTTGGAAGGCTCTTGTTTTACTTGATTATTGTGTGTGCAGGTCAAGTAGGTGACTCCCTGATTCTAGCCATCATCTTTTAGGTGAGTTAGGTGAGATATCTTAGGAGAGGTGGAGTGATTCTAGACCCCTAGGCACCTCCTCCTCATGATTCTATATAGAGAAGCTCTTCTACTCATAGCTATGTGGAGAGAGTAGAGTCCATAACTTGTGTACTTTAGTTCTTAATATACTAAGTGGTATTTTATGGGAATACTCTCTTCATTAGCACTTCGTTAGCATGTGTTTATGATTATGTTTATGGGGTATCTCTTGAGAACATTCCATTTCTCTTTAGTCTTATCTATTTATGCTTGTGTGGCTCGTTGATGTGCTGAGCATATTGATGATAGCTTAAGATAATGTTAATCACTCATAATTGATTCCATATTATCTCATTGTGATCAAGCTCTCACCATTTCTTTTAAGACCTTTAGTGACCTTTAAAAACACTAGGGAGAAGTTGGTACGAAAGCTAAAGAAGCTTTTGAAGATGTATGAAGCAAAGGAGGTAAGCATAACTATAATGTGGCACAGCCTTGCAACACCACGAGCTTTGTTGATGAGTGGCTCTAAAATTTCTTCCAACATGGGTGAGTTGAGTGGTGGAACTCGATGAGATGGCCCATATTAAGAGTGCTTTCTTTTAGAGGGCCTAGGTAACTAGGCCTTTAAGACAAGAGTGGAGGAGTTACGGTTAAAGGTGTTGAGGGTGGTCAATGTCTTGACATGTTGCCTAAGATGCATGGACTTTGGGTGAATGAAAGAGGGTTGTGGGATGCCATTACCACAACATGCAATGGCCTGGTCCTCAACTTGTAGCCATGGGCCCACTTCCATGTGGGCCACGAACTTTACTTTGATAGTAATATTTCAACATACCTCTAAAAACCAATCTTCTTCTGTATACAAAACCTAAATATCCACCACAGTATTGAGCTCTACCTTCACATGATAGATGGATTTCAAGGCTTCGAGCAAATGTTTTCCTCAATGTCTAGTCGAGATACTACCCTAGTGAACAAGTCATCAGTATTTTTTGGTGCATGAGCTATTTTCTCCATCTGTACATATAGTTGCAAGAAAGAAACAAGGGTTTCGTTAAGAACAAGTTTGGGTAGTGGTGGGTGATTTCCCATCATCTATGATTACCACCACTACTCCTTATACAACCAACAACCCTAAGAGATAGCAAGAAGCAATGGAGGCAATACTTTGTATTATATACAATGTGGTGCTTACAATAACTTATTGGTTTTAATTGTAAAGATGAACAATGTATATACAACAAAAAATTGGAGGCAATAATTTGTATTATATAGGGTGTATGCATGATAAGGTTCACCACTATTTGAACTATTTAGTGGTTTGCAATAGTGGTGGCTGTTAGCACTTTCAAAAGGGACGAGGCCCTTTATTTTCAACGAATAAAAGTGGAGTGGGGTATTTAATAACAAACAAAAATGGTTATGCTGCCACCATTTTGGGTCATCATTTTGAAGAAAAGGGTGTATTCATGATGGTAGGCGACATGCACTTGGTTGATGAGACATCTATTTTGCATGCTCGACTCGGGAGGTGCATAGGGTGTGGAGAATACGGGTGCACGTACATTGTCGTGCCGCTACGTGGACATAGTGTGAAAAACCTTGGAGTGCATCACCATCCAGCTTTCTTATTATTGATCTAGAGAATCAATGTCCTATTAGTCATTAGTGTCAGTGTCCATAGTATGGATGGTTCAAAAATATGAGATTTTTGGACAATTTTAGACTATTTTTGATATTTTGGATATTATTTCTTGTAAATATCCTAAAAATGTGTAGAAAACTTCTGGAATAGGGTGACGTGCAAAAAACAAGTTGCTTTTAGCCAGTTTGAGAGATCTCATGCAAAAAAGGAAGGGCTTGCGAATTCGTGCGCGTGCGATCGCAATTGAAGAGGCAGCAAACAGCACTTCGAGTGGGGAACAAGAAGAAGGAGTGACCTGGGAGAATTCTAACCAGGTGTCCCGCAGGTGTCCTAGAGGTGTCCTGGGGTTTTATCCCCCTTTGGGAGCCAATGGAACCATCAGATTTGCGGTCTGAGCAGCAGAGAAGAAGTGAATGTTTGGTGCACGTTTTTGGTCTACCAGGGAGCTCCAGGAGATATAATGCTTGGAGATTTCTTCCGAGTAGTCCCAGATAAGTATTTTGCTTATCTTCACAGGTTCTATCAATACATAGTGCTTTGATTCATTGAGCTTTGTCTTTATCTTGTGTACCTCTTGTCTATTCTTTTTCTTCTCTTCTATCTCCTATTCTCTACTTCCTTCTCTCTCTAATCCTCGGTGGATATGACCTTTCGACTAGAACCCCTCCGACATTGGTGAACTCGACATGAAAGGTCATTCTCGAAAGGAAAGACAGGATGGGAGAACCTTCAAGCACAATTTCTAGTGATGTTTTGCAAGCAGTTAGTGCAGAATATGAACATGCTTATGCATGTACAACAACAACAACAACAGGTGCTGTAGGCTTCTACTCAAACAGAAACTGTTGTGATGAATGCTCCGCAAGCAGTAGAGCGTGAGATGAAGTTGTTTAATGGCAGGAATGTATCTGCATATTTGCATACCTATGCTCATCAAAAGATGGAGTTCTTTGGGGTGTCTCAACTTGCATGGAGCCAATATTTTGTACGGGTTACTGTACATGAATTGAAAGCCTGAGTTACTGAATTGTACATGCAGGATGTTGATTGGGTAACTTTCAAGAAGACACTCAGGGGGAAGAATTTTACATTGAAGACACCAGTTTGATTACCCGCAAGACTTTCCAAGAGTGGGTTCTACAACCCAATAAGGGTCTTGTGGCTACAGAGTTATTAAGAGAATTTGAAAGTCGAGCAGTTAGATCTTACAGAATAGCAAGCTCTTGCAAGTCAAAAAATTGAATTGTTTCTACAAGCGATAGATCCTGAGCTTCAAGAGAAGCTTGATGATTTGTTAGAGGATCAGACTACAGAGACAGGGCTTAAAACAGAGTGGAGACATGTTAAGGAAGCTGTTACTGCACTGGTGAAAAAGCATAGAAGAAGAGAAAGATTGCATGTATCTAGGTTGCCCATTGTTACGGGCAAAACAGTTGATGTATCCAGTAAGCCACCCACTTTTATGGCTAACCCTATGGCTCCACCTGTTGTTCCCACTGTTAGGGAAGATGTATTAGATGAATTGGTTAAAGGCATGTGGGATCTTCAATTGAAGGTCACAAAATTGGATGAAAAAGGACAAGAGGAAAGGGGACGAGCAATAGCCCCTAAACCAGGGAAAAGATGCATGTGGTGTGATAGTTTGCAACATGAAAGGAAGTATTGTGCTGCTTATCAAGAGGCCTTGGCACGACAACTCATCTTTTGGAAAGATGGCAAGATCCATGCTTAAGAAACGGGATTGCCTCTTGCTTTGAATTTTGGAAAGAGAGGTATGCAAAAGTTGTTGGAAGACTTGGCTATCCGAAATGCTTATGCGATTGTACATGCTTCTACCTTTGGTCTACAGTTGGATAGAATGCCTGGCCAAGTGATGGTTGGCTGGTCCGAAGGCTACAATATGGACACATGCTTTGCATGCAGCTGAAAAGAGGAAAGTTACTGATAGTGAAATGTCTCATGCAGGGCAAGACATTCGTGACATAACTGGCTAGGAATCACCGGCGGTAGATGCATATTCAGTGTATGCATATCTAGCAAATGTGCAAAACACGGATGTACTTGTGGAAGAGAAACGAAAGAGAGATGAAGATAATGTAGGGACATCTAAGAGAGTGACAAGAAGAAGTGTGGATCAGCCTAAAGCTGCAAATCAGCCACCTCCCAAGCATGTTATGAAAGAGGTTGGGTAGGAGCAGAAATAGGATAGAAAACAAGAGAGCAAAAAGAAGGGAAAGCAACCGGGATATAAGCTGCAGTAGTCTGATATTGAGACAGCACAGATCTCATGAAGAAGGTTCTTTAAGAACGGATTTTAAATAGTTGGGTGGAATTCACCTTGGGAGAGGTGCTTGGCATCGCCAAGTGGGAATTTCATGATGAAATCATTGACATAATTAAGAGGAAGCATCAGTTTCTTGGTGATACCACTAGTGCATTGCTGCAATTTGAAGAGGAAACTGGTTTGTTGGGCATTCAGGCTGAATATGAGCATGATGTAAGTGCTAGTTTATCTATGGAGGATGCTGCTAAATCAGTGTGGATAGCATGTGGAAAAGAGAAGAAAGTGGCTGAAAATGCATTGTCTTTTGTAGCAATATGCATGGTGGATGCAACAATATGGGGAAGAGACTCCAAAATTTATTCCTCGGAGTCATTACACAAGAAATCACTGGGCAAAGGGCTACCACTAAAACGGTAGTGAAAATAGGGGAGCGTGAAACTCCTTGTGTTGCTTTGCTTGACCATGGGTCTGAGATTAATGTCATTGAGCATGGATTGTATGAGAATGGTGCATGGCCTGTGGACACTGATCATGGAAATAATTCTTTGGGGGAGCTCTATGCTGCATGTCCTAATGTAAAAGTGATGATTGGTGATGTACAAGAAGAGCAACACTTCTTTGCGCAAGATAATTTCTCATATGGAGTGATTTTGGGACAGCCCTATATTACAGGAGTGCGTATGGAAACAAAGGTGCTTGCTTATGCAAGAGTCAGAAGCAAGGATGGGAGGAAAGCAATCCAATTTCTTACCGTTTGTGTTAATCATCCTAGGAATTGGGTCTCCTTTGCCTCCAAATGCAAGGGAATTCAAAGACCTGGATTTTCATTGAGCACTGTTGTAATGCGGGGCTACAGTAGTGCTGTTCAAAGGATGTACTTGCCTCTTGATGGAATGAAGTATGTATTTACTACTAGTTATTCTCAGTTTATAGCAAACAATTCATGTTGGTTTAAGCCTATGGAAGCTATGTGCAAGGCTGAATGCATATCTATGAGAAAGGCTACTAAAGGAACTGAGAGCATTTGGGTTGTTAGTAGCTGAAAATGAAGACATTTTAGGCCTCTTTTATGGGCTGAATATTATTAACACTATGGTTGAAATTTCAGCAACTATACATGCAAAAAATGAGGCTGAAAATAGAGTGTTGTCAGTATGTTCTTTGGACATGTATGATGTTATAGCATTGTTTGCTCAGCAGGAAGGATTACAATGGGCTGAAGTAGTCGTGGAGACAAAGTATAAGACGGTTGACAAAAAGGTGAAACCAGTTGCTTTGTCGCTTCCACCAGACAGTGAGGGTCTGTATGAGAAAGTTTCAAGGCAGCCAAGTTTACGGGATCCTAAAGATATAGGTCATCAGTTTACAGCTGAAACATTACAGGAATTGAAAGTTGGTGTAGAAGGGTTTCTTTTGCCTGCTGAAAGAGATTGTTTGATTGGCTAGGCATGGGAAAGCATTTGCATTTCAGCCAGTTGAAATAGGTTGTGTGGATCCGAATGTTTTTCCAAGGGAAGTTCGGTTGTAAACAGCTCGCGGGGAGTTTTCAAAGGACAGCTCACGTGGCAAAGCGACAGTTGGAAAGAAAGTCAAAAGACAGAGGCAGCAGTTGCAAAGTTAAGGGTAGCAAGGATATAAAACAAGAAACGGTTTGACAAAAGACATAGATTGAGGCCAAGAACCATACAAGATGGGGATCGGGTGCTGGTTTATGAGAGTAGTTTGGACAACCAGCATAGTGCCATGCGTAAAGTCTCCAAACGATGGTTCGGACCCTATGTGGTAAGACAGGTGTTTAATAATGCTACTTATGCATTAAATGAGCTAGATGGGACAACCATAAAACTTCTGACAGGGAAAAGAATCAAATTATTCAAGAGGCAAGAATCTACTGCCTATGAGTTGCCAGAACTGGAAGAAAATAGTGGGCATGGATAAGGTCTAGCTAGGAAGATATGGAAGATGAAGAAGCAAAGGATATGGTTACTCAGAATCTGGTGACAACTAGGACTTTGGCACATACTAGAGGATGTGCAAATAAATGAGGAACCAAGGCTAGATTAGCTAGAAGATTTAGATGCTGACATAGATTCGTCTTCTAGTCCTACATGATTCAAAGATGGAGAGATTTTCCTTGAAATAGATCTTTTTGGGTCCAATAATCTTTTTGAAAATGAGAGATTTAATAATGATCAACGATGATTTTGTAAACATGCAAATATTCTCATGACGTGCCTAACTTTCCTCTTTTTGTTGGTTTCATATATGCTTATATATATTTATGTATATCAAAAGTGAAAAAATATGAAAATATATATTGATTTTGATACAAAAAGGGCCAATGGAGAAAAAGATAGGGAAAAATAAAATTTCTACGTAGTTTCCAACGCTCATTCAGTCAAAATTATAGATAATATTTTAGACCAATATTCTGATGATATTATAGATGAAAATTTAGACACACATTCAAACAAAAATTTCAATGACACAAAGGCATCAGAATTCACCATGGTGTGATTGAATGGTTGACAATAAGAACATAGTATATGTGGGTGAAGCCACGACTGAACATTCTACTCAAAAATCCTTGCCACCTCTCATCACTATTATCAAGAGTCACCAACGAGAAGAAATCCTCAAGATCTACAAAATCTAAGGAAATCCCTTCAACTTTGGCATCCACTGTTCAAGGAAATCCCTATTATTTTACCCTCACAAGGCAAATACTTGCATGTTAAAAAGACGACCAAATACGATGAGCTAAAAAGAAGTTGCAACCCAAATCTACCTTGAAATGGGTTCCCAAAATTTCTCCATCTGTACCACCTCAACCAATGAAACAAATAGGGCCTCAATACAATAATCTTCACACAAGAAGTCCAAAATGTTACCCTGAAATGGATACCCAAATTCTTATTGAAAGCTCAATGGTAACCATTGTATTTGGATACCAAAACATAAATGTATATCACTAGTCTCACTGCTGCCACTCATAAATTCCCAAATCTCCTCATCAGTGATGGATAGAGGTTTCAAAAAAAATAAGTCTTGATCCTAAAGAGAAATGCTATCATAGGAGACATGGTGATTGATAGTGAAGCTTCTACATAACAAAATGTAACAAAACCATTGTTAGCTATCAAATTCCCAACCCCATTGGTTTCCCTAGAGTGACCCACTATGCAAGTACAAATTGCCTTGCTGGCTGCAAGTGTCAACTCCACAACTCATCTATAAGGGAGAACCCATAAGCTCCATTTGGTCTTTATAAGGGCCTTTACTGCCATTAAAGCTAGAATTTGACATGTCACAACAAGTAACAAAAGGCGCTCCTAGCCAAAAAACACTCATGGAGCATAGTTTGAAGGGATGGTTACAAGAAACCTATAATACCTTCCCCGAGCTCAAGGTATGATAAAAAGCAATAAAGGGAGACTTATGCTAATATCATTACTTTTACCCTCCATGTTTTAATCCCCAAAAAAGTTCATATACATATCAAGAGATATCCTGCTGGAAAAAGCTAACCCATGATAATATAGCTTACACCAAAATGTACAACAATATAGCACCTATACATATACTAAAAATTTGACTAACCATATTTATATAAAAAAATATGATGAGAAAGAGCACATGTCAACATAAGATAATGAAGTACGACTCTACTATGACTATAGGCCCTGAGCATGGACTTTTTGTGGATTTATATGAATGACCCTATCCTGGACTCGGATTCCCTAGAATGGTACTACCAAGGATAGCTAAGTATTGCTCCTTTCCAAACCCACTCACACTATTTTTATGCACCACTAGGGGAGTGATGTTGTGGAGCCACCTTTCTGGATATGTTCTACCTACAGTTTCATCTCCTTGCACCATGTCTTACCTGTGAGAGTGTTGTATGTTCTACATAGCATCCTACTTATGCTAGCACTATAAAACCTATTTTAGGCATTATAGGACAAGAATAATGTAGTCCTCTTGGTAGGAGAGACACCACAATGACATGATGACATAAGTGTACTTTACCTAGTGGGAGAGCCCTATCAAGTAAGAAATGCACAGGAAGAGCTTGTAGAGCAGATAATAAGGGTAAGAACTTATGGACTTACACTGTCATTGTATGGAGCATAGTGGGTGATTTCCTAGACTGCTTAACTCGAGGTAGCTACTTATCTCACTTGCCTATAATACCCATGCCATATCATAGAGAAGATGCATTCAGAATGTTGTCTTCACTACCAATGGAGAGATATATTGTGACGGTCCCATATTCTAACCATATCTTAATCGTACAACTTAATCTAAAAAAATATTAAACTCACTTAATCCTACTATTTCTATATAGTAATACAATCAAATATACCTTCTCAAATAGCAAACAAGCATGCATGCCATATCTAAGGTTCTTATCACATAAGCAAAGAATCGTGTAATCTCAAACAAACATTCACATGATATAAATCTCTATCAATTACAGTATAGCATCTCAATCAATCAATCACAATGTATGTGTCTATCTCAAGCTTCTATCATCATCACCATGCTCAACAACATGGTTAGTCACATAATGACCAAAATCCAGCCAATCTAGGCCTTTCTCCGACGCACATCCACGCAACCACCACTCTGGACGTTGCAGTTATCCCAGGTATGCCTCTAGTAAATCTTGTCCACTCTAGGTTCTACCGAATGGCTCCTAGAGGGCATAAATCACATTCCCTGTCCAGCCTTCCCTGTCTAAGGATGGCTGGCTCAAATCTCAAAATCTCATGTCGAGTCTCATAATACACATGCATATCAATCAGTCATACACATGCATATCAATCATTCATCTCAAAACAAAGCAATCATAACTCATACATATCATCTCACAATCATCTCTAGTCCATAATCTTTCAAGGCATGCATATTCAAATCAATCATAATCACTTTCAAGTGTAAAACAAGCTTTTAATTTAAAGATTCTTTAACTTCTCTTTATCTTTTAAGTCACATGGGAATCCTTGTTTTTAACATAATCAATTATCATGTTCTAACGAGCAAGGTCATCTCTAGTCACTATAGCTAAGTCTTAACTATGCTTATGCATTAGCCCATCCGGTCTATATAGATAAGATAGTCAATCTTGATAATAATTTCTAAGGCAAAGCCTAATAACTGGTCTCTTTGGGAGAGTAATATCTTCCAATCTATTTAGAATTAGAGAAAAGTTAAAAGTACAGAGTTTTAGGACTTTTAATGCTCTATAAAGCCCGGCTCAGTGATGGTTCTGTAAAAATGAGTTTTAAGGTCGCTTTAAGAGCCTTCGAAACAGCCAAAGTTGTGTTTTCAACATAGAATTGCTAAAAACAACTAAGTATCCCACTTTGCACTCAAATAACTTAAAAATAATTTGGCTTTCTATAGTCTTATACACTCTTGTAGAGTTTCTTATCCTCTAAAACTTTTGTGTTTATATAAATATCTGATTATAAACACACGGAAAGATAAATGCTTTGCAAAATAACCCCTAAAATGAAGGTTATGCCTAAAATCTAGTCACAAACTAGTCAAACATTCTATCTTCTAATTCTTTAACTCCAAAAGTGTTTGTTTTATGGGTCGAACTAAGGCAATCAACAATAGTTCTTTGCGTGAAACCCCCTCCTCTCCTCTTCTCGCGGTGCATGCCAGAATGCAATGGTCAAGGGTATCTTGATATGGACTATGCATGATTTTTTGTGCTATACGGAGTGCTCAAGTACATCATACTCATAAATTGCTTCATGTCTAAGCATGATTCATTCATGAATCTAATGTATTGTAATGTATATTAACTTTGAATTCTTATGGTGATTTCATAAGTCTCATAATTACAGGATATAATGCATGTCCAATTTGTGGTCCATCACTTGTATCCAAACAAGCACATGCACTAAAGAAAGTGGTGTATTATGAACATCATCGATTTCTTCCTCCAGACCACCCTAATTATGCTCTATTAGAGGTTTCTCGAATTGTGATGAGAGGTGCAGAGTGAGAAGCCATGTGGCATTCACCTCCTAAATGCCATTAGAGGGAAGGTGGAGAGATGGAGAGTGGGACGAGAGATGAAGGGTGACTTCCATCACAGCACCTATGGGCATGAAAGGTACTCAATCTTCTATCGTCTACCATATTGGATAGAGTTAAGAATAAATCATCTTTTGGATGCAATGCACATTTAAAAGAATATGGCATCAATGATTTGGGACCATCTAATTGGTAAAAAAGACATCCATGCAATAAGGGATGACCAAAAGGATATCAGACGCATGGAAAATGCATTGCTTACCTGCCATCTCATAGAAGAGGCAACCACATGACTGCTAGCTAGCACTTAAGATTCATGGCTCTTGTTTTCAACATAAGAGTAGTCTTAGATTAGTCCACGCAGAGCTTGGGACTCTCAACTGTTGTTGCAAGACCATTCTCCACTATGCAAAGAATTACGCTCTTTTTGTCTTTCACTCACACAGCCTCACGAGCACAAAAGCACTACAAAAAGTGCAATTCAATAGGGTAGAAATTTAGAGCACAAGTAGTAAGAGCACACTCTCAATGAACACTCAAGGGAATGTCCCTTTCTTATTAGAGAAATTCACTAAAATAAAAGGGAGTTGCAAGTTTGGACGTCCACACCTAGTAACTAATTGGGTTGCCACTTATTCTTTAACCATATATAGGCTAGTCTAATCATACATTGGGTGGTTGTCAGCTCTTTCACTTGGCTTGATCATCCCCTTTATTGCATCACTAACTGAATTATGCAATAATTACAATGATTGGAATGAGGATTAAAATAATTTATTAATTCTTTCTTGGGTGGATAACACATAAGTGAGGGTGGATAAATGTGTTTTAGGTAGTGTTGCCCATCATGTGTGTACATCCTTTAGTAATCATGCACTACTTGTGCATTCTCTTAGCTTGATCTAGATCAATTTCTTCACTCATGACAAGTGTACACCTCCTTTTTGTGTGTGTGCATTGATGCATGACGTCGATGGTCCATGTTAACCTTGTGTTAATAGTTACTCTATGCAGCATAAAGCTTTATGCATGAGCTCTTTGTATAGATAGAGCCATGCATACATAGATAGATCCTTGTATACATAGATCTATAAGACTCTATATTGGATGCCTATACATACGTATAGGTCTATGCATAAAGCTTTATGCAATAGCTCTAGGCATACATAGATCCTTGAAGCTCTATGTATGCATGGCGCATAATAGCATTTGTATGAATACTTAGAGCTATTATGTATACATACATAAAGCTAGGCCTCAATCAATAACCCCGCCTTAGCACACGAGATAAGTTTTTTTTTCTTGCCCTATTTAATTTTTCTTGTTATGCATGTTTGGATGTAACATACCTCCAAGATTAATCAAGTTATGATTAAAGATAATCTTAAGTTTTGGATGCTACAAATTTCAGTAATGAATTCTAGCAAGTTTTAACAGTAAAGATTCTAAGTGTTAAAATTAAGTGAAAATTTAAGATTGAGTTTTCAATTAGTTAGTATACTCAAAGGAAGCCTTTAAGTGTGTAGATGGACATGCAAATCAAAATTTGGTAAAAAAGTAAAGCATGACCTTTTTTTGGAGTCAACTTTCACTATAGCTAATTTTACGATTGTGCCCACACATGTTCTCGTAATTTTAAGTACATGTTCTCGTAATTTTAAGTACCCACATGATTAGTTTATGATAACTCTACGCAAAGTTATACCTGTTGCATGTTGCAGTCTTGGCGGTAAATCAGAGAGGCTTGTTAAATCTTTAAACAATTCTTCCACAACTTCTTGAGAAGAGTAGACATGGATTCCCAATCAATCAAGGCATCAACAAATATATCGGGAAAGTACACTCAAAGGAAGCCTTTAAGTGTGTAGATGGACATGAAAATCAAAATTTGATAAAAAAGTAAAGTATGACCTATTTTTGGAGTCAACTTTCACACACAACTAATTTTACAATTGTGCCCACACATGTTCTCGTAATTTTAAGTACCCACATGATTAGTTTCTGATAACTCTACGCGAAGTTATACCTATTGCATGTTGCAGTCCTGACAGTAAATGAGAGAGGCTTGTCAAATCTTTAAACAATTCTTCCACAACTTCTTGAGAAGAGTAGACATGGATTCCCAATCAATCAAGGTATCAACAAATATATCGGGAAAGTACATAATTACTCTTTTTATTATTTTTCTTTAAATTCTTTTGATACTAAATAAATAAATCGATAAGTGCATATATGAGAGAATTCGAGTCGATATAGGGCGCACTTAACGATGAGTAATTTTTGACTTTATTAATTATACATGATCACTTTAGTCTATGTGACTCATGTAATAAATACTTTTGCAGATAAAGAAATAGAAGATAGAATATTTAACTAGTTTATGACTAGATTCTAGATAAAACCTTCTTTAGGGGCTATTTTGCGAAGAGTTTATCTTTCCATATGTTTGCAATTAGATTTTAATGTAAATATGAAAGCTTTAGACAGCCAAAAACTCTACAAGAGTGTATGAGACTATAGAAAGCCAACATTCCTTTCGTTCTTTTATTATTCGAGTGCAAAAACAAGCCAACATCACGTGAGGTACATGAGGGATTAACTAAAGGAGATCAAAAAATAAGGCAGAGTACGCAAGATAATGTACCTTGATTTTCAAGTAATGATAACGCTCATGGAGAAAGAGAAAAAGTTGTTGCAAATTGTGGTGTAACATACCTCCGAGATTAATTAAAGATATTCTTAAGTTTTGGATGCTACAGATTTCAGTAATGAATTCTTGCAGGTTTTCAAGGGTTTTTTTAGTAGTAAAGATTCTAAATGTTAAATTTTAGTGAAAATTCAAGATTGAGATTTCACTTAATTTTAACACTTTGAATCTTTACTGCTAAAAAACCACTGAAAATCTATTGGAATTCATTAGTGAAATCTGTAGTATCCAAAACTTAAGATTATCTTTAATCATAACTTGGTTAATCTCGGAGGTATGTTACATTGGATCTCTTTGATGTAGAGCTAATGCGTGTGCTTTTGTTACCTTCCCAAGAAGTTGAGGTAAGTTTTTAAACCCTTATCTACATTGGATCTCTTTGATGTAGAGCTAATGCGTGTGCTTTTGTTACCTTCCCAAGAAGTTGAGGTAAGTTTTTAAACCCTTATCTTTTTGGCATTCTTTTTAGTAATTGCATCCTCGATTATGCATGAGAGTTGATCTATGAATTTCTCACTTTATACATAAAGTTCTATGCATTTCTCTAAAGATAAATATTTATACATACAATATAGATATATATATGCATGCATGAGAGTTGATCTATGAATTTCTCAATGTATGCATAGAGTTCTATGCATTTCTCTAAACATAAAGCTCTATGCATATAATATAGATATATGCATGAATACATAGAGCCTTGTAGCTCTATGTATGCATTCATAATAGCTCTACATATATATGCATGCATACATAGAGCTATAACTGCATTTCCCTAAGCATTGCTTTACTCTAGCTTTATGAATTCCCCTAAGAATTGCTTTATGCGTAGGTCTATGCATTTCCCTAAGCATTGATTTATGCATTTCTCTATGTATAGAGATTTATGGCCTCAATCAGTAACCTTGGCTTATCATACAAGGGGAAAGGTTTTTTATTTTCCTTCCCCATGATTTAGGTTTTCTTATTAGGCATGTTTGGATCTCGCTAATGCACGTGCGAATTTTTTTTAGGTATTCCTTTTTTAGCCCAACACCTTCCCAAGCACTTGAGGTAAGCTCTTAAGCCCTAATGTTTTTGGCATTCTTTGTAGTAATTGCACTCAGGCGCTAGGGAGCTCTATTTCTTTTTAGTAATTGCATGCAAATTTCTCTATGCATGAGAGTTGATCCATGCATTGCTCAATGTATGCATAGTGTTCTATGAATTTCTCTAAGCACACAAAGCTCTATGAATACAATGTAGATCTATGCATGCATACATAGAGCCTTGTAGCTCTATGTATGCACCCATAGAGCTATTATGTATACATAGAGCTATAAGGATCCTTTATGTAACATAAAGAAATAGAACTCCCTAGCACACCCAAGAGTGAAATCACTAAAAAGAATGCCAAAAAGATTAGGGTTTAAGACCTTACCTCAAGTGCTTGGGAACATGTTGGTCCCAAAAAAGATAATACCTAAAAAACAAGAGATTTAAGTTGCATGCATGATGAAAAAAAGACTAAATAGGTAAGAAAAAATAACCTTACCTCTTACATACAAAGCCGGAGTTATTGATTGAGGCTAAAGAAAAAAGAAGCCATAACCTATCAAAAGATAAGAGAGCCCTACATATAAGAAACAAAATAAAGAATGTTAGTAAACAATAAAAAATATAGAAACAAGATTAGAGATCCCTACACCAAAAAACAAAATTAAAGAATATTAAGAAACAATGCATTTAATGAGGGTTAACTACTTTAAAAGAACACTTATTTGCAAAAAGGTCATTCGAAGAAGAGCAATCAACTAAGGTGAGTCTATGCTTACTTATCTCTTGTTATTATTTGATTTCTTTCATTTAATGAAGAACTTAAACCCTAATGGAGAGTAGAGAACATTGTAGTGGAGAAACTTAGCTATTGCGAAAAAATTGAAGACATCTTAGAGAGATTAGATTTAGAGCTTTTAAAGTGTACATTTTCTAAGTCAAGTAGTTTAAAGTGGTGTGTACTTAAGCAACTATGAAAAACCATCCAAGTGGATTTTTTGCAATTGATGCAACCAAGTTATGGCAAGATGCGAGAGACACATACATTCCACCACAACATTTTGAACACGTTTGTATTTTTTACAAAATTGAGATGACTTTTAGCACTTAAAATGAAAGTCAGATTTATTTTCTTATACACATTTTGAGTGTTTTTTCTTTCTATTTTTTTTAAAGCCCAACGGTGCTTATAGCGACGTTTGTAAACACCACTCAGTAGTCCTTCTAGTGAGACAAATTGTAAACCATCATTAAGATGTCAATAATAAGCACTGCTAAAAGCCCTCATCTTACTATAGTTTTTTAATAATAAAAAGTTAATATATAAAAGAAAAATACTACATAAGTTTTTAGAAATTCTTGCCTACTCACAATGTTATGGTAGCATAAAGGTGTCACTACAATTTGTCCACACTTTCTAAAGTTTGATAGAAAAGAATCCACTTTTATATCTTCCAATTGTTTCATTTAGACCATTTTAGACCACTTTGAACCATTTAACTCCAACAATGAATATTTCAAATGACCTAAATTTTACATTTATAATATTTTATATGATTCCACAATAATTAAAAATTGAAGCTGAGATGATTTGTATCCTTGGCACTTACTCAACCAAAGGTCATTCTTCTCTTATCTATATGCTTCATGTATAAGTGATGGCTATGCCATAATGCCCTAAATTTATAAACTTTTTCCACATTTTCTTAAGTTTGATAGAAAAGAATCCACTTTTATATCTTCCAATTGTTTCATTTGGACCATTGTAGACCACTTTGAACCATTTAATTTCAAGAATGATGTAACATACCTCCAAGATTAACTAAGTTATGATAATCTTAAGTTTTGGATGCTATAGATTTCAGTAATGAATTCCAGCAAGTTTTCAGTAGTTTTTCAGCAGTAAAGATTATGTGTTAAAACTAAGTAAAAATTCAAGATTGAGTTTTCAATTAGTTAGTATGCTAAAAGGAAGCCATTAAGTGTGTATATGGACATGCAAATCGAAATTTGATAAAAAAAAATATAAAACGTGGCATATATTTCACATACAAGTGATTTGGGTGATTCCGCTCGTGTTGTGTTGTAGACGACATATTCTGGTAATTTTAAGTATCCACATGACTAGTTGCTGATAACTTTGCGCGAAGTTATACTTGTTGCAGGTTGCAGCCTTGATAGAGCAAATCTGATAGGCTTGCCAAATCTACAAAAATCTCTTCAACAACTTCTAGAGAGTAGCCATGGATTCCCAATCAATCAATACATCAACAAATATATCGGGGAAGTACACAAACACTCCTTTTAGTATTTTGCTTTAAATTCTTTTGAGATTAAATAAATATATCAATAAGCATATATATGAGAGAATCTGAGTTGAGGTATGGCATGCTTAACGGTTGAATTTATTAATATTATAAATGATTCCCTTAGTCCAAAGACTCATAGAATAAACACTTTTGGAGATAAAGAATTAGAAAATAGAATATTTAACTAGTTTATGACTAGATTTTAGGTAAAATCTTCATTAGGGACTAATTTGCAAAGAGTTTATCTATTCATGTGTTTAGAATAATATATTGAGGTAAACACGAAAGATTTAGAGAACAAGAAACTATACAAGAGTGTATGAGACTCTAGGAAGCCAAATCCCTTTTGTTTTTGAGTTATTTAAGTGCAAAGTGGGGCGCTTGGCTATTTTTGATAGTTTTATGCTGAAAACATAACTTTAGCCGTTTTCAATGCGCCCTCAAAGAGACCTTAGAACTCATTTTTAGAGAACCATCACTGCCTGAGACATGCTTTATAGAGCATTAGAAGTCATAAAACTTTGTAGTTTTTACTTTTCTCTAATTTTAGATAGATTGAAAGATATTACTCTCCCAAAGAGACCAGTTATTAGGCTTTTCCTTAGAAATTGCTATCAAGATTGACTACCTTATCTATATAGACCAGATGGACTAATACATAAGCATAGTTATGACTTACCTATAGAAACTAGAGATGATCTTACTCGTTAGAACGTGATAATTAATTATATTAAAAATAAAGATTTACGTATGACTTGAAGGAATTAAAAGACTAAGAGAAGTTAAGGACTGTTTGAATTAAAAGCTTGTTTCTATACTTGAGGTTAATTTTTATTGATTTGAATATGCATGTCTTGAAAGATTGTGGACTAGAGATTAGGGTAAGATGATAAGCATGACTTGTGATTGATTTTTTTTTTAATTACTTATTGATATGCATGTGTTTGATGAGAGTCGACATGAGATTTTAAGATTTAGGCCGGCCATCCTTAGATAAGGAACGCTAGACAGAGAACAAGATTTATGCCCTTTGGGAGCCATGTGGTAGAACCCAGAGAGAATGAGATTCAAAAAGAGGCATACTCGGGATAGCCGCAATGTCTATTGTGGAGGTTGGGTGGACGGGCATCGGAGAAAGCCCTATGTTGGCTAGATTTTAGTCATTATGACTAGCCATGTTGTCGAGCAGCATGGTGATGATGATAGATTCTTTGAGTTAGACACATAAATGGTGATTGATTGATGCTATGTTTTAATTGATAGAGATTTCTATTATGTGAATGTTTTAATTGAGATTCTACAATTATTTGTTTATGTGATGAGAATCTTGGATATGGCATGCATGCTTGTTTGCTATTTGAGAAGTTTGATTTAATTTTATTACTATTATGTAGAAATAGCACGATTAAGTGAGTTTTAATATTTTCTTACATTAGTTTATATGATTAGATTTAGGACCATAAAAAATGAATGTGTTAAATGACCTAAATTTAACATTTATAATATCTTATTAGAGCTGAGATGATTTTTATCATTGGCACTTGCTCGACCAATTGCTCGACCAAAGGTCATTCTTCTCTTATCTATATGCTCCATGTAAAAGTAACGGCTATTGGACCATAGTGCACTAAATTTATGATACTATAATAAATATTTAAATTAAAAACTATCAATAATACACAAAAAAAAACATTGAAATAGTATAGCTATGCATGGATTCTATGCATAGAGTCTACATTTAATGTATAGGTGTTTTTTTTCAGATCTATAGACTCACCTCCTAGACCATGTTCTAGTAATGCACATGATTACATGTGTAACATACCTCCAAGATTAACCAAGTTATGATTAAAGATAACCCTAAGTTTTCAAAGGCACGTTTTTGGTATTTTTTCAGAGCAGGCAAAAATTCTAAGTATTAAAACTAAGTAAAAATTCAAGATTGAGTTTTCAACTAGTTAGTATGCTCAAAGGAAGCCGTTAAGTGTGTAGATGGACATGCAAATCAAAATTTGATAAAAATGTAAAACATGTCCTATTTTTGGAGTTGACTTTCACATAAATCTGATTTTGGCGATTTTGCCCATGTTGGGTTATAGACCGCACATGTTCTTGTAATTTTAAGTTTCCACACAACTAGTTTCTAATAACTGTGCACGCAGTTATACCTATTACAAGTTGTAGTCCTAACAGCAGATGTGAGAGGCTTGCCAAATCTACAAACAACTCTTACACAACTTCTAGAGAGTAGACATGGATTCCCACAATAAATCAAGACATCAGCAAATATATCAGGGAAGTACACAAACACTCTTTTTACTATTTTGCTTTGAGTTCTTTTGATATTAAATAAATGAATCGATAAGTGTGTATGTGAGAGAATCTGAGTTGATATAGGGTGCTCTTAACGATGAGTAATTCTTAAATTTCTTAATTATACATGATCGCCTTCATCTATATGAATCATAGAATGTACACGTTTGGTGGGGTGAAGAATTAGAAGATAGAATATTTGACTAATTTATGACTAGATTGTAGGTATAGCCTTAATTAGGGGCTATTTTGAGAAGAGTTTATCTTTCCTTGTGATTATAATCAGATGTTGAGGTAAACACAAAAGTTTTAGACAAGAAATTCTACAAGAGTGTATGAGACTCTAGAAAGCCAAATCTCTTTTATTTTTAAGTTATTTGAGTGCAAAGTGCAGCACTTGGCTGTTTTTTACAGTTTTATGTTGAAAACATTACTTTGGCCATTTTGAATGCTCAAAAAGAGACTTTAGAACTGAGTTTTAGAGAACTAGCATTGAGATGTTTTATACAACATTAGAAGTGCTAAAACTTTGTAGTTCTAAATTTTCTCTAGTTCCAAATAGATTGGAAGATATTATGCTTCTAAAGAGACCAAGGGTTAGGATCTACCCCCCCTTAGAAATTGCCATCAAGATTGACTATCTTATCTATATAGACTAGATGGACTAACACATAAGCATAGTTAAGACTTAGCTATAGTGTGACTAGAGAAAATCTCGCTAGTTAGAACATGATAATTGATTGACTGGATAGACTTACACATAAGCATAGTTAAGACTTAGCTATAGACTAGAGATAATCTTACTGGTTAGAACATGATAATTTATTATGTTTAAAAAAATGATTCACATGTGACTTAAAAGACTAAGAGACGTTAAGGACTGTTTGAATTAAAAGCTTGTTTTATACTTGAAGTTGATTTTTATTGATTTGAATATGCATGCCTTGAAAGATTATAGAGTAGAGATGAGTGTAAGATGATATTTATGACTTGTGATTGCTTTTTTTTTGCATGAATGATTGATATGCATGTGTATGATGAGACTTGACATGAGATTCAGGCCAATCGTCCTTAGATAGGGAATGTGGGCAGAGAACGCAATTTTTCCCTCTATGAGACATGTGGTAGAACATAGAGAGGACAAGATTCAGAAAGAGGCATACGCGGGATAGCCGTGATGTCCAACGTGGAGGTTGGGTGGACGGGCATCGGAGAAAGCCCTAGATTGGCTCAATTTTGGTCATAATGACTAACCATGTTGTCAACCATGGTGATGATAATAGAATCTTTGTTAAGATAAATACATACATGGTTGATTGATTGAGATGCTATGCTTTAATTAATAGAGATCTATATTATGTGAATGTTTGTTTGAGATTACATGCTTCTTTGGTTATGTGATAAGAATCTTGGATATGGCATGCATTCTTGTTTGCTATTTGAGAAGGTTGATTTGATTGTATTCCTATATAGAAATATCACAATTAAGTGAGTTTTAATGTATATAAAAATTTAATAGACCTAGATGTGCTAGATAACTTTACTAGCCTCAACTATCTTGTTAAGGTGCATGAAGGTATAACATTTGCCATAGGTGTAGGAGCAATAAGTGACTAAGGGATAGCACCTTGAGTGGAGCCATGGTGGATGTCAAGATCAATAGACAAAGCCAAAAAATAGGAGTGGCTAATAAGACAAAATCAAGACTACCTAGTTCTCTAAAACATATGATACCATGTGAGAACTAGCATATGCTTGAGTGCAAAGAGAAAAAACTCAAAAAATGAAGATAAGATATAAAATAATAATGCTTGATTACTTACTCTCAACTTGAGAGAGATATTTATCTTAAATTATTGGTATTACCATTGAGTGTGTAATATAATAACTCTTGATTATTTGCTCTTGACTTTTAGAGAGATATATAGGAATAATTTGTTACAAATGATTGGTATTATTGTCGAGCATTCGAGTGGTTGCTAGAGCTTAAACATTGAATAAAATAAACATAAGCTAATACTTAAAATAGTTTTATTGAAAGTTTAAAAGATAAGTTTCTAAGCCTAAGGGTATATTCTAATAATGGAAAGTTGTGTGATAGTAGCTATTAGCATATCCTATTGGTGTATGGCCATCATTATAGCTATAGAAAGGACCAAGAAATAACTCTTCATTGTGGAGCTTCTACCCTCTCCTTTTGTATAGCTAGATATAGTGCAAACTCCCTCTATTATGTGAGCTTTTTCATGGTAGCCTAATGTGGAACATACACACATGCACATTCTCTCTCTCTCTCTCTCTCTCTCTCTCTCTCTCTCTCTCTCTCTCTAGTGTAGCCTTTTTTCAATCATAATAATCGGTGGGATTAATTTCCAAATAAATAAAATAGACCACCTAATGGCATACATCTATGATAATATGTGGCTTCTTCTCAACCTAATAGCAAGGAAAAAATTAGGGGCTATTTTCAGCCCAAGGGCTATTTTAGAGGGGTCTTTAATATTGTCGGGTTATTTCCACATACATTTTTATTAGGAAACATCACCCAATTTTTATTAAAGTTTTGAGTGGGTTTAGGGGAGATAAATTTGTAAAAGTCCACTACATACTACCATATAAGATAGAAATTTGTAAAAGTCCACTACATATAAGATAGAAATTTCAAACATTCACCTAAGTTTTCTAAATTTTTAGGTTCATGTATAAAAACATTCGCCAACCTATCTATACTTATACTATTTTACTAGTGTTTTATTTTTTACTCTCCCTAGGAGCAGTCTTTGGCCACCTCAACAAAGTACCATACACTTTCTCTTGTTCATATATATGCTACTGATGTATAATCTTTAGTCTTTGTGTAGAATCTTAGAAAGTCTCTCATTCTCTTTCTCTCTTTGAAACATTCAACTTCCTAAGAATAAGGTCCTTTGTTAGTCTCCCCAGCCTCTCCCTCTCTCTCTCTCTCTCTATATATATATATATATATATATATATATGTGTGTGTGTGTGTGTGTGTGTGTGTGTGTGTGTGTGTGTGTTTATCTTTGAGGACTAGCTACATATTTAAAAATTATAAATAGCACTCTCAATGCCCATTATTCAAAAGGATATTAAGAAAAAATGCATGCCATGTAAATAATATCAGGGGTATCCATATCATAACTAACCACATCCCTCAGCAGGGGGTTCACTATATGTAAACTCTGTATATCACGTGTGTTCAAGGCCTAATTTAAAAACCCCTTATTTGTAACAATTTCATGAATAAAACACACTTTTTTTCTATTCAATTTGTAAATACGCCCTTTAAATGGTACCCTTTTGTATGTAAAAAATATGTAAAAAAGGGATTTTAAAAACCCCTTCTATTGAACCACGTGATACGCTTACATATTTATGAGTGAACCCCCCGAGCCACATCTCGACCAAATTCATAGAAGTAAACATCATGAAGGTCAATCTTTGGAATTAAAGCTATCATCCAATGACCAAATTCATAGGAACTAGAAGCTTGATATAAGAGACTCCATAATATAAGGATCCATTAAAGAATTTGGTGCAAATGAAAAGACCAATAAGGAGGGGAGAGTTCACCCAACTAGCATGGCTAGTAGACTTGTTGGAATTCAAGAAGAGGAAGATTAGGAAGTAATACCCGCTCATTTATGGTTGCATATGTCAAAAGGTAAGAACTTTATCTCAAACTGGTTCTTCTATATTGTGATGCCAACCTCCTCCCACAACTTGATGTCTTAAGAGACATGGAACTCCCTTGGAAAACCTTCTCTATCATTAATTGAATCGAAGGTCAAACAAATTGGTAATCAAATGGTTAATTTTTTGGGAGTGTGCAAGATGGTGTTTGGCATACAAACCACCTAATCAAAGGTAGATTCTTTGTGATACCTCCTAGAGCATTATCAAAAGAGATTTTGCTTAGAAGTAATTGGATTGGTCAGTATAGATGTACTACTGATTGGGATTCTAGAACTACTACATTAAAGATTACAGGTCAACATGTCAATGCCCTTCTTTCCCCCGGGGGTCGACTATGTAAACACTACCTATAGCACGTGCATTCAAGGGATATTTAAAAATACCCTTATTAATAATTTTTTTGTATATTAAATATATCCCTTATTTGTGGATTCTAGTAATAAAACTAACCCTTATGTATGGAAATTTTCACTTTTTTAATTGAAAAAACCCTTATGTTTGTAAATATTTCTATAAGTCCATCCGAGAAAAAAACCCCTTATGTTGAATTCACGTGCTATCTTACATATTCTTGAGTGGACCCTCGGGTCTTCTTTCAGAAGATGAATCTATGAAACTAGTGGTAAAGAAACTCTATTGGTTGTGCATTCGACTACATTACTTGGACCCTCAGCATGTTCACATTTACAAATATGTCTTTCATTTACCTGAGTGTAGCCGTATGAGTTCACACGAAAGCAACTTTAAGCACAAAGCTAGACATAGATATCAAGTTGTACAATAGCCCATGCTTAGCAATCACAATAGTGGTTACCCAAATGCCTTCATAAAGCTCAAAAATGATTGCCCAATGACTTGATTTAGCTACCTAAAACCATCAACTCCTAGAAACAATATACCCAATAACACAACAAACCAAAGGTGAATAGAAGCTATGCTTCATGCAAAAAGCCCCAACTGAAAACTCACCAACTAGAGGAGCAAGTACCACAATCAACAAGTGTGGGTCCCTAAGCCACTATTTTAGCCCAAGTTTATTACAAAGGGACAATATCCTTGTGGATTTTTATAAATAAAATGGTTAGCACCTTGTCTAAGAAACTACTAAACTAGTCCATTTCCTAAGTGTTGACAAAATTGCTTATCCAAGTCAAGATAGATGCAATACAAAGAATGAAAGAGACATGCATTAATGTTACAGAGCTGAGGAGATTTCTTGGAGCATGTGTCTTTTATGTTATTTGGATCCCACATTATACACATGTAGCAGATCCTCTTTATCAACTTTTGAGGAAAAATCAAAAATTTCTGTGGAGTGTAGTACATATTAAAGCTATGCGGAAGCTGAAATGTTTGCTCCAATCATCACCTACTCTAAGAAAGGCAGATTATGAGTGTGGCAGGCCTGTGATTGTTACAGTTGATACTAGTCCTACTGGGATAGGATGGGCAGTAGGGCAAGATGATGAGGATAATCACAAGTATGTAATCAGATTTGGAGCAAAGGTATTAAGCTTTCGACAACGAAAGTATCCACAGATCAAGAGAGAGTTATGGGGAATAGTCACTGCTCTAAAATGTGAAAAAGAATATCTTATCGGGGCATCTGTACTTGTGGAAACAGATTGCTTGCCACTTCTTGGGATGATAGCAAGCTGTACCACTCCAGATATTGCTATGCTTAGGTGGATTGCCTATATCAAGTCACTAAATCCTGAGTTTGAGCATATTGCAGGAAAAGATAATCCAGTTGCAGATATGCTATCAAGAGCCAGGTATGAAGATGAGAAAGAGATGATTAGTGACATTGATGATGTGGGTACAAGGTTCTACACTACTGCATATGCAAAGGGGGACCATATTTGCCTATCAAATGCACTTGAGTCTTTTACTGAGGAAATGTATGAAGGAGATTGGTTGCTTATTGGTCAATACTTGAGTACTCTGACAAGACAGGGAAATTGGTCTGACTCAGAATTTAAGAGGATCCGCAGAAAAGCATATGGTTATTTCCTAAAGGATGGGTACCTCTGGAAGCATCCTAAGCAGAGGAATGCTATGCCACAGAGAGTCATATGTGATAAAGAGACTCAAGGAAAGCTTGTGAAAGAATTCCATGAGAGTCTCTGGGCTGGACATAGAAGTGTGTGGGCTACGTTTACCAAAATAAAGGAAAAATATTGGTGGAAAGGAATGTACAAGGATATTTCCCAATATGTGGAAACATGCATGGTATGTCAAATGTACTCAAATGTGCGACATCGTGATGGATTGCAACCAACCTACCCACCTGCCATGCACTACAAATGGGTAGTGGATCTAGTTACAATGCCTTTGGGAATTTGGCAGATGCGGTATATAGCACTTGCAAGAGAAGATTTGACAAATCAGGTAGAGGGGCGTGCTCTTAGAACAAAGAGTACGGAAACAGTATGTAAATTTCTCTTGGAAGATGTGATTTGCCGGTATGGTTGTGTTGGAAAAATAACAGCTGATAGGGGTGAGCTAGATGTTGAAGAAGCAAGGGAATTCTTCTCTAGAATTGGTATCAAACTGTCCCTAACATGTGCTTACAATCCTGAGGGCAATGGAAAAAGTGAGCGAGGACATCCTCCAATCATTAAAGCTTTGGCTAAGGCATGCAGAGAAAGAATGCGAGAGTGGCCAAAGCTGCTACCATATGCCTTGTGGGCTGACCGTACAACTCATAGCTCAGTGACAGGATACATGCCTGCAGAATTAATGTATGGTCAGAAGCCAGTGATGCTAGTTGAAGAAGTAGTTCTAACTTGGAATGTATTGCCCTGGGTGGAAGGATTGAGCAGAGATGACCTCCTTGCATTGCGAATAAGACAGTTGGAGAGGAGGCCTGAAGATGTAGAGCTTGCTAAAGCTCGCTTGAAAGATGCAAGGTTGAAAAATAAAGATATTGAAGAAGGTGATTGGGTTCTAATGTATGATAGTAGCCTTGACAACCAATTCACTGTTCAAAGAAAATTTGCAAAAAGATGGTTTGGCCCTTACATTGTCAAACATGTGCATGGAAATGCTACATATACTCTGTGTGAGCTTGATGGAACAGAGATAAAGAATCTTGTGGCAGGCAAAAGAATCAAGATGTTTAAAAGAAGGCATGATAGTGATCCTTTTGATTCACAGGAGACTCAAGATGAGAGGCTTGACAGTGGTAGTATGGATATGGCTGAAGAGGAAGAAGATGATCTTCCTGGTAATGTAGAAGATGAAGACGACATCCAGTTATATGTGGATCTTGATGATGATTTGGCACATACCAGAGGATGTGCAGGTTTAGAGGGGGTGGATGTCGTGCCATGGCACGTCTATGGTGTGAAACCATGCATGTGAGGCCATCAAATGCAAATCCAGATGCATGGGGTTAAGTGCCATGATGAGTCATTATATGATGCCCGAGTACACATGTTCATATTGTAAATGAGGTTCAATAAGATGAGCCGAGGCTGAGCCAGGTCTTGAAGTCTCTGTACATGAGTGTGGTGTGAATTATGGAGTTTTATGCATATGGTGGACCTTGTAGTAGGGAACACCCTTCTTTACATGTATGGAAATGCAAAGGTATGTAAGATGTGAGGTTTGATTTTGAAAGAATGCCTTTTGAGATATCGTGTCTTGGAATGCCATGAATTCTGTGCTTGCTCAGAATCGATATAATCGGAATACTTTGGATTTTTTTTCAACTGATGATGCTGGAAGGTTTGATGCCAGAAGACTTTAAGCTTGGAGAAAGTGAAAATGTTTTCCATCTCTTTGACAAAATGATGGGAGAAGGTATAAAGCCAAATTTGGTCACCTTCATTAGTATACTTAATGCATGCAATCACACAGGTTTAGTGGATAAGGGCCAGGTACACTTTGAGTCCATGAGCGAAGATTATGGCATTACCCCAACTCTTGAGCACCATGCTTGCATTATTGATATCCTTGGCCGTGCTGGCCAACTAGAGGAAGCGATATTGATGATAAACAAGATGCGGGTCCATGTAGTACAAGGTTAAGGTAATGAGAATGCAAAACAAGCAAGCGCCAGCTGGAATTATTTATGTAAGGTGGTGGGTGGCAGCTTGCGTGGTATAAAAGAATATTTTAATTGGAAATTTCTGGATATTATGCAAAATATGAGCAAGCGCAACCTTTTAAAATGGAAAATCCCGAATTCTGGGCTGCAAAAGGTGGTGAGGCGCCGCTTTCCTTGCGGGAAAAAGAGGAAAAACCAGAGTGTAAAGGGGGCGGCGCATATCAGAGTTCGGGGGTCTGCAAAGAGAAGAAAAATTAGTGCGCTATCTACCAGAGAATTTCAAATGAAAGCTACTTCTACTGTTCATAGCTTGTAGGTGCTAGAATTGAAGAGGGTTTTGAGTACTACAGTAAGAGATGCTTTCTGTTTTCCACACTTTCATCAACGCGTAGACTACAGCAAAGCGACCTTTGAGACTAGAGAAATAAAAATCAAGAAATGTTTCACTTGAATACCTTCAGATAAGTGATTTGTTTTTTATTTCTTTTTTATCACTTCCTACGATTTAGAAAAATCGTATAACCCATATATCCTAAAAGGTTTTGGAAATGAGAAAAAGGCTTTGGAGAACAAGTTAAAGTTTTTGGAACTTGGAGATTTGTGGGAAAACGGTATCAAAAATATATTTAAGTCGTGGGAAGTTGGTCTTACTTTCTACTCGATTGAATTTTGGAAATCATGAGCATGTTATAGTTATGCCGTATGCCATCTTTTGCTTGTGAGATGTTAGAATTTAAAAGCAGGTTTTCAGGTGATAAAGAACATCTTGAAGTGATGGATTTGATGGCACTGGATGTATAGAATGTAAATGGTCACATGTATGTTGGAAAAAAATTGAAGGTTATGTTATGCCTACATGTGATTGGTTCGAGGGATTTGGAAAAAGGAGCCAGTGAATCTATGCTTGGAAAGGGACTAGCACTTGGTACAAAATTTTGTGCAATCATCAGGATGAGTTCAAGGATGTATTGAGGTGAATTGACACATGTATATGTCATTAAAAAAATGGAGATGTCCTATACTCCTTGGGGAATTTTATGTGTGAGTTTCCTTGTTAGAATTGGTACCTACTCTCACAGCTAGAAGTCTCGTACTTTCCTGGCTATATCGCACACGTCACGACAACGCGAGCTATTTTTCCCATCTGACAAGGGCAAGGAAAGAAATAAGGCTCTCATTAAGAATGAGTTTGGGTGGTGGGTGCCTAACTACCACTTGGCCTGAGTACCACTAGACCCAAACAACCCAATAACCCTAAGACAATGGAGGTAATAGTTTGTATTATATATAGTGTGGTGCTTGTAATAACTTATCTATTTCAATTGTATAGATGAACAAAATTATGGATTATTGTAAATAATATAGTAGTATTTCTAAAAGATTATTAATTATTAAAAATCCCAAACCCAGAACACTTACTAGCACAAAGCTAACCAAGTGAAATGAGCTCACCTTTCACATGTCATTGGGAACGTGGTTGCTTAGCCGCCATCTCATAGAAGAGGTTACCGCATGAATGCTAGCTAGCACTTGAGGAAACCTGCCTCCTATTGTTAACACAAGATTTGTCCACATAGAACTCAGAACTCCCCATTTGTGCAAAACCATGCTCTATCGCACAAAGATAATAGCCCTCTCTCTCCCTCTCTGACTCTCACTAACACACAAGCATTACCAAAATAGCAAGAGGATAGGGTAGAGAGAAAGAGTAGACTCTCAATCAACACTCAAGGCCCATATTCCTTTCTTGCTAGAGAAATTCACTTATATACAAGGGAGTTATAAGTTTAGGCATCCTCACCAACTAACTGGGCATCCACTTATTGTCTAACCTTATCTAGGCTAGTCTAAGCACATATTAGGTGGATGGCTCTTTCACTTGGCTGAGTCATTCTTTGAGTATATCATTAAGTAGAATTTTGCTGGAAATACAATGATTAGAAAAAGTTATTGATTCCCTCTTAGGAAGACAACACATAAGTGAGGGTGAGAATGGATCTTTTAGGTGGTGCCCATCATGTGTGTCTATCATTTTGTTAGAAAATATGTGATCTAGCATCCCTCTTAGTGAAAACCCTTGTAGGAGATCCTTAATGGCACCTTAGAATAAGTGGTCTAATGTTAGAAGACTCTTGTTTTACTTGAATTCTGTGTCTAGGTCAAGTAGGTGACTTCCTCTTCTATCCATCACATTTTAGGCAAGTCAAGTGAGAAATCTTAGGGGAGGTGGAGTGATTCTAAGCCTTTAGTGCCTCCTCCTCATGAGTATATAAAAAGAAGCTCTTCTATTCATTCACTAGAGCTATGTGGAGAGAGTGGAGTGCATACTTTGTGTACTTGCTTAGTGCTTAATATACTAAGTGGTCCTTTTGTGGAAATACTCTCCATTAGCACTTCATTAGCATGTGTTTATGATTATGTTTATGGGTTATCTCTTGAGCACATTCCATTGCTCTTGACTCTAATCTGTTTATGCTTATGTACAGATTGTTCATGTGTTGAGCATATTGATGATATCTTAAGATAATGTTAATCATGCACAATTGATTGCATATTATCTCTTTGTGATCAAGCTCTCATCATTTCTTTTAACATGGTATTCGAGCTACCCTGATTGGGAGATCCCTCTATGTGAGGATTTTGTGGGTGTTTGAGTAATTAGTTCACTAGCATCATACTTGTGTGGAGGGGAGTGTATCCTTTGGTTGCTTGAGTAGCATTGCTTCATTAAGTGGAATTTGGAGCTCTAAGAAAATCCATTAATCACTGTTTTTTGGTGAGAATTGCTTTGTGAATTGACACCTTGTGTGCATCCTCCTCATTGCATTAGTGTGGGTGGCACATAGTAGTTTGAGGGAGGGTAATATTCCTATAGCTTCACTTACTTCATTGGGTAGCAGAATGGAGTGAGTAAGAGTCTGAGAACAGTGACACTCCATATCCTTATGAGTGGGTTTTACATCAACTTAAGTGATGGAAATGATTCTTCTTAGTGGGAACTAGAAGGGCAAATACTTTGTGAATTCTTTGTTGAGATTTCATACTTTGTGTAGTGCAAAAATCAATGCATTATATGTGATTGAGAGAAATATTTCTCAGGCTTTGAGGATTCTAAATTCCAGAGATAGATGGATCCTATTAAGTGTGAGAAAAGAGAGAGAAAAAAGGATAATCTTAACTCTGAGCTGGGCAAGAGGACTGCTGACAGTGAATCAACTCAAGCTCAATACACAAAGGTGCCTTCTAGGCATTAATCTAGCAAACAAGACAGATCCTTGTGAGCTAGACATCAAACGGTGACAAGAAGCGCAAATTATCGACAACAACAAACAAAGGCGAGTTTTATTTATTTTTAAAGTAAAGAAATCTGGGCAAGTAGATCAAAGAGGCTCTATCCTTCAAGAAGTTGCTTTTTAAAAAAAAAAAAGAGATCAAGTGCGATCTCTATAGCAAACGAGGGCGGCCTTAGCTGTAAAATAGCAAGGTCGGGCTACTAGCGATATCAACAGCAAGGCAACGGTGGTAGAAGTACTAAGCTCTATGTGAGTTGAACCAAGAGCTCATCTCAAGTGAGAAGGTAGGTACATCATCTGCAGGAAATGGTGTCTCTGTCTTGGCAATGAGACCACCACGTCGAAGGGACACATATTAGTTTGATAGCATAGCTAGGGTCTAGATTACAGTAAATGATTTGGTACTAATAGAAGTAATGCGATTAATATAGGTGTCCGTCCGTGTGGTGCGTTTACTAGTGAATGCTTGCATTGGTAATTTTCTAATTTTGTGGTTTCTAAAGGGTTTCAGCCTTGGTGGTTTAAGGGAATGTTGACATGCTAACTATGCTATGTGAAGGAAAGAATATCACACCATCACCATTATAAAGTCCTCATTTATAAATGACTCTCCCATCCTGAGTGTCAACACATATGGTGTGTGATAATGCTTGTATTTATTCGAACCAAAACCAAAGACCAAGTATAAAAATTAAAGCAAAGCAATCACACCACGCAAATATTTAAGGTTAAGCCAAATTACTTGGAGTGGTCATAGTTCATGTGCACACATCTTCATTTCTTTTGGTGAAGGGACTCTTGAATGAAGTTCTTTGTTAAGACAACTAGCTCCACTGTACAGTCCTAGAGCTATATAAAGAACTTCCCTATTTGTGTAATTTGGAAACATTGTGTGTGTGTGAGAGATTGAGTATCATGGCAAATATGGTGGGAAAAATGTTTGGTAGATAGACAAATTTGATGGATCCAAGTACCATAATTGGTGCATCAAAATGCAAATGTGACTTATAGAGAAAGACATGTGGGTAGTGGTTAGTGGCACTGAAAAGAGGCCAAATATAGATCCAAAAGCTATTACCAAAATTTAATGGACCACTCTAGACTCCAAGGCTTTATCCCTCATCATTTGTGGGCTAGGTAGGTGATAGCCAAATTCATCACGTGAGCTCAACAATGACTTCTAATGGAGCGTGACTTAGGCTCAAATCCATTTTTGGGCAAAACAATGTAGCTGCCAGGTTCTTCTTAAGGAGGAAACTCTACAAGATGGAAAAGGATGAAAAAACTAGTGTTTTTTCTCATGTCAATTGTATTATATGTATGATTTATCAACTAAGTGTTTGCAGGTGTTTCACTGATGAAGAGGAGACCATCTATATGTTAATCTCTAGCATGCCTCCTTGTTATGAGCAGTGTGTTTTAGTGATAGCAAATCAACCAAATAATACTCTTACCTCATTGAACTATACCCTCATTCTAGAGGAAATCCACATGGAGGGTTCAAAGTCTTCAACTCCTTCAACATAAGTCCCAGTAGAGCATGCCTATTCAACCATAGTTAAGAACAAAGAGAAGAAGACCAAGGCTCCTCAGTCTTACTCTACTATTGCAAAAAGAAGGGACACATCATCAAGGATTACTTCAAAAGGAAGAAGGAGGAAGAGGAGGAAGAGAAGAGCATTGGAACAAAGCAACTAGAGAAGGAGATCTCGCTAACTTTTCTAACACAATATTCTAGTAGTTTGTATGTATGACATTTTTTAGCCTGTGGGGCATTTTTATCTTATTGATTCTTAGTGGTTTTATCTTAGTTATAGGGTTGATTTAAGCACAACCTATGTGGTATGGATGCTTGATCAAGGGAGGGTGTTAGAAACTATACGATCTATATCCTTAGCGTAGACCCTGGTAGGAAATCCTTAGTGATACCTTAGAATAAGAGGTCTAAGGTTGGAAGGCTCTTGTTTTACTTGATTATTGTGTGTGCAGGTCAAGTAGGTGACTCCCTGATTCTAGCCATCATCTTTTAGGTGAGTTAGGTGAGATATCTTAGGAGAGGTGGAGTGATTCTAGACCCCTAGGCACCTCCTCCTCATGATTCTATATAGAGAAGCTCTTCTACTCATAGCTATGTGGAGAGAGTAGAGTCCATAACTTGTGTACTTTAGTTCTTAATATACTAAGTGGTATTTTATGGGAATACTCTCTTCATTAGCACTTCGTTAGCATGTGTTTATGATTATGTTTATGGGGTATCTCTTGAGAACATTCCATTTCTCTTTAGTCTTATCTATTTATGCTTGTGTGGCTCGTTGATGTGCTGAGCATATTGATGATAGCTTAAGATAATGTTAATCACTCATAATTGATTCCATATTATCTCATTGTGATCAAGCTCTCACCATTTCTTTTAAGACCTTTAGTGACCTTTAAAAACACTAGGGAGAAGTTGGTACGAAAGCTAAAGAAGCTTTTGAAGATGTATGAAGCAAAGGAGGTAAGCATAACTATAATGTGGCACAGCCTTGCAACACCACGAGCTTTGTTGATGAGTGGCTCTAAAATTTCTTCCAACATGGGTGAGTTGAGTGGTGGAACTCGATGAGATGGCCCATATTAAGAGTGCTTTCTTTTAGAGGGCCTAGGTAACTAGGCCTTTAAGACAAGAGTGGAGGAGTTACGGTTAAAGGTGTTGAGGGTGGTCAATGTCTTGACATGTTGCCTAAGATGCATGGACTTTGGGTGAATGAAAGAGGGTTGTGGGATGCCATTACCACAACATGCAATGGCCTGGTCCTCAACTTGTAGCCATGGGCCCACTTCCATGTGGGCCACGAACTTTACTTTGATAGTAATATTTCAACATACCTCTAAAAACCAATCTTCTTCTGTATACAAAACCTAAATATCCACCACAGTATTGAGCTCTACCTTCACATGATAGATGGATTTCAAGGCTTCGAGCAAATGTTTTCCTCAATGTCTAGTCGAGATACTACCCTAGTGAACAAGTCATCAGTATTTTTTGGTGCATGAGCTATTTTCTCCATCTGTACATATAGTTGCAAGAAAGAAACAAGGGTTTCGTTAAGAACAAGTTTGGGTAGTGGTGGGTGATTTCCCATCATCTATGATTACCACCACTACTCCTTATACAACCAACAACCCTAAGAGATAGCAAGAAGCAATGGAGGCAATACTTTGTATTATATACAATGTGGTGCTTACAATAACTTATTGGTTTTAATTGTAAAGATGAACAATGTATATACAACAAAAAATTGGAGGCAATAATTTGTATTATATAGGGTGTATGCATGATAAGGTTCACCACTATTTGAACTATTTAGTGGTTTGCAATAGTGGTGGCTGTTAGCACTTTCAAAAGGGACGAGGCCCTTTATTTTCAACGAATAAAAGTGGAGTGGGGTATTTAATAACAAACAAAAATGGTTATGCTGCCACCATTTTGGGTCATCATTTTGAAGAAAAGGGTGTATTCATGATGGTAGGCGACATGCACTTGGTTGATGAGACATCTATTTTGCATGCTCGACTCGGGAGGTGCATAGGGTGTGGAGAATACGGGTGCACGTACATTGTCGTGCCGCTACGTGGACATAGTGTGAAAAACCTTGGAGTGCATCACCATCCAGCTTTCTTATTATTGATCTAGAGAATCAATGTCCTATTAGTCATTAGTGTCAGTGTCCATAGTATGGATGGTTCAAAAATATGAGATTTTTGGACAATTTTAGACTATTTTTGATATTTTGGATATTATTTCTTGTAAATATCCTAAAAATGTGTAGAAAACTTCTGGAATAGGGTGACGTGCAAAAAACAAGTTGCTTTTAGCCAGTTTGAGAGATCTCATGCAAAAAAGGAAGGGCTTGCGAATTCGTGCGCGTGCGATCGCAATTGAAGAGGCAGCAAACAGCACTTCGAGTGGGGAACAAGAAGAAGGAGTGACCTGGGAGAATTCTAACCAGGTGTCCCGCAGGTGTCCTAGAGGTGTCCTGGGGTTTTATCCCCCTTTGGGAGCCAATGGAACCATCAGATTTGCGGTCTGAGCAGCAGAGAAGAAGTGAATGTTTGGTGCACGTTTTTGGTCTACCAGGGAGCTCCAGGAGATATAATGCTTGGAGATTTCTTCCGAGTAGTCCCAGATAAGTATTTTGCTTATCTTCACAGGTTCTATCAATACATAGTGCTTTGATTCATTGAGCTTTGTCTTTATCTTGTGTACCTCTTGTCTATTCTTTTTCTTCTCTTCTATCTCCTATTCTCTACTTCCTTCTCTCTCTAATCCTCGGTGGATATGACCTTTCGACTAGAACCCCTCCGACATTGGTGAACTCGACATGAAAGGTCATTCTCGAAAGGAAAGACAGGATGGGAGAACCTTCAAGCACAATTTCTAGTGATGTTTTGCAAGCAGTTAGTGCAGAATATGAACATGCTTATGCATGTACAACAACAACAACAACAGGTGCTGTAGGCTTCTACTCAAACAGAAACTGTTGTGATGAATGCTCCGCAAGCAGTAGAGCGTGAGATGAAGTTGTTTAATGGCAGGAATGTATCTGCATATTTGCATACCTATGCTCATCAAAAGATGGAGTTCTTTGGGGTGTCTCAACTTGCATGGAGCCAATATTTTGTACGGGTTACTGTACATGAATTGAAAGCCTGAGTTACTGAATTGTACATGCAGGATGTTGATTGGGTAACTTTCAAGAAGACACTCAGGGGGAAGAATTTTACATTGAAGACACCAGTTTGATTACCCGCAAGACTTTCCAAGAGTGGGTTCTACAACCCAATAAGGGTCTTGTGGCTACAGAGTTATTAAGAGAATTTGAAAGTCGAGCAGTTAGATCTTACAGAATAGCAAGCTCTTGCAAGTCAAAAAATTGAATTGTTTCTACAAGCGATAGATCCTGAGCTTCAAGAGAAGCTTGATGATTTGTTAGAGGATCAGACTACAGAGACAGGGCTTAAAACAGAGTGGAGACATGTTAAGGAAGCTGTTACTGCACTGGTGAAAAAGCATAGAAGAAGAGAAAGATTGCATGTATCTAGGTTGCCCATTGTTACGGGCAAAACAGTTGATGTATCCAGTAAGCCACCCACTTTTATGGCTAACCCTATGGCTCCACCTGTTGTTCCCACTGTTAGGGAAGATGTATTAGATGAATTGGTTAAAGGCATGTGGGATCTTCAATTGAAGGTCACAAAATTGGATGAAAAAGGACAAGAGGAAAGGGGACGAGCAATAGCCCCTAAACCAGGGAAAAGATGCATGTGGTGTGATAGTTTGCAACATGAAAGGAAGTATTGTGCTGCTTATCAAGAGGCCTTGGCACGACAACTCATCTTTTGGAAAGATGGCAAGATCCATGCTTAAGAAACGGGATTGCCTCTTGCTTTGAATTTTGGAAAGAGAGGTATGCAAAAGTTGTTGGAAGACTTGGCTATCCGAAATGCTTATGCGATTGTACATGCTTCTACCTTTGGTCTACAGTTGGATAGAATGCCTGGCCAAGTGATGGTTGGCTGGTCCGAAGGCTACAATATGGACACATGCTTTGCATGCAGCTGAAAAGAGGAAAGTTACTGATAGTGAAATGTCTCATGCAGGGCAAGACATTCGTGACATAACTGGCTAGGAATCACCGGCGGTAGATGCATATTCAGTGTATGCATATCTAGCAAATGTGCAAAACACGGATGTACTTGTGGAAGAGAAACGAAAGAGAGATGAAGATAATGTAGGGACATCTAAGAGAGTGACAAGAAGAAGTGTGGATCAGCCTAAAGCTGCAAATCAGCCACCTCCCAAGCATGTTATGAAAGAGGTTGGGTAGGAGCAGAAATAGGATAGAAAACAAGAGAGCAAAAAGAAGGGAAAGCAACCGGGATATAAGCTGCAGTAGTCTGATATTGAGACAGCACAGATCTCATGAAGAAGGTTCTTTAAGAACGGATTTTAAATAGTTGGGTGGAATTCACCTTGGGAGAGGTGCTTGGCATCGCCAAGTGGGAATTTCATGATGAAATCATTGACATAATTAAGAGGAAGCATCAGTTTCTTGGTGATACCACTAGTGCATTGCTGCAATTTGAAGAGGAAACTGGTTTGTTGGGCATTCAGGCTGAATATGAGCATGATGTAAGTGCTAGTTTATCTATGGAGGATGCTGCTAAATCAGTGTGGATAGCATGTGGAAAAGAGAAGAAAGTGGCTGAAAATGCATTGTCTTTTGTAGCAATATGCATGGTGGATGCAACAATATGGGGAAGAGACTCCAAAATTTATTCCTCGGAGTCATTACACAAGAAATCACTGGGCAAAGGGCTACCACTAAAACGGTAGTGAAAATAGGGGAGCGTGAAACTCCTTGTGTTGCTTTGCTTGACCATGGGTCTGAGATTAATGTCATTGAGCATGGATTGTATGAGAATGGTGCATGGCCTGTGGACACTGATCATGGAAATAATTCTTTGGGGGAGCTCTATGCTGCATGTCCTAATGTAAAAGTGATGATTGGTGATGTACAAGAAGAGCAACACTTCTTTGCGCAAGATAATTTCTCATATGGAGTGATTTTGGGACAGCCCTATATTACAGGAGTGCGTATGGAAACAAAGGTGCTTGCTTATGCAAGAGTCAGAAGCAAGGATGGGAGGAAAGCAATCCAATTTCTTACCGTTTGTGTTAATCATCCTAGGAATTGGGTCTCCTTTGCCTCCAAATGCAAGGGAATTCAAAGACCTGGATTTTCATTGAGCACTGTTGTAATGCGGGGCTACAGTAGTGCTGTTCAAAGGATGTACTTGCCTCTTGATGGAATGAAGTATGTATTTACTACTAGTTATTCTCAGTTTATAGCAAACAATTCATGTTGGTTTAAGCCTATGGAAGCTATGTGCAAGGCTGAATGCATATCTATGAGAAAGGCTACTAAAGGAACTGAGAGCATTTGGGTTGTTAGTAGCTGAAAATGAAGACATTTTAGGCCTCTTTTATGGGCTGAATATTATTAACACTATGGTTGAAATTTCAGCAACTATACATGCAAAAAATGAGGCTGAAAATAGAGTGTTGTCAGTATGTTCTTTGGACATGTATGATGTTATAGCATTGTTTGCTCAGCAGGAAGGATTACAATGGGCTGAAGTAGTCGTGGAGACAAAGTATAAGACGGTTGACAAAAAGGTGAAACCAGTTGCTTTGTCGCTTCCACCAGACAGTGAGGGTCTGTATGAGAAAGTTTCAAGGCAGCCAAGTTTACGGGATCCTAAAGATATAGGTCATCAGTTTACAGCTGAAACATTACAGGAATTGAAAGTTGGTGTAGAAGGGTTTCTTTTGCCTGCTGAAAGAGATTGTTTGATTGGCTAGGCATGGGAAAGCATTTGCATTTCAGCCAGTTGAAATAGGTTGTGTGGATCCGAATGTTTTTCCAAGGGAAGTTCGGTTGTAAACAGCTCGCGGGGAGTTTTCAAAGGACAGCTCACGTGGCAAAGCGACAGTTGGAAAGAAAGTCAAAAGACAGAGGCAGCAGTTGCAAAGTTAAGGGTAGCAAGGATATAAAACAAGAAACGGTTTGACAAAAGACATAGATTGAGGCCAAGAACCATACAAGATGGGGATCGGGTGCTGGTTTATGAGAGTAGTTTGGACAACCAGCATAGTGCCATGCGTAAAGTCTCCAAACGATGGTTCGGACCCTATGTGGTAAGACAGGTGTTTAATAATGCTACTTATGCATTAAATGAGCTAGATGGGACAACCATAAAACTTCTGACAGGGAAAAGAATCAAATTATTCAAGAGGCAAGAATCTACTGCCTATGAGTTGCCAGAACTGGAAGAAAATAGTGGGCATGATACAAGGTCTAGCTAGGAAGATATGGAAGATGAAGAAGCAAAGGATATGGTTACTCAGAATCTGGTGACAACTAGGACTTTGGCACATACTAGAGGATGTGCAAATAAATGAGGAACCAAGGCTAGATTAGCTAGAAGATTTAGATGCTGACATAGATTCGTCTTCTAGTCCTACATGATTCAAAGATGGAGAGATTTTCCTTGAAATAGATCTTTTTGGGTCCAATAATCTTTTTGAAAATGAGAGATTTAATAATGATCAACGATGATTTTGTAAACATGCAAATATTCTCATGACGTGCCTAACTTTCCTCTTTTTGTTGGTTTCATATATGCTTATATATATTTATGTATATCAAAAGTGAAAAAATATGAAAATATATATTGATTTTGATACAAAAAGGGCCAATGGAGAAAAAGATAGGGAAAAATAAAATTTCTACGTAGTTTCCAACGCTCATTCAGTCAAAATTATAGATAATATTTTAGACCAATATTCTGATGATATTATAGATGAAAATTTAGACACACATTCAAACAAAAATTTCAATGACACAAAGGCATCAGAATTCACCATGGTGTGATTGAATGGTTGACAATAAGAACATAGTATATGTGGGTGAAGCCACGACTGAACATTCTACTCAAAAATCCTTGCCACCTCTCATCACTATTATCAAGAGTCACCAACGAGAAGAAATCCTCAAGATCTACAAAATCTAAGGAAATCCCTTCAACTTTGGCATCCACTGTTCAAGGAAATCCCTATTATTTTACCCTCACAAGGCAAATACTTGCATGTTAAAAAGACGACCAAATACGATGAGCTAAAAAGAAGTTGCAACCCAAATCTACCTTGAAATGGGTTCCCAAAATTTCTCCATCTGTACCACCTCAACCAATGAAACAAATAGGGCCTCAATACAATAATCTTCACACAAGAAGTCCAAAATGTTACCCTGAAATGGATACCCAAATTCTTATTGAAAGCTCAATGGTAACCATTGTATTTGGATACCAAAACATAAATGTATATCACTAGTCTCACTGCTGCCACTCATAAATTCCCAAATCTCCTCATCAGTGATGGATAGAGGTTTCAAAAAAAATAAGTCTTGATCCTAAAGAGAAATGCTATCATAGGAGACATGGTGATTGATAGTGAAGCTTCTACATAACAAAATGTAACAAAACCATTGTTAGCTATCAAATTCCCAACCCCATTGGTTTCCCTAGAGTGACCCACTATGCAAGTACAAATTGCCTTGCTGGCTGCAAGTGTCAACTCCACAACTCATCTATAAGGGAGAACCCATAAGCTCCATTTGGTCTTTATAAGGGCCTTTACTGCCATTAAAGCTAGAATTTGACATGTCACAACAAGTAACAAAAGGCGCTCCTAGCCAAAAAACACTCATGGAGCATAGTTTGAAGGGATGGTTACAAGAAACCTATAATACCTTCCCCGAGCTCAAGGTATGATAAAAAGCAATAAAGGGAGACTTATGCTAATATCATTACTTTTACCCTCCATGTTTTAATCCCCAAAAAAGTTCATATACATATCAAGAGATATCCTGCTGGAAAAAGCTAACCCATGATAATATAGCTTACACCAAAATGTACAACAATATAGCACCTATACATATACTAAAAATTTGACTAACCATATTTATATAAAAAAATATGATGAGAAAGAGCACATGTCAACATAAGATAATGAAGTACGACTCTACTATGACTATAGGCCCTGAGCATGGACTTTTTGTGGATTTATATGAATGACCCTATCCTGGACTCGGATTCCCTAGAATGGTACTACCAAGGATAGCTAAGTATTGCTCCTTTCCAAACCCACTCACACTATTTTTATGCACCACTAGGGGAGTGATGTTGTGGAGCCACCTTTCTGGATATGTTCTACCTACAGTTTCATCTCCTTGCACCATGTCTTACCTGTGAGAGTGTTGTATGTTCTACATAGCATCCTACTTATGCTAGCACTATAAAACCTATTTTAGGCATTATAGGACAAGAATAATGTAGTCCTCTTGGTAGGAGAGACACCACAATGACATGATGACATAAGTGTACTTTACCTAGTGGGAGAGCCCTATCAAGTAAGAAATGCACAGGAAGAGCTTGTAGAGCAGATAATAAGGGTAAGAACTTATGGACTTACACTGTCATTGTATGGAGCATAGTGGGTGATTTCCTAGACTGCTTAACTCGAGGTAGCTACTTATCTCACTTGCCTATAATACCCATGCCATATCATAGAGAAGATGCATTCAGAATGTTGTCTTCACTACCAATGGAGAGATATATTGTGACGGTCCCATATTCTAACCATATCTTAATCGTACAACTTAATCTAAAAAAATATTAAACTCACTTAATCCTACTATTTCTATATAGTAATACAATCAAATATACCTTCTCAAATAGCAAACAAGCATGCATGCCATATCTAAGGTTCTTATCACATAAGCAAAGAATCGTGTAATCTCAAACAAACATTCACATGATATAAATCTCTATCAATTACAGTATAGCATCTCAATCAATCAATCACAATGTATGTGTCTATCTCAAGCTTCTATCATCATCACCATGCTCAACAACATGGTTAGTCACATAATGACCAAAATCCAGCCAATCTAGGCCTTTCTCCGACGCACATCCACGCAACCACCACTCTGGACGTTGCAGTTATCCCAGGTATGCCTCTAGTAAATCTTGTCCACTCTAGGTTCTACCGAATGGCTCCTAGAGGGCATAAATCACATTCCCTGTCCAGCCTTCCCTGTCTAAGGATGGCTGGCTCAAATCTCAAAATCTCATGTCGAGTCTCATAATACACATGCATATCAATCAGTCATACACATGCATATCAATCATTCATCTCAAAACAAAGCAATCATAACTCATACATATCATCTCACAATCATCTCTAGTCCATAATCTTTCAAGGCATGCATATTCAAATCAATCATAATCACTTTCAAGTGTAAAACAAGCTTTTAATTTAAAGATTCTTTAACTTCTCTTTATCTTTTAAGTCACATGGGAATCCTTGTTTTTAACATAATCAATTATCATGTTCTAACGAGCAAGGTCATCTCTAGTCACTATAGCTAAGTCTTAACTATGCTTATGCATTAGCCCATCCGGTCTATATAGATAAGATAGTCAATCTTGATAATAATTTCTAAGGCAAAGCCTAATAACTGGTCTCTTTGGGAGAGTAATATCTTCCAATCTATTTAGAATTAGAGAAAAGTTAAAAGTACAGAGTTTTAGGACTTTTAATGCTCTATAAAGCCCGGCTCAGTGATGGTTCTGTAAAAATGAGTTTTAAGGTCGCTTTAAGAGCCTTCGAAACAGCCAAAGTTGTGTTTTCAACATAGAATTGCTAAAAACAACTAAGTATCCCACTTTGCACTCAAATAACTTAAAAATAATTTGGCTTTCTATAGTCTTATACACTCTTGTAGAGTTTCTTATCCTCTAAAACTTTTGTGTTTATATAAATATCTGATTATAAACACACGGAAAGATAAATGCTTTGCAAAATAACCCCTAAAATGAAGGTTATGCCTAAAATCTAGTCACAAACTAGTCAAACATTCTATCTTCTAATTCTTTAACTCCAAAAGTGTTTGTTTTATGGGTCGAACTAAGGCAATCAACAATAGTTCTTTGCGTGAAACCCCCTCCTCTCCTCTTCTCGCGGTGCATGCCAGAATGCAATGGTCAAGGGTATCTTGATATGGACTATGCATGATTTTTTGTGCTATACGGAGTGCTCAAGTACATCATACTCATAAATTGCTTCATGTCTAAGCATGATTCATTCATGAATCTAATGTATTGTAATGTATATTAACTTTGAATTCTTATGGTGATTTCATAAGTCTCATAATTACAGGATATAATGCATGTCCAATTTGTGGTCCATCACTTGTATCCAAACAAGCACATGCACTAAAGAAAGTGGTGTATTATGAACATCATCGATTTCTTCCTCCAGACCACCCTAATTATGCTCTATTAGAGGTTTCTCGAATTGTGATGAGAGGTGCAGAGTGAGAAGCCATGTGGCATTCACCTCCTAAATGCCATTAGAGGGAAGGTGGAGAGATGGAGAGTGGGACGAGAGATGAAGGGTGACTTCCATCACAGCACCTATGGGCATGAAAGGTACTCAATCTTCTATCGTCTACCATATTGGATAGAGTTAAGAATAAATCATCTTTTGGATGCAATGCACATTTAAAAGAATATGGCATCAATGATTTGGGACCATCTAATTGGTAAAAAAGACATCCATGCAATAAGGGATGACCAAAAGGATATCAGACGCATGGAAAATGCATTGCTTACCTGCCATCTCATAGAAGAGGCAACCACATGACTGCTAACTAGCACTTAAGATTCATGGCTCTTGTTTTCAACATAAGAGTAGTCTTAGATTAGTCCACGCAGAGCTTGGGACTCTCAACTGTTGTTGCAAGACCATTCTCCACTATGCAAAGAATTACGCTCTTTTTGTCTTTCACTCACACAGCCTCACGAGCACAAAAGCACTACAAAAAGTGCAATTCAATAGGGTAGAAATTTAGAGCACAAGTAGTAAGAGCACACTCTCAATGAACACTCAAGGGAATGTCCCTTTCTTATTAGAGAAATTCACTAAAATAAAAGGGAGTTGCAAGTTTGGACGTCCACACCTAGTAACTAATTGGGTTGCCACTTATTCTTTAACCATATATAGGCTAGTCTAATCATACATTGGGTGGTTGTCAGCTCTTTCACTTGGCTTGATCATCCCCTTTATTGCATCACTAACTGAATTATGCAATAATTACAATGATTGGAATGAGGATTAAAATAATTTATTAATTCTTTCTTGGGTGGATAACACATAAGTGAGGGTGGATAAATGTGTTTTAGGTAGTGTTGCCCATCATGTGTGTACATCCTTTAGTAATCATGCACTACTTGTGCATTCTCTTAGCTTGATCTAGATCAATTTCTTCACTCATGACAAGTGTACACCTCCTTTTTGTGTGTGTGCATTGATGCATGACGTCGATGGTCCATGTTAACCTTGTGTTAATAGTTACTCTATGCAGCATAAAGCTTTATGCATGAGCTCTTTGTATAGATAGAGCCATGCATACATAGATAGATCCTTGTATACATAGATCTATAAGACTCTATATTGGATGCCTATACATACGTATAGGTCTATGCATAAAGCTTTATGCAATAGCTCTAGGCATACATAGATCCTTGAAGCTCTATGTATGCATGGCGCATAATAGCATTTGTATGAATACTTAGAGCTATTATGTATACATACATAAAGCTAGGCCTCAATCAATAACCCCGCCTTAGCACACGAGATAAGTTTTTTTTTCTTGCCCTATTTAATTTTTCTTGTTATGCATGTTTGGATGTAACATACCTCCAAGATTAATCAAGTTATGATTAAAGATAATCTTAAGTTTTGGATGCTACAAATTTCAGTAATGAATTCTAGCAAGTTTTAACAGTAAAGATTCTAAGTGTTAAAATTAAGTGAAAATTTAAGATTGAGTTTTCAATTAGTTAGTATACTCAAAGGAAGCCTTTAAGTGTGTAGATGGACATGCAAATCAAAATTTGGTAAAAAAGTAAAGCATGACCTTTTTTTGGAGTCAACTTTCACTATAGCTAATTTTACGATTGTGCCCACACATGTTCTCGTAATTTTAAGTACATGTTCTCGTAATTTTAAGTACCCACATGATTAGTTTATGATAACTCTACGCAAAGTTATACCTGTTGCATGTTGCAGTCTTGGCGGTAAATCAGAGAGGCTTGTTAAATCTTTAAACAATTCTTCCACAACTTCTTGAGAAGAGTAGACATGGATTCCCAATCAATCAAGGCATCAACAAATATATCGGGAAAGTACACTCAAAGGAAGCCTTTAAGTGTGTAGATGGACATGAAAATCAAAATTTGATAAAAAAGTAAAGTATGACCTATTTTTGGAGTCAACTTTCACACACAACTAATTTTACAATTGTGCCCACACATGTTCTCGTAATTTTAAGTACCCACATGATTAGTTTCTGATAACTCTACGCGAAGTTATACCTATTGCATGTTGCAGTCCTGACAGTAAATGAGAGAGGCTTGTCAAATCTTTAAACAATTCTTCCACAACTTCTTGAGAAGAGTAGACATGGATTCCCAATCAATCAAGGTATCAACAAATATATCGGGAAAGTACATAATTACTCTTTTTATTATTTTTCTTTAAATTCTTTTGATACTAAATAAATAAATCGATAAGTGCATATATGAGAGAATTCGAGTCGATATAGGGCGCACTTAACGATGAGTAATTTTTGACTTTATTAATTATACATGATCACTTTAGTCTATGTGACTCATGTAATAAATACTTTTGCAGATAAAGAAATAGAAGATAGAATATTTAACTAGTTTATGACTAGATTCTAGATAAAACCTTCTTTAGGGGCTATTTTGCGAAGAGTTTATCTTTCCATATGTTTGCAATTAGATTTTAATGTAAATATGAAAGCTTTAGACAGCCAAAAACTCTACAAGAGTGTATGAGACTATAGAAAGCCAACATTCCTTTCGTTCTTTTATTATTCGAGTGCAAAAACAAGCCAACATCACGTGAGGTACATGAGGGATTAACTAAAGGAGATCAAAAAATAAGGCAGAGTACGCAAGATAATGTACCTTGATTTTCAAGTAATGATAACGCTCATGGAGAAAGAGAAAAAGTTGTTGCAAATTGTGGTGTAACATACCTCCGAGATTAATTAAAGATATTCTTAAGTTTTGGATGCTACAGATTTCAGTAATGAATTCTTGCAGGTTTTCAAGGGTTTTTTTAGTAGTAAAGATTCTAAATGTTAAATTTTAGTGAAAATTCAAGATTGAGATTTCACTTAATTTTAACACTTTGAATCTTTACTGCTAAAAAACCACTGAAAATCTATTGGAATTCATTAGTGAAATCTGTAGTATCCAAAACTTAAGATTATCTTTAATCATAACTTGGTTAATCTCGGAGGTATGTTACATTGGATCTCTTTGATGTAGAGCTAATGCGTGTGCTTTTGTTACCTTCCCAAGAAGTTGAGGTAAGTTTTTAAACCCTTATCTACATTGGATCTCTTTGATGTAGAGCTAATGCGTGTGCTTTTGTTACCTTCCCAAGAAGTTGAGGTAAGTTTTTAAACCCTTATCTTTTTGGCATTCTTTTTAGTAATTGCATCCTCGATTATGCATGAGAGTTGATCTATGAATTTCTCACTTTATACATAAAGTTCTATGCATTTCTCTAAAGATAAATATTTATACATACAATATAGATATATATATGCATGCATGAGAGTTGATCTATGAATTTCTCAATGTATGCATAGAGTTCTATGCATTTCTCTAAACATAAAGCTCTATGCATATAATATAGATATATGCATGAATACATAGAGCCTTGTAGCTCTATGTATGCATTCATAATAGCTCTACATATATATGCATGCATACATAGAGCTATAACTGCATTTCCCTAAGCATTGCTTTACTCTAGCTTTATGAATTCCCCTAAGAATTGCTTTATGCGTAGGTCTATGCATTTCCCTAAGCATTGATTTATGCATTTCTCTATGTATAGAGATTTATGGCCTCAATCAGTAACCTTGGCTTATCATACAAGGGGAAAGGTTTTTTATTTTCCTTCCCCATGATTTAGGTTTTCTTATTAGGCATGTTTGGATCTCGCTAATGCACGTGCGAATTTTTTTTAGGTATTCCTTTTTTAGCCCAACACCTTCCCAAGCACTTGAGGTAAGCTCTTAAGCCCTAATGTTTTTGGCATTCTTTGTAGTAATTGCACTCAGGCGCTAGGGAGCTCTATTTCTTTTTAGTAATTGCATGCAAATTTCTCTATGCATGAGAGTTGATCCATGCATTGCTCAATGTATGCATAGTGTTCTATGAATTTCTCTAAGCACACAAAGCTCTATGAATACAATGTAGATCTATGCATGCATACATAGAGCCTTGTAGCTCTATGTATGCACCCATAGAGCTATTATGTATACATAGAGCTATAAGGATCCTTTATGTAACATAAAGAAATAGAACTCCCTAGCACACCCAAGAGTGAAATCACTAAAAAGAATGCCAAAAAGATTAGGGTTTAAGACCTTACCTCAAGTGCTTGGGAACATGTTGGTCCCAAAAAAGATAATACCTAAAAAACAAGAGATTTAAGTTGCATGCATGATGAAAAAAAGACTAAATAGGTAAGAAAAAATAACCTTACCTCTTACATACAAAGCCGGAGTTATTGATTGAGGCTAAAGAAAAAAGAAGCCATAACCTATCAAAAGATAAGAGAGCCCTACATATAAGAAACAAAATAAAGAATGTTAGTAAACAATAAAAAATATAGAAACAAGATTAGAGATCCCTACACCAAAAAACAAAATTAAAGAATATTAAGAAACAATGCATTTAATGAGGGTTAACTACTTTAAAAGAACACTTATTTGCAAAAAGGTCATTCGAAGAAGAGCAATCAACTAAGGTGAGTCTATGCTTACTTATCTCTTGTTATTATTTGATTTCTTTCATTTAATGAAGAACTTAAACCCTAATGGAGAGTAGAGAACATTGTAGTGGAGAAACTTAGCTATTGCGAAAAAATTGAAGACATCTTAGAGAGATTAGATTTAGAGCTTTTAAAGTGTACATTTTCTAAGTCAAGTAGTTTAAAGTGGTGTGTACTTAAGCAACTATGAAAAACCATCCAAGTGGATTTTTTGCAATTGATGCAACCAAGTTATGGCAAGATGCGAGAGACACATACATTCCACCACAACATTTTGAACACGTTTGTATTTTTTACAAAATTGAGATGACTTTTAGCACTTAAAATGAAAGTCAGATTTATTTTCTTATACACATTTTGAGTGTTTTTTCTTTCTATTTTTTTTAAAGCCCAACGGTGCTTATAGCGACGTTTGTAAACACCACTCAGTAGTCCTTCTAGTGAGACAAATTGTAAACCATCATTAAGATGTCAATAATAAGCACTGCTAAAAGCCCTCATCTTACTATAGTTTTTTAATAATAAAAAGTTAATATATAAAAGAAAAATACTACATAAGTTTTTAGAAATTCTTGCCTACTCACAATGTTATGGTAGCATAAAGGTGTCACTACAATTTGTCCACACTTTCTAAAGTTTGATAGAAAAGAATCCACTTTTATATCTTCCAATTGTTTCATTTAGACCATTTTAGACCACTTTGAACCATTTAACTCCAACAATGAATATTTCAAATGACCTAAATTTTACATTTATAATATTTTATATGATTCCACAATAATTAAAAATTGGAGCTGAGATGATTTGTATCCTTGGCACTTACTCAACCAAAGGTCATTCTTCTCTTATCTATATGCTTCATGTATAAGTGATGGCTATGCCATAATGCCCTAAATTTATAAACTTTTTCCACATTTTCTTAAGTTTGATAGAAAAGAATCCACTTTTATATCTTCCAATTGTTTCATTTGGACCATTGTAGACCACTTTGAACCATTTAATTTCAAGAATGATGTAACATACCTCCAAGATTAACTAAGTTATGATAATCTTAAGTTTTGGATGCTATAGATTTCAGTAATGAATTCCAGCAAGTTTTCAGTAGTTTTTCAGCAGTAAAGATTATGTGTTAAAACTAAGTAAAAATTCAAGATTGAGTTTTCAATTAGTTAGTATGCTAAAAGGAAGCCATTAAGTGTGTATATGGACATGCAAATCGAAATTTGATAAAAAAAAATATAAAACGTGGCATATATTTCACATACAAGTGATTTGGGTGATTCCGCTCGTGTTGTGTTGTAGACGACATATTCTGGTAATTTTAAGTATCCACATGACTAGTTGCTGATAACTTTGCGCGAAGTTATACTTGTTGCAGGTTGCAGCCTTGATAGAGCAAATCTGATAGGCTTGCCAAATCTACAAAAATCTCTTCAACAACTTCTAGAGAGTAGCCATGGATTCCCAATCAATCAATACATCAACAAATATATCGGGGAAGTACACAAACACTCCTTTTAGTATTTTGCTTTAAATTCTTTTGAGATTAAATAAATATATCAATAAGCATATATATGAGAGAATCTGAGTTGAGGTATGGCATGCTTAACGGTTGAATTTATTAATATTATAAATGATTCCCTTAGTCCAAAGACTCATAGAATAAACACTTTTGGAGATAAAGAATTAGAAAATAGAATATTTAACTAGTTTATGACTAGATTTTAGGTAAAATCTTCATTAGGGACTAATTTGCAAAGAGTTTATCTATTCATGTGTTTAGAATAATATATTGAGGTAAACACGAAAGATTTAGAGAACAAGAAACTATACAAGAGTGTATGAGACTCTAGGAAGCCAAATCCCTTTTGTTTTTGAGTTATTTAAGTGCAAAGTGGGGCGCTTGGCTATTTTTGATAGTTTTATGCTGAAAACATAACTTTAGCCGTTTTCAATGCGCCCTCAAAGAGACCTTAGAACTCATTTTTAGAGAACCATCACTGCCTGAGACATGCTTTATAGAGCATTAGAAGTCATAAAACTTTGTAGTTTTTACTTTTCTCTAATTTTAGATAGATTGAAAGATATTACTCTCCCAAAGAGACCAGTTATTAGGCTTTTCCTTAGAAATTGCTATCAAGATTGACTACCTTATCTATATAGACCAGATGGACTAATACATAAGCATAGTTATGACTTACCTATAGAAACTAGAGATGATCTTACTCGTTAGAACGTGATAATTAATTATATTAAAAATAAAGATTTACGTATGACTTGAAGGAATTAAAAGACTAAGAGAAGTTAAGGACTGTTTGAATTAAAAGCTTGTTTCTATACTTGAGGTTAATTTTTATTGATTTGAATATGCATGTCTTGAAAGATTGTGGACTAGAGATTAGGGTAAGATGATAAGCATGACTTGTGATTGATTTTTTTTTTAATTACTTATTGATATGCATGTGTTTGATGAGAGTCGACATGAGATTTTAAGATTTAGGCCGGCCATCCTTAGATAAGGAACGCTAGACAGAGAACAAGATTTATGCCCTTTGGGAGCCATGTGGTAGAACCCAGAGAGAATGAGATTCAAAAAGAGGCATACTCGGGATAGCCGCAATGTCTATTGTGGAGGTTGGGTGGACGGGCATCGGAGAAAGCCCTATGTTGGCTAGATTTTAGTCATTATGACTAGCCATGTTGTCGAGCAGCATGGTGATGATGATAGATTCTTTGAGTTAGACACATAAATGGTGATTGATTGATGCTATGTTTTAATTGATAGAGATTTCTATTATGTGAATGTTTTAATTGAGATTCTACAATTATTTGTTTATGTGACGAGAATCTTGGATATGGCATGCATGCTTGTTTGCTATTTGAGAAGTTTGATTTAATTTTATTACTATTATGTAGAAATAGCACGATTAAGTGAGTTTTAATATTTTCTTACATTAGTTTATATGATTAGATTTAGGACCATAAAAAATGAATGTGTTAAATGACCTAAATTTAACATTTATAATATCTTATTAGAGCTGAGATGATTTTTATCATTGGCACTTGCTCGACCAATTGCTCGACCAAAGGTCATTCTTCTCTTATCTATATGCTCCATGTAAAAGTAACGGCTATTGGACCATAGTGCACTAAATTTATGATACTATAATAAATATTTAAATTAAAAACTATCAATAATACACAAAAAAAAACATTGAAATAGTATAGCTATGCATGGATTCTATGCATAGAGTCTACATTTAATGTATAGGTGTTTTTTTTCAGATCTATAGACTCACCTCCTAGACCATGTTCTAGTAATGCACATGATTACATGTGTAACATACCTCCAAGATTAACCAAGTTATGATTAAAGATAACCCTAAGTTTTCAAAGGCACGTTTTTGGTATTTTTTCAGAGCAGGCAAAAATTCTAAGTATTAAAACTAAGTAAAAATTCAAGATTGAGTTTTCAACTAGTTAGTATGCTCAAAGGAAGCCGTTAAGTGTGTAGATGGACATGCAAATCAAAATTTGATAAAAATGTAAAACATGTCCTATTTTTGGAGTTGACTTTCACATAAATCTGATTTTGGCGATTTTGCCCATGTTGGGTTATAGACCGCACATGTTCTTGTAATTTTAAGTTTCCACACAACTAGTTTCTAATAACTGTGCACGCAGTTATACCTATTACAAGTTGTAGTCCTAACAGCAGATGTGAGAGGCTTGCCAAATCTACAAACAACTCTTACACAACTTCTAGAGAGTAGACATGGATTCCCACAATAAATCAAGACATCAGCAAATATATCAGGGAAGTACACAAACACTCTTTTTACTATTTTGCTTTGAGTTCTTTTGATATTAAATAAATGAATCGATAAGTGTGTATGTGAGAGAATCTGAGTTGATATAGGGTGCTCTTAACGATGAGTAATTCTTAAATTTCTTAATTATACATGATCGCCTTCATCTATATGAATCATAGAATGTACACGTTTGGTGGGGTGAAGAATTAGAAGATAGAATATTTGACTAATTTATGACTAGATTGTAGGTATAGCCTTAATTAGGGGCTATTTTGAGAAGAGTTTATCTTTCCTTGTGATTATAATCAGATGTTGAGGTAAACACAAAAGTTTTAGACAAGAAATTCTACAAGAGTGTATGAGACTCTAGAAAGCCAAATCTCTTTTATTTTTAAGTTATTTGAGTGCAAAGTGCAGCACTTGGCTGTTTTTTACAGTTTTATGTTGAAAACATTACTTTGGCCATTTTGAATGCTCAAAAAGAGACTTTAGAACTGAGTTTTAGAGAACTAGCATTGAGATGTTTTATACAACATTAGAAGTGCTAAAACTTTGTAGTTCTAAATTTTCTCTAGTTCCAAATAGATTGGAAGATATTATGCTTCTAAAGAGACCAAGGGTTAGGATCTACCCCCCCTTAGAAATTGCCATCAAGATTGACTATCTTATCTATATAGACTAGATGGACTAACACATAAGCATAGTTAAGACTTAGCTATAGTGTGACTAGAGAAAATCTCGCTAGTTAGAACATGATAATTGATTGACTGGATAGACTTACACATAAGCATAGTTAAGACTTAGCTATAGACTAGAGATAATCTTACTGGTTAGAACATGATAATTTATTATGTTTAAAAAAATGATTCACATGTGACTTAAAAGACTAAGAGACGTTAAGGACTGTTTGAATTAAAAGCTTGTTTTATACTTGAAGTTGATTTTTATTGATTTGAATATGCATGCCTTGAAAGATTATAGAGTAGAGATGAGTGTAAGATGATATTTATGACTTGTGATTGCTTTTTTTTTGCATGAATGATTGATATGCATGTGTATGATGAGACTTGACATGAGATTCAGGCCAATCGTCCTTAGATAGGGAATGTGGGCAGAGAACGCAATTTTTCCCTCTATGAGACATGTGGTAGAACATAGAGAGGACAAGATTCAGAAAGAGGCATACGCGGGATAGCCGTGATGTCCAACGTGGAGGTTGGGTGGACGGGCATCGGAGAAAGCCCTAGATTGGCTCAATTTTGGTCATAATGACTAACCATGTTGTCAACCATGGTGATGATAATAGAATCTTTGTTAAGATAAATACATACATGGTTGATTGATTGAGATGCTATGCTTTAATTAATAGAGATCTATATTATGTGAATGTTTGTTTGAGATTACATGCTTCTTTGGTTATGTGATAAGAATCTTGGATATGGCATGCATTCTTGTTTGCTATTTGAGAAGGTTGATTTGATTGTATTCCTATATAGAAATATCACAATTAAGTGAGTTTTAATGTATATAAAAATTTAATAGACCTAGATGTGCTAGATAACTTTACTAGCCTCAACTATCTTGTTAAGGTGCATGAAGGTATAACATTTGCCATAGGTGTAGGAGCAATAAGTGACTAAGGGATAGCACCTTGAGTGGAGCCATGGTGGATGTCAAGATCAATAGACAAAGCCAAAAAATAGGAGTGGCTAATAAGACAAAATCAAGACTACCTAGTTCTCTAAAACATATGATACCATGTGAGAACTAGCATATGCTTGAGTGCAAAGAGAAAAAACTCAAAAAATGAAGATAAGATATAAAATAATAATGCTTGATTACTTACTCTCAACTTGAGAGAGATATTTATCTTAAATTATTGGTATTACCATTGAGTGTGTAATATAATAACTCTTGATTATTTGCTCTTGACTTTTAGAGAGATATATAGGAATAATTTGTTACAAATGATTGGTATTATTGTCGAGCATTCGAGTGGTTGCTAGAGCTTAAACATTGAATAAAATAAACATAAGCTAATACTTAAAATAGTTTTATTGAAAGTTTAAAAGATAAGTTTCTAAGCCTAAGGGTATATTCTAATAATGGAAAGTTGTGTGATAGTAGCTATTAGCATATCCTATTGGTGTATGGCCATCATTATAGCTATAGAAAGGACCAAGAAATAACTCTTCATTGTGGAGCTTCTACCCTCTCCTTTTGTATAGCTAGATATAGTGCAAACTCCCTCTATTATGTGAGCTTTTTCATGGTAGCCTAATGTGGAACATACACACATGCACATTCTCTCTCTCTCTCTCTCTCTCTCTCTCTCTCTCTCTCTCTCTCTCTAGTGTAGCCTTTTTTCAATCATAATAATCGGTGGGATTAATTTCCAAATAAATAAAATAGACCACCTAATGGCATACATCTATGATAATATGTGGCTTCTTCTCAACCTAATAGCAAGGAAAAAATTAGGGGCTATTTTCAGCCCAAGGGCTATTTTAGAGGGGTCTTTAATATTGTCGGGTTATTTCCACATACATTTTTATTAGGAAACATCACCCAATTTTTATTAAAGTTTTGAGTGGGTTTAGGGGAGATAAATTTGTAAAAGTCCACTACATACTACCATATAAGATAGAAATTTGTAAAAGTCCACTACATATAAGATAGAAATTTCAAACATTCACCTAAGTTTTCTAAATTTTTAGGTTCATGTATAAAAACATTCGCCAACCTATCTATACTTATACTATTTTACTAGTGTTTTATTTTTTACTCTCCCTAGGAGCAGTCTTTGGCCACCTCAACAAAGTACCATACACTTTCTCTTGTTCATATATATGCTACTGATGTATAATCTTTAGTCTTTGTGTAGAATCTTAGAAAGTCTCTCATTCTCTTTCTCTCTTTGAAACATTCAACTTCCTAAGAATAAGGTCCTTTGTTAGTCTCCCCAGCCTCTCCCTCTCTCTCTCTCTCTCTATATATATATATATATATATATATATATGTGTGTGTGTGTGTGTGTGTGTGTGTGTGTGTGTGTGTGTGTTTATCTTTGAGGACTAGCTACATATTTAAAAATTATAAATAGCACTCTCAATGCCCATTATTCAAAAGGATATTAAGAAAAAATGCATGCCATGTAAATAATATCAGGGGTATCCATATCATAACTAACCACATCCCTCAGCAGGGGGTTCACTATATGTAAACTCTGTATATCACGTGTGTTCAAGGCCTAATTTAAAAACCCCTTATTTGTAACAATTTCATGAATAAAACACACTTTTTTTCTATTCAATTTGTAAATACGCCCTTTAAATGGTACCCTTTTGTATGTAAAAAATATGTAAAAAAGGGATTTTAAAAACCCCTTCTATTGAACCACGTGATACGCTTACATATTTATGAGTGAACCCCCCGAGCCACATCTCGACCAAATTCATAGAAGTAAACATCATGAAGGTCAATCTTTGGAATTAAAGCTATCATCCAATGACCAAATTCATAGGAACTAGAAGCTTGATATAAGAGACTCCATAATATAAGGATCCATTAAAGAATTTGGTGCAAATGAAAAGACCAATAAGGAGGGGAGAGTTCACCCAACTAGCATGGCTAGTAGACTTGTTGGAATTCAAGAAGAGGAAGATTAGGAAGTAATACCCGCTCATTTATGGTTGCATATGTCAAAAGGTAAGAACTTTATCTCAAACTGGTTCTTCTATATTGTGATGCCAACCTCCTCCCACAACTTGATGTCTTAAGAGACATGGAACTCCCTTGGAAAACCTTCTCTATCATTAATTGAATCGAAGGTCAAACAAATTGGTAATCAAATGGTTAATTTTTTGGGAGTGTGCAAGATGGTGTTTGGCATACAAACCACCTAATCAAAGGTAGATTCTTTGTGATACCTCCTAGAGCATTATCAAAAGAGATTTTGCTTAGAAGTAATTGGATTGGTCAGTATAGATGTACTACTGATTGGGATTCTAGAACTACTACATTAAAGATTACAGGTCAACATGTCAATGCCCTTCTTTCCCCCGGGGGTCGACTATGTAAACACTACCTATAGCACGTGCATTCAAGGGATATTTAAAAATACCCTTATTAATAATTTTTTTGTATATTAAATATATCCCTTATTTGTGGATTCTAGTAATAAAACTAACCCTTATGTATGGAAATTTTCACTTTTTTAATTGAAAAAACCCTTATGTTTGTAAATATTTCTATAAGTCCATCCGAGAAAAAAACCCCTTATGTTGAATTCACGTGCTATCTTACATATTCTTGAGTGGACCCTCGGGTCTTCTTTCAGAAGATGAATCTATGAAACTAGTGGTAAAGAAACTCTATTGGTTGTGCATTCGACTACATTACTTGGACCCTCAGCATGTTCACATTTACAAATATGTCTTTCATTTACCTGAGTGTAGCCGTATGAGTTCACACGAAAGCAACTTTAAGCACAAAGCTAGACATAGATATCAAGTTGTACAATAGCCCATGCTTAGCAATCACAATAGTGGTTACCCAAATGCCTTCATAAAGCTCAAAAATGATTGCCCAATGACTTGATTTAGCTACCTAAAACCATCAACTCCTAGAAACAATATACCCAATAACACAACAAACCAAAGGTGAATAGAAGCTATGCTTCATGCAAAAAGCCCCAACTGAAAACTCACCAACTAGAGGAGCAAGTACCACAATCAACAAGTGTGGGTCCCTAAGCCACTATTTTAGCCCAAGTTTATTACAAAGGGACAATATCCTTGTGGATTTTTATAAATAAAATGGTTAGCACCTTGTCTAAGAAACTACTAAACTAGTCCATTTCCTAAGTGTTGACAAAATTGCTTATCCAAGTCTCGCTGTTTATAAATTTTGTGCAAACTATTCCTATTGACAATTCTTCCCACATAAGTGTCATGCATATCAAATATTTCTTGAAACAATAGCATATGGTGAGACTCACTTTACAATTGATTAAACTACTCCTGGCCCAATGAAGTTTACATCAAAAGACAACACATCCTAGAGAAGTACTTCGATACAGGCAGTAAAGTGATGTGAAGTTACTTCACTACCAACAATAAGCTCTCCTTTTCTTTGCCTATCCCAACTTTTGAAATGGTACCTCACTCACACACCAAACGCCTAAGATAGAGACCTCATCAATGATAGCCCATGGGCTATTGAGTTTCTTGCATCACCTATTACATTTACATTCTGCATGAGTACGGCACTATGTTACATGGTGTGTGCATTAGACACTCTAAATTTTTATGGCCCATGCACCAAATCCTTGCACAATAAAACCCAAAAAAAAGGAAATAGCATGTGGCGATTCATCTCTAATCGCAATATACAGAGCCTTCTCAAACTCTCCACTTTGACAATGTAATCAAGGTCCTAGATAATGCACCTTAACAAGCAATAAAAGACCATAAAAATAGCCTAGAGAGGAGATACAATAAATAAGTACATAATTAAAGTTGATGATCAAGAAATACAATTAGATCCAACCTTGAAGGTAAGAACTCTCATGAAGCAAATATGCAAAGCCTATCATCATCTCAAAAAGTCAAACACATATAAAAGCCACAAAGGAAAATCAAATAAAAGTCCTCCACTTCCAGGACTTGATTGTGCACCGTAACAGGTGTTGATCCTTGTGAGCAGTGTGATGTCTCTATGACTCAGAAGCTGTATGGTTCATTGATCTGGTTGTTGATGGACACCAGATTGGACGGGAGCTTCCTGATGAGGCAGTTGAGCTCATGGTTGCAGATGACTCTTTAGGAGGCAGGATTGCGTTTCCTGTGGTTTTTGCGGCATGCGAAGGATCAGGGACTCTTGTACACAGGAGGGGGATTGTTGGATGGAGTCCAACTCCACGGTTGGAGTGACTTGGTTTGGGGAGGAGATCCGGACACGAGGAGATCTACTTCAGGCCCAGGAGCAGTTTTATGGAGCAGTGAGAAGCAGTCATCTTTTGCCTTGTCGAGTACAGAGGCAGAGTACAGGGCTGCTTGTGATGCTACCAGGGACTCTTGTACACAGGAGGGGGATTGTTGGATGGAGTCCAACTCCACGGTTGGAGTGACTTGGTTTGGGGAGGAGATCCAGACACGAGGAGATCTACTTCAGGCCCAGGAGCAGTTTTATGGAGCAGTGAGAAGCAGTCATCTTTTGCCTTGTCGAGTACAGAGGCAGAGTACAGGGCTGCTTGTGATGCTACTTGTGAGGTGGTGAGGATGCAGAGGTTGCATTGCAGGTTTGGGCTTCCACTGGAGGAACCCATGGTCATCTAGAGGCACTTTGTTCGTGAACAGAAACATTGGTTTGCTGATGACATCTTGCTAGAATTCTGTTCGACGGAGGACACAACGGTGGACCTCTTCACGAAGTCTCTCTCTCAGGATTTGCTCAGGTGGCACCCCAACTCCCTGTTGTTGGTTTCACAGCCAGGAGCTGAGAGGGGGTGTTAGAAGTCATCTCCTGTCTAGATTTATACACCAGGGCCTTTGTTGTGGGTGTGCCCACCCTTATGAGGTGTTTTATCATTTTTCCCCACTCTCTGTATTTTTTCCCTTATTTTTTCCATTTTTCTGTGGCTTGGGAGGTAGCCCTAAGGTGGCTGGAGGACCCAGTAGACTGGCTGACTGCTCAGACATCAGTCATGGAGTGTCTCACTGCTGGGGCCGACTGGATGTATGTAGTCCTGGGAATAATGTGCTGCTAGCCAACTGTTGCTACAGTCGTGGAGGGCCTTTTCAGCAGGCCGACTGCCTATCTGGGGCATATAAATAGGCCCCCAGCCCCATACCACTCAGTGTATCATATTGAGATCTTCTTGTGTATATCAGAGCAGAGTTACATGCCTACATCTCTCTCTCTCTTGTGCTGTTTTTTTGCATGCATTTTTTGCTCTTGTGTTCCCAAATCTGGTCATCATCTCCGCTGCGTATTCTGACAGCAACCTGGGGACATAGAGGGAACTTCGTTGCAGAAAACAAACGCCCACAGATAAAGGAGAATGGGGATGGCCAGACAATGGAGCTCTCATGGACGGATCGTGGGTGTAGAATAGATCCTGGCTGGAAAGGAACTCGAAACCCGAGCCAGGAGATACATGATAACTTAACAGGAGACGACCCTCATGAACAGATGAGATACAAAACCTCCGAAAACAAGAGGATGCAACCACCAGAGGAATGGAGGACGGAGAAGGATGCATGGAAGAGTTTGTTCATGCATACAGTTTTGCATGAACATGTCTATGAAGCGGACGAAGAGGACAATGTGAAGGGTGCAAAGTGGTATGTTGAACCACATGGGGATCGGGATGGAGAAAGAAAGCCAATTCAAAATGGCCTAACAGGGCAGCAACACCCCACGTGTGACAGGGAGATCATTGGACGGGATAAAGGATAAGTCTCGTAAACTAGTGATAATGGAGTACAGAGAGGCTAGATTCACCATAAATCGACATCAACATTCATATAGTGCTTTTGTGGAGTATTGGAGCATGCAGGTCATGCAATGGAACATGGGAATCATAGGTGAAGCAAGGGGATCTTGTCACAACCTGAACATTACACACAGGGATATGATACACAAGCCATCAATGACAAACAGGCAGTCAGATTCTCAGGTATGTTACGTGACATATAGCATTGAAACACACGAATATGCCACCCACAACACCAGTAAGCTTGGGTGCCATCAAGTTTGGCATTCTAAAATGT